>NW_015090784.1:998829-1004145 GCF_001431845.1 Calidris pugnax | reverse complement strand
GCGGACGGGGCTGCGGCGGGAAGGGCGGCGGGGCGGCCCCGCCGAAGGGCTGGGTTGCGCCCGGGAAGGTGCCGTCTTGCGGGCCGGCCGCTTCCTGGTGGCCGGGCTCCGCGTCCCTGCCGGCGAAAGCCAAGACAAAAGGTAATTAGGCGCCTCGTAATTGGAGTAGAGTGGGCGCGGTGCCGTCCTGAGTGGCAGAGATTGCAGATCTCCCGGGGCGGCGGGTGCCAGAGCCTCCCCCCCGCGCCCCGAGGGGAGAACTGGCCCCGCCGGAGCTCGCCCTCGCCAGCGGGATGCCGGCGGCACCGGGCCCCGCTGCTTCGGGATCAGAACCGGGACCCCCGCGCAGGGTGGGTTTAGGGGGTGTAAACGCCGCGTAAGGTTGATGTTATGTTATAGCTCCATGTATTTGAGTTTTCTGGGGAGATTTTTTTTCTGGGTGGATTTCCCCGTGGGAAAGTCGTGGTTGTGGTTGGCTGCTCTAACTCCTTTTCTAGGGAAAAGAAAACCCACCCCAAAACAGCCCACTGTTTGCAGGTCTAGTAATGTGCTTTCTTCAGATGTATCTGTTCTCCTGTGTATTATTTCTCAAAGCTTAACACACAAAAAAAAAAAAAAAAAAAAAAAGAGCTACCTTTAATGCCTGACTTTAGTCCAGGGGATACCATCTCACACTTCCCCACTGCTTGCTTTTTATTACAGGTGGTATCTCACAGCTGGAAGTCCACAGAACCCTCCTTCTGTCATAAAAAGGCATAAGATGTGACCTGAGGACTTAGCTATGGTTATTTCTGCGCCCAGAGATGGAACTGAAGAGGCACCGGAGGTAACTTTAAACTGGTCAGCTTTGGTCAAATGAGCCGTTTGCGGTGGCAGCACACTACTCCATACAGTCAACACAATCTGTCAGGGAATTTGGGTAGGCATTCAGCTGCTGGTTTCCACTGAGGTCTGTGCTGCTATACAGACCAGTACCTGAGCTACCCAATTTAAAGCACTCGTGTCTACATCAAGTACACCCACACTTCTGGCCTCAGTTTAGACACAGAAGTGTCTCTCAACTAATCCTGGTTGGAGCAAGGCAGTTGGTACTTTTCACCTAAATTAGCTGGTTGGATTTAGAACTGTGTGGGAGCCTAATTTTAACACAATATGTTAACTCCTGTGAAAATGAAGGATATCTTTGTCCTCATGGGATTCTAGTTTGAGGCAGTCTGGGTTTTTTCCATTTCCTAGTGTGTGTAAAATTCAAGACCAGGCTGGAGGGAAAGAGGAGAGGATAAATGGTGAGATCTTAAACCTTCCTTCCACCACATTGCAATTGCCTGTGTGTCAGAGGGTAATGTCTTTTGTGCCTGGCAGAAAGCACACCGCCAGATTAGTGCCTCTTCGTGATCTATCTCCTCCCTCTTTGAACCAACTGAGGGATAAGAGGAATTGAATTGGAGTCACTCTCTTAAATTGGATATATAGTATAAATCCTTCTGCCTTTATTGTTAACCCAAGTTGCAGACATGTCGTATCATCCACCACTCAGGGGTGAAAGCTTAAAAATTACACAGTTTCAGGTAGTTCATTCCCTTTTCAGGTCCTGACAGAAAGTTTGCTAGCCTAATGTAGCCAAATGTATATAGTTAGCTAACACTGGCCTGATGTATATTTAGCTGTTCTGATAAATCCTGCCTTTAGCCATAGGTCTTGCCTAGGATATACACAGCCAATTCTGGGAAAGCAAAGCAGACTGCACTAGCAAAAACCTGGTGGTCTGCTAATATTGTCACATAAAGCAAGTGTTCCTGCTTCTGTATCTAACACAAGTATTGCAGCAGAGATGTGGAACACAGGTCACACCTACTGTACTTTACACCTATTTTCTCCACTGTAAGCTTGCTTAGTGGCAATTCAATGGCGCTGACGTTTATTCAGAGCAGATTGTGTTCTGATAATCTAACCCCTCTCTGTTTCAGTTTATTCTAGCAAAAATTACACCCATCCACTATTTTTGATATCTTTTCCATGTTTCTAGGATATTTTAATATGACACCATCAGCAAAAGTAAAGAGGACTTTCAGTAAAATTCCTTTCTTGGTGTAGTCCAGAAACTAAGGTTTCTTCCTGATGAAACTTTAATTGCTCGTAACAATTGATGCTTTCAGTCCTGCCTTCTTCATCTGCCCTAGTGAAAAAGCAGTTGTTGTCCAAAAGATCAAATGAACTTAAGTACAATTTAGAGTGCAAAAATTACTCAAATTTCCATGAAGAAGCCTTATGTAGTAGCAGTGTAGAGATCCCTCTTCAGCATATGTGATATAACAGTACAGTGCAGGCAAAGTTACCGATCAAAGCAGGTGGGTTACAAATAATTTAGAATAAACCTGGTATTTCTTATTCCTCTTGAAAGCTAAGAGGTTGCAAGTGTAAAACTCTAGGCACAGGCTTGATATGCTTATAATGGAGCCGTATTTTTCCACTTAGCTAAAATTTTGGATTAAATTCAAATTCTAATTGTATATAAAAGGGCTTTGTAGTAAACTGGCCTCAAGCTGAATAAAGCATAGCTTATGATTGTTTTTTCCACTCCAAAATTAATAGTGGAAATTTAACAACTAGGCGAAAAGATAGTCTGTTGACTGCTCTCAGTATAAAAATATGGAATGAGTTAAATTTTAAAATGTTAAAGTCCAAAGATAATGAGAAAGCTGTTGACTTCAGTGAGTCCTGTCAGGTCTCTGTGTTTCTAATTTTCCCATTCATTGTTTCTTTTTTTTTTTTTATGCAAAGGATGCCATCCAGCTGCATACCTTAACTGAAAACAGGTAAGCGTATGGAAAATTATTAGCTTTCCTCTGCACTAATTATGCAAATGCATACACATCCCTATGTGTGGTATTAATTTTTTATTATGGTGACTATAACTATAAAAAGATCTAAAAGTGCTACCATCTGTGTCTGTGTCAGACAGTGATCTGGCATGCATGCAGATCCTTTATTCTGTGTATTTTCCCTGGCTAGTTGAAACCAATTCTGTTTTTAATCATGGTACATAGCCATCAAGTCCTTAATTTTTAACAAGGTAGTTATTTTATTGTAGCTTTAATTGTATTGTATTTTATTGTATAGATTATTGTGAATTTAATCTTTAATTGAAATAATTATCCTGTTATTTGACTGGAGAACCCTGTCCTCAGCTGACAATATACCAGAACAGTATGTGTGAGTCCTTATTGTTTAACTTTCTGTACGTGTACAACAGAGTTTAGAATATTACTGGCCACCTGGAGAGGCTGTTCAAATGCTAAAAATTGCTATATGTTTATCTGAGGTACAGGTCATCTCTCCTTTAATACGAGTATGCAATTAATCAGTCATTTTTTCCTATGTCATTGATAATGTTAAACAATGTTAAACTATGTTAAACTCTGACAATGTTCAATACAAAGAGGTTTACTTGCTGGTGATTCTTCACTGGTAATTGCATGTGGAGACCCTTGTGTAGCCCATTTTAGCTCGTACACTGAGGCGTGTTGGTAATCACAACAGGGGTTACTAAGCCTTGAAGAAGTCTCACCCAAGCTTATAATTTGTATTAATTATGTCTCTCCATTATTATAACCTTTCTTAATTCTTAGCTGATGTTTACTGTCAACAATTGCACTATTTGTGAGGTTTCCATACCTGTAATTATGCAGGTCATCTGATAGAAATCCTAGGAAAACACTGACTTTTTATTTTTGAGACATGCGTTATGTATGGATGTCACCATAATACAATGACTTCTTGTTGGCAAGCTTTAGTGAAAAATTGTCCTTTTTGATCAATTTTTCTGTAACTTTCTCTCTCTCAAAAAAAAAAAATACAATGTCTTTGTCACAGATGATGCATGTGCCTTCTTCGTTGGGGAGAGGATGGGGAGTGAGCGAGCAGCTGCATGGTCCTCCTTACTGGCTATGGTTAAACCCCAACACTTGGTAACATCAGCCCACCAAAATCATTTTGGCTGGAAAGCTAAGCTCTAAGTCTGTTACAAAATACAGGTTCCTTAGTTGTCTGTGCATAGACAAACTTTAAGTGTTTTATTACAAGCTTTTTCTACAGATTAATTTTCTTATTTCTAGGTTTGAGGCCAAAGGGTTAAAAATTTATGTTCAAGGGCAGTAATTCATTTGGCAGTTAGTAACTTCCAGGTGTCTGTCCTAGCTAAGTAGTTTATATATATTTTAAGATTGTATTGCTTTCAGTGGTACGCAAGCCGTAAAGTCTTACATGGAGCAAACAGAAGATACTCAGGCTGGAAATGAAAATTACTAATCACTGTAACATTTCATAGCTCTTTTTCTGCCTCATCATCGGTCCATATTTAGAATGGCAGATAAATTTGTTGAACACTAATGTTTTCTGAACCCGCTCACAGCAGATGAGGAATCCAACACTAGGTGTCCTTTTCAATAGAAACACTGTGTGTCTTTCTCAGCCCCCGTTCTGCACGCCTGGTCCTGACATCGCTCTGACTTTCCAGATAAACGGTAGAGGAGCACGATGTGATGCTGCCTCATGTCACTGTCAGAAAATTACCGCAAGGCGCAGGTTAGGGTTCATTTGTTACCAAGAACTTGTGGACGAGATGCAATTTTCAAAGCAGGCAATTTCAAAAAGGAAAAAAAAAAAAACACAAAACAAAACAACTGTGGGGGGCGGAGCCTGCAGAATTACAGCTGTGTAACCCAGGTGTCGGCGACTGCAACAACCGGCCCTGGCAGAGCGGCAGCGGAACGCGGCGGGGGCCGTTGCGGGGGGTTGAGCAGCGGCTCAGGGCAGTCACATCTTCCCCCGCCCCCGCCAGGCCCGTTCCCGCCCGCGGGGCTCCGCCGAGCGCGGCTTCTACCGCCGCCGCGTTAAGGGGAAGCTGTCGGGCGCGGTGACACCAGCGCGGGTGCGGACGGAGTTTCCCGGCGAAGGGATGGATGCGGTGCGCCCCGAGCCCGTCGCTGCTTCTCTTCGCTCTGACGCCGATTTTCCCCGGGCTGAGCCGGCGGTACCGGCCGGGGAACACGCCGAGGCGCGGGGGTAGTCTGACGGGCTGCGCTGGGACCGGCGGGCGGGGCGGAGCTCTGCGGGGGCGGGACAGGGGCTGCCGGCCCGGGGCGGTGCGCCGGGAGGATCGCCCCGCCGGCCCCTCCTCGGGGCGCGTGGCTGCGGCGGCAAAAAACAGCTGCACGGCAGGTTGCGGTGTGACGTCAGGCATAACGTCACAGCGGTGCGGGGACACCAGCCCAGACGCCGTAACGTAAATGCTTTGCCCCCCCCCCCCGCCCCCCA
>NW_015090784.1:965806-998380 GCF_001431845.1 Calidris pugnax | reverse complement strand
CCCCCCCCCCCCCGTCCCGCAGCGGATTCCCGTCACCCCGCAGCCCCGGGGCGGGGAGGCACGGCCGTTTCCGCCGCGCCCCGTGCGTCACCGCGCGCGTTCGAAAGCGCGTCCCGTGGTGCCCCGCGCGCGCTCCCGCTGATTGGCCGGGGCGGGCGGCGCCTGATTCAAAGTCGGCGGCGGCGCGCGCGGCAGCGGCTGAGGCGAGCGGTGAGCGGTTGGCTCGAGCCCCGGAGCAGCGCGTCCGGCGCTTCGCCTCTCTCCCGAGTCCCCCCCCCGGCAGGTTTCGCGCGTCCGCCCGCCCGCCATGGCTTCCCTCGGCTCCCAGGGCGGCGGCGCTAAGAAGGAGGAGAAGGGCAAGAACATCCAGGTGGTGGTTCGGTGCAGGTAGGCGCGGCGGCCTTCCCCCGGGCGAGCGCTGGAGCCGGCGCGATCCCTCCGGGTCTCGGGTCCGGAGCGTTTGCTGTGCTGTGCGTGGTGCCGGGCGGGCCCGCGACAGGAGGCGGCCCCGGCTCTGCCCCGCCGCAGTCCGGCGGCTGCGGGGGAAGGGGGCGGCGTGTTGTGCCCCCGGGTACGGGGTTATTAGAGAGTCCCCCGCCTCGGTGCCGCGCCTGAAAGCGCCCGCCCGAGGCGTTAATGGCGCGGTGTGGCGGGCCCCGACAGCCCGCGGGGACGGTGGCTGCTTCCGCAAAATTAACGCGAGGAATAATCTACGTCTTAAGAAGGCAAAAAACTGCAGTTTTCCATCTTGATTCGGTGCGCAGGCAGCGCGAAGCTGTGTGGGAAGGCTAAGGAGAGCTGGGTGAGAGTTAGTGTGACCGATATTCATGACGCAGAAAAAACAAACTGCATTTCTTCTTTCTACGAGATTCTCTGGGAAGCCGCTACGATTCGACAGCTAATAAAACTTTTACATACTTCTTTCGTACAAATTCAGTAATGCAGAGTCTTTGAAATCAGACAAGAAACTATGGGGGTCCACTTCTGAATTATCTTGGTCGCTGAGATTAATTTATTTTTTGGTTTGGTAATGTACTGTAAAACTAGGCTCTCTTTGTAATTTTGAGGTGACCTTAAAGACTGATACTGGCTTTGAAATGCTCTTCAAGTGTTGCTTGTTAAAACTGTAATATTTAAATAAGTATTAATTAACGTTAAGAATAGTGTTCAAAACACCTTTGGAAGTGTGGGGTGTTTTGAGCCGGATCTGCAAATGCTAGCTTACATATTGTTGTTATTAATGCCCTTTGCAATCATTATATCCTCATGATTATGCTTTTAAAAATGAAAAAAATTAAAAGTGACTTTTATTTTTGCAACACAACTAAAGAGCTGCTGAAAGAAATGTGTTGGTGAAGATGCTGACGGAAATCAAGGCTATTGCAAAAAAAAATAATTATTGAAGCAATTGAACTTGAAGCACTGTCAAAAGCAATCATTTTCTTTTTCATCTGATTAGTCTCAATTGTGCTGGAATAGCCTCACCAAGTATCAGTGCATTTTTTAATTAAATATAATGCTCAATGTGACAGTAGTGTCAGGATTGTCCATGGCGTAGTGTTCTGCTTTTGTTGCAGCTCAGATCAAGATATAGTCTCTAAACCCTAAAAATTTTCCAGGTGACCCTTGCTCTTGCCTCTTGTGCAGTTTTTCTTTTTGAATAGAACTTCAGTGTGTTTGAGCTAGTAAATGTTCCTTCCACTTTTCTGTTTTCTTCTGCATCAGTCAGGTTCTACTTATCTTATGGATGGGTAGATAGATGCAATTGTCTTAATTTCCTTCCAAAAGCTGATGTGTCTGAGCTTATCAAAAATGTTTTCAAGTGACACATTCACTATACTTTAGTAAAACATGAATTTGGAAAGTCAAAATGTGTATATTAGTATTGTTAATATGCTTTACACCCGAGGGCACAAGCCTGTGATCAAATGCCACCGTGGCATTCCAGGTTGCTGCTTGTGTAGCGGCTCGTGACAGTGATCTGCATGTGAGCTCCAGCCCAGCTGAATTGTTCCCTGATCTCACAGCTGTGGGCTATCTACCGTAAGGCTCCTGCATTTGACTGGTACGCTGTTATATCATTACAGAGTGGAACATAGTAATTGTTCAGCCTCCTACTCTTTTAAAAGTCACAAAACCGAAGCTGTAACTTGACCCTTTAAACGCGATTTTAGTCATCATCTGTTGTCAGCACTCGTCTTGCACCGAAGTGTCTAGCAGTCTTTCTAGAATCTAACACTTCAGACTCAGTGCTTTGTTGAGGAAGAAATATTAGCCACAAGAGTCAGGAAACTCCTGACACCTCTGTTACCTTTTACTCTGAGTTTTATGTAAAGTTATGTGGACTTTTTTCTCCCCCTAATCCGATGGTTTATCTGTCTTACTGAATTCTGTTCACATTCTATTCAAATGCATCAGCACTATAAAGGCTGCTGTCTACTGTTCTGCTATTAGCAGGGTCTGTTAGTATTTCTGGTGCTTTAGAGTGTTGTCTCATCAGTGAAAGATGTAGGCTTCATTGCTTGTGTAAAATGAAAAAGGAAATATTTAAAGTTAGCTTTATTCACTATTGCATTAACTTTAATAAATTTTTCAAAGGCTCTTATTTATACAACTACTTGGTATCTTTAATCTTCCCCACCTCCCTGTAATTGAACAACATTTTCTAATGCAAGTTAGCTGTATGTGCATCTAAATGATCTTGAAAGTGTTTATGCTTTTGTTAAAAAATACGCATGTAGACAAATTAAAAGCTATAGATACTTGGGTTGTCCCACAGTGGGCGGAAGGAGAAACAAGGTCTGGGAATTGCCAAATTGTGGTAGTTTGTCCTTAAACAGTTAAACAAATTAAATTAAAAGCTTATGTTCCTTTTACCTATTTGTACTATTCTGGATCCTTAAACTGAGTGATGTTACTTTTTGTCAGTTTATATTCTTGTTAGCAAAGGTATCAACCTGATATTCTTGACTCCCACCTTTTTAGGCCTTTTAATGCCTCAGAACGCAAAGCAAGCTCCTATGCTGTTGTAGACTGTGACCAAGCAAGAAAGGAAGTCAGTGTCCGCACCGGAGGAGTGACCGATAAGACGTCAAGGAAGACTTACACGTTTGATATGGTAACTGCTTGTCAAGTGGGGGACTTGTAGTAACTGGCTCAGACGCTTTTCTGCTCTGGTCTGATGACTGTGCTGTGTGATGCTACACATTACTGTATGGATAAATGGATGTGTTGTCTTTGCCTCAACAGGTTTTTGGAGCTCAGGCAAAGCAGATTGATGTATACCGGAGCGTGGTGTGTCCCATTTTGGATGAAGTTATTATGGGCTACAACTGTACAGTGTTTGCGTAAGTAATTATTAACAGGAAACTTTATTTGAATTTTAGTTTCTAGTTACAATTTAATATTTTATTCTCACAGTTATGGCCAAACTGGTACTGGCAAGACCTTCACGATGGAAGGAGAGCGGTCACCCAATGAGGAATATACTTGGGAAGAGGTATATTTTCACTCCTGAGATTTCTCGTCTGTACTATAGTTCAAAGTTAGAAGTTGCAGGCGGCTAAGGAAAACCTATAGTTGATGCCTTCAAATCCTGAAGTGACTTTCCTTAAATGTTTTTAAACTAACAAATGGTCTCAATCATTTATATGAAAATTAAAACTTTACATCTTTAAGCAAGCGTACATGTCTTGGCGATCTTTATGTAGGAGATGATCTTTGTCCAAGGTATTTTTGCTTATATAAAACCAGACTGAAATTTAGCTGAAATTTCACCCCTCACCTCCAAATCTCTTTCAGTACTTCTATGTATTAAATACTTCACTTCACTTTATAGGATCCACTAGCAGGTATAATACCCCGTACACTGCATCAAATATTTGAAAAACTCACAGAGAATGGTACTGAATTTTCAGTCAAAGTCTCTCTTCTGGAAATCTATAATGAGGAGCTTTTTGATCTTCTGAATCCTACTCCTGATGTTGGAGAAAGACTACAGATGTTTGATGACCCTCGAAACAAGGTTAGTGCTGTCTTCTAAAATTTGTTAGCTTAAAGCTTTCAGAATTGTTGAGAGATGTATAAGCATGCGTTATTTTCTGACAGAGGGGTGTAATTATTAAAGGCTTGGAAGAAGTAACTGTACACAACAAAAATGAAGTCTACCAAATCCTGGAAAGGGGTGCAGCAAAAAGAACAACTGCAGCTACTTACTTGAATGCATATTCAAGGTACAAATCTTTCCCATTTCAGAGACTGTTTTGTTCTTGTTTTACTAAACAGGATCTTGCTGAAGAAGTAAAAGATGATGTAGCTAATGCAAACCTGGTATGATCTTGAGGTTGTGTGGCACCTCAGGCTGCCAAATGTGGGTTAGAAAGCCATGGTTAGTTGCATTTAAGTACCCTATTCATATGTGTACACGTAAAACTTACATGGTAGAATAACTTTGTGTATTGAAAGTGTGTGTGCTTTCCCTAAAAAGAGCACGGACACCTAACTTGCAGCAGTGTCATGTAGAGGCAGATAATTTGGCTGTAATGGGATGTCTGTCTGAAATTGAATTCTTTTATAGCCGTTCCCACTCTGTGTTTTCGATTACCATCCATATGAAAGAAACAACAGTAGATGGAGAAGAACTTGTTAAGATTGGGAAGCTAAACTTGGTAAGTGTTTGAACTGAACATATGCAACACTACAGGGCAAGCATTCTTCGGGGTGATTTGAGACAGAACGTGTTCTTCTCTTTCAGGTTGATCTTGCAGGAAGTGAAAACATTGGTCGGTCTGGGGCAGTTGACAAAAGAGCTCGTGAAGCTGGAAATATCAATCAGTCTCTCCTGACACTAGGGAGAGTTATTACTGCTCTAGTAGAAAGAGCCCCACACATTCCATACAGGGAATCTAAACTCACAAGAATCCTTCAAGACTCTCTTGGAGGACGAACGAAAACATCAATAATTGCCACAGTTTCTCCTGCATCTATAAATCTTGAGGTAAATGTAAGCCTGAAAATCTATTCCTAAAATAACAGGCATAAGCTGGAACATAGGAAGTTCCACTCAAATATGAGAAAAAAAACTGCTTCACAGTGAGGGTGACAGAGCCCTGGAACAGGCTGCCCAGGGAGGTCGTGGAGCCCCCTTCTTTGGAGATTTTCAAGACCCGCCTGGATGCAGTCCTGAGTAACATGCTCTGACATGCTCTAGGCAATCCTGCTTCAGCAGGACAGTTGGACTAGATGATCTCTGTGGTCCCTTCCAACTCTAAAAAATTCAGTGAAATTCAGTGAAAATGAATACTATGTTTTGCTAATGATACAAAAATGAGTTAATTTCTCAGCTTGACCTAATGTTACATCTGTTTATCACAGGAAACACTGAGTACACTGGAGTATGCCCATAGAGCAAAGAACATAATGAACAAGCCTGAAGTTAATCAGAAGCTAACAAAAAAAGCTCTTATTAAGGTAAGCTAGATACATATCTTCACAGGTTAAGTTACAGGTTAGGTTTGATTCTGTTAACGTAGCTTTTGCTATGCAGGAATTATGAAGTTGTGGAGAAGTAACTAATACCAGTGCCTTTCTGATGTGATTTTAATCACTAAACTGATGCTTTTGAACTCAGCTGCTCTACTGGTACAGCATTAGTTACTTTGCAGATACTGAAACTGTTGGTAAGAGAAAAACTGGATAGAGAGGACTTGCTACTAGTTATGATTTGTGTATGGATTTCCTGCTTACGAGTTAGTGGAGAGCTGCTCAATGACACTGGACTTTTTTTTCTGGGCTTGCTGCATTAGCAGCTTCATTCCCTAGAAAGCATCTGAATTAAAGTGAATTTGTCACCGAGTCTGAACAAAGCGGCAATGTAAGGCAGCTGACTGCTACTAGAGAAGCTGTGATTCCCATTGCAAGCTGTTATATGCCACTGGGTACGGTTCATATGGGAGGTTTCAATCCCTACATGTATCGAATGGTATGGACTTAAATGGTGCTATACAGAACTTATTTGGAAAAGAAGTGCTTTGCTCCTGTGCTTATGCAAAACTTCCATAGAACATTGTCTTTGTGAAGCATCCATTAATCTAAATCTTGGAAGTAAAGTAGAAATTTTCAGATTTATATGTGATCATTTCTTTATACAGGAATACACTGAAGAGATTGAGCGCCTGAAGCGAGACCTTGCTGCTGCACGAGAAAAAAATGGAGTCTATATTTCCCTTGAAAATTATGAGTATGTCTTCAAAATTTCTATAGCATGGCTAGCAACAAATTTCAGATACTGCTACCTATCTGTACACAGAAATATTCAGATCTATTTTCACACTGGAAAATTTAAGATAGGAGAATTGGACTGGGCAGTTTGTTCTTGAGAAATTAATTATTACGCAGATAGAAGCTTAAAGAGTAGGTTTGTGCTGAGCATTTTATTTTACGTGGAACTTACCATAAGCATGGCCAGGATACAGATTTACACCATGCAGCCTTTCTTTCAGTGGAAGTTCATATAGGAGAGCAAACAGTGTATTTTACCTCCATTTGTAAGAGGGCTAGTTTACACCAAAAGTTTACAATGGAAAATTGTCTTAAATCCTTTCTGCATTAAGTGAAAATTGACTGCTTTTCGTACGTAAGTTAGCAATACTTATTTTTCAAAATTACTGAATGTGTAGTATAAAAACCAGTAGCTAATCTTGAAATCAGCTGTTACTTGACTAATTTGTTTGTTTTAATCCTTGCTTGAGAGCCCTTAATGGGAAATTGACAGTTCAGGAAGAACAAATTGCAGAGTATATTGACAAAATCAGCATCATGGAGGAAGAAATGAAAAGGGTAAGTAATGTTCCTCAACTGTGGGTTGAATTGCCAAAAAATGAAAGAAATCTTTAGGGAAGGGGGGGGGAAAGTTTGAGCAAAGAATAATCAGGAGAGTTTTTGTTCTTAGAGTTCCCTCATTAGTCAAGAGTGGAAGCTTCCTAATACTTGTGAAGTTGAAATACTGTATATGAAGTTGCAGAATACAATGCTGTTGATTGGTTTTTGTTTTTTTTTTTTAAAGCTGTTTTAATGTCTACTACTTTACCTTTCACCTGCTTTGTTGGGTTTTCAGAACAAGTCTGCTTGTAAAATAGTATAATCTCAGTTGGCAGATACCTACTTAGGAGCAAAGAATGAGGGGGATGGAGGAAAAGGTGATGAGCGCCCATTAACAAATTACACAGAAAATGTGAGCTTCTTTTTTAAAAGAAATGCAGATACTAATTTGCTGGAATATGTAACTGCTCTGTTTAATCAGCTTTGCTGACTCTGTTCTTCATTCTCTCTGCTTAGGTTTGTTTAGTGTGGGTTGTTTGGGGTTTTTTTTTCCTTTGTGCTGGAAGAATTTTTTGGCCTTGTGGTTTGAGGGGGAAGCAAGAGACTGTTACAGTAAAAATGGTGCTGTTATGTGATATTTTCAGTGAATACAGGGATTATACGATTCTCTGGCCTAGCTTTCAGACCTCTGAATCTTACAGCTGAAAGTACATTGGTAGATGACAACTTGCCTTCTGGTGTTGTAGCATAATTGGAGAGATGTAAAGTGGGACTGTTGAACTTCTAAAAAGCAGTGTTTCCCTATTGATGTTTGTCTTCCACTTTAGATCACTGAACTATTCACAGTTAGTAAAAATGAACTTGAACAGTGTAAAACAGATCTGCAAATGAAGGAGAAAGAACTGGAAGAAACACAGAAAGATCTGCACGAAACCAAGGTTCATCTGGCTGAAGAAGAATATGTGGTTTCAGCTTTGGAAAACACTGAACAAAAACTTCATGGCACGGCTAGCAAGGTTGTCACAGTTCTTGCACCTAACTGTAACGGTAGTGTCCCATGTTTAGGAGTTTCATGGGCTGTTCAAGGAAGTAATTGTAGCTAAAGCATGATGTGAGTGTGACAAAACCTGAATTTAAGATTGAAAACTAGAATTAGCTCTATAAATTATATTATGATGAAAAGCTACTAAAGATTGTAGGACTTTCTCTGGTAAAACTGATGGTTGACTGCTAAACACACTGATTAGTCTGGAACTACCTTTTCTTCAGGCCAGTTTGTTGTGAGAGTTCCAGTGCTTAGCAGTATTGTCGTAAGTTGTTTTGCTAAATGAGTAGTTTTCTTTACCAGAAACTTATGGCTGACTCTACAAAAGAGTAAGTTATATATAAATGGGATAAAAAATAACAAAAAGCTTTGCAGAGAGATGTGCAGTAATTTGCGCTCACTGAGTGGATAATGGAAACTGTTGCCTTGTCATATCTATATTTTAGAGTACGGTTTTCACGTGTTTGTAGATTTGTTGCGATTATTAAAACAGACTTGATGTAGGGAGAGAGAGTGTCCTGCTAACTAATACTGAAATCCTCTTGCTTGGGTTGAATGTTTACTGTCAAATCTTTCAGAAAAATTTAAGTGGTCAATACTTTTTTTTTTTGTTTACTATTCTGTGATAAATGATATCTTCCTTAAATACTGGAGTTGTCCTTTAATAATGCTCTAAGTTGAAAGTCAGAAGGAATGGTCTCTAGTAGGTAACTTTTTTTTTCCTGTGTTCTAAGACTGTAAATGACATAATATGGGATTCAGAACAGTTGTAACTTGATTAAGGGGAAATACCTGTCTCTCTAGGGGGAGAACTTTTCTGGTAACTCAGAACTGCAGTTGCTTTTCCTTATGGAATATATGATTGACTTCTTGTTCAAAGACTGACTAAAATAACTTTAAAAAAATTGCAGTTACTTAGTACAGTTGAAGAAACCACAAAAGATGTGTCTGGTCTGCATGCGAAACTGGACCGTAAGAAGGCTGTTGATCAACACAATGCTGTCGTCCAAAACAGATTTGCAGGACAAATGAATGTTTTGTTCAACAAAATACAAGATTCGGTTAGTGAAAACAGTTTGAAGCAGCAACAGATGTTGACATCTTACACAAATTTTATAGGTAAGTATAATACTTGTGTCAGTATGTCATCCTGAATCTGTGCAACAGTAGTTGCAAAGACAGTTTCCTAAAAGATCTATTTTAGTAAGTGGAAGAGGCTTTATTTTAAGCAATGTAATGATTACAGTTGCACCAGTAATAATGTATCTGGGGTGATCAACAGCTTTCCTATGCTGTAAGAGGCAATAAGGTGACAGTGGAACTCTGGGGGGGAAAAAAAATAATTGTAATGCTTCTTGATTTCTCTCGTAGGTGACCTTCTGTCTACCAGTTCTTCAGCAGCTAATATTCTTGCATCAGCTGTAGCAGCATCTTTTGCCTCTGTTAAAGAATTGGTGTCTGCTGAAGTTTCTCGCATGTCTGAAAAAATAGCAGAACATGAGAATCTGTCACTTGGTTGTAAAGCTGAGCTGCTGGAATTAATTGTTAGTAAACTTACATACTCTTATGTTACTTAATATATGAAACTGCCCTTGATCAAAAGGGGTTCTGTAAATATTGTATAGGGTCTTTTCCTGATGTTCTCTATACCTGTCTCTGCTT
Organism: Calidris pugnax; assembly: GCF_001431845.1. Taxonomy (NCBI): domain Eukaryota; kingdom Metazoa; phylum Chordata; class Aves; order Charadriiformes; family Scolopacidae; genus Calidris; species Calidris pugnax. The sequence continues at coordinate 988,854 of NW_015090784.1, read as the reverse complement.
CATCACTTTGCCATGATTATGTCCCTCCCCACTTCCCCTCCTGTGTCACCACCAGAAGCTGTAATACACTGTATAGCAAATAATATTAATAGCAGACTATGTGGATATGTATATGGATAGCTTCTTACAAATGTAGATGAAGGAGCAGTCACATCCTGGTTTACTTTTCTTTTTTTTTTTTAACCCATTCTAGGAGGAACATACATCTGGATTAGGAAGAGCTTTAAATAGCTTGACACCAATGGTAGAATTTGTCTTGGGGCTAAACTGTCAGTTTCAGAGTAACATGAAGAAATATTCTAGTGTGGCTGACAAGGTAATGCACATAACTGGTCTCTTACCTTGTGCTCTTCTATATGATTTAATTTACAGGTAACCCTTAGGTGATTTTTCTGTGATGTGTCAGTGTTTCCATTTTTGTTCTGACCTTTTCTCCTTTACTCTGTACCATGAGTTCTACTTTTTAGCTCTTTCTTTCAGACTTCTTTTCCACTTCTCTGTGTGGTGTATTTGCTTATTAGCTATATTGACACAACTTCTTGCCTAAATGCCACAGAAGAAGAATAAAAGATGGATGCTTAAAGCTATATGTAACAAATATTTGATAGTATCCTTAATACAGTCTCTCCTATATTTTAGAAAGCTAAAATAACCAATTTAGACATATTTAGCGCATACAAGTCTTACCACTTCCAGTTTCTCTTGCTGTCATACAAAACTTTCTCTGTAGTCACTTTGATTCCTGAGAAATATGATAATGTATCTTGTTAGCAATAAGCTTAAGTGCAGATAACACTGCACTTAAAAAAATTCCTGTGATTCAACTTCTAGTCCTAGTCTGTCTCATGATGTTTATGTAGAACAAACCTCGCTCTTTTGTTCTTTTTTTTGTTTTATAAAAAACAAATCTTTCTTCCTGGTGATGTGTTGCACTAACTGAAAAATTTCTCCCTCCTGTCAATTACAAGTCATATGAAATCAGCTCTCCTTGTCTAGAAGCTTTTTATTGCATTTCAGACTTAGCAAATAGTCCATAGCTTACCAGCTCTTGCCTCCTGCTCTTGTCTTAACCAAGTACTTTGTCTTGTCTTCCTGTTTTGTCTACTTCACATGCCAGATTGTGTCTTTGGTAAAGCCCACACCAAGTTCCAGTCTGTTACTTCAGATTGCTCTAAGTGTTATTTTCCAGTTTTTATGCGCAACACTTAGTGCCTTTGACAATTCCCTTGGGGTAGAATTTGTTTCTATATAAATTATGTTTCTAATATAAATAACCGGGAAAAGTATCTCGTTCTTACCCAAAGACAAATATCTAACTCTAAATAAAACTTTTTTCAAAGATGGAAGATCATAAAAGGGAAATGGATGCCTTCTTTGGAGATCTTTCTCTCACTCTGAAAAAATTACAGGAAGAAACAACCAGTGCTTTTGCTCAGCTTCAGAATGATTGCGAGAACTTAAAAGAAGAAGTGGAAGTGACGAGGTTGGCACATACAAAGGTATTCTTAGAGTAAGAAGAAACCCTAACACCAAGTGTGATGGCTTGCTTTAATTTAAACTCTTTGTAGCAGTAAAATGTTGTACTTGCTTCAGAAGAAATGTTAGTAACTTCATGATCCTAATTCTTTTCAGCCTTCGGGCTGCTTTAAGAAGCTTATGTAGGAAGGTAACAAAAAAAAAATTACCCTTGCTCTGAGTATGTCCAGTACATCTGCCTTTATATGCATGTCCAAAAGCAAAGTGTCTATATCTTCTCTACACAGAAATTGTACCTTCAGATGTAGAATGGCAAAGCTCTTTTATTTGCTGCGTTTTTAGTAAAGTCATTCAAATACCCTTTAAGAATGTTAAAAAGTGCAGAATAATAATGAAATATGTGGCATTTTTCTTTGTAGAGTGCAGCTGGATTAATGTCGTTGCTGCAAAGCCAGCTTGAGCTGTTTGCTCAGGAGACTCAGAAGAACTTAACCAACGTACTTGCAAAAAATGGAAGTGTGAAGACCACCATTGCTGCTGTGCAAGAAGATGTTCACTTGTAAGAAACAGATCAGTTTTGGTGTATGTTGATGCAAGATAAAACTATGAATGAAGGGGACTGCAAAATAGATGCTCTTTGTATTTATATGCTTATAAAAATCTTCTGGACAAGACTGTTACAGCTGAGTTCTGGCACAGAATGTAGATGATAGTTCACTTTTCCTTAGAGTAAAAGGTAGCTCTACAAGGCTTTTCCTCAAATTTGTCTCTGGAGCATATTGCAGATAAGAGACCATGATTTTGGGAGCAATATGCTGATGAACAACCCTCAGTGCGGTTGGACTTCACTTCAGAACTTCATATCATAAAGGCTTAGCTTGAAGTAAAATAGTGTATCTACTGCATATGCTTCATTCAGTTGCAGACTGAATAACTAAGGCCTTGCCAAAGTTGCTGGGCTTTAGTTTTGGGGGGTGGTGTTTGGGGTGGTTTTTTTGTTTGTTTGGGGTGTGTTGGGATTTAGCAAACCTACTGCTCCGAGTGCTGCAATTTGTAAGTTTACTGAATAGAGCCACATTATAATTAACTGGTTTGATAGAACCATACTACTTCACTGGTTCTGGTCTTAACATATTCTACACTTAGGAATACTTGAAATTCACTTTTCAAAAATTTCTGAACTGTTACGAATATGTTGTTGCAGGAAAACTACAAAGCTAGTCAGCAGTACAACTTCCAATCACAGCAAATTTATTGCATCTCTGGATAATTTCTCTCAAGAGCTCAGAATCATAAATAATGAAAACAAAATGATGCTGGAAGAATCCACTGACCACTGTCAACAACTTCTCAGCAATCTCAAAAATGTGTCTCTGGATACTGATAAATGGGGTGAATTTACAAGTGCTCAGGTGGTTAACTTTGCTGATCGGCAGCTGTCGTCTTTCACTGATGACAAAGAGCAACTTCGGTGTTTACAAAAGGTACCTATAGCCATTTGCAGTCTAATAACACATTCTGAAACAAACATTTACAGCAGAATTTGGGCAGGGTGAAGTTCTCATGTAGTCAGAACAAAATTGGGGTGTTTTTGAATTACCACAGACTCATGTTACTCAGCTTAAATAGATGTAATTAAAGGAAACTAAAAGTTTGTTTAGAGAGGAAGACTTTGAACTTAAAGTGCAAGTGATCTCAAAAAAATGATGTCGTGATGAATCCCATGTTGCTAACTCCCCTTCTTAATTTGGGCTTTTTACATCTTTTTAGTAGTACATTTCTCTATTTCTAAAGTAATGTCCTTGGGAGATTTGCACAATAATCAAATACAGACTGTATTTGAGGATGCAAATTACTTTATTGGTCAAATGGATTTTTAAGAGAAAGCATTAATTGTAGGTATCTGCTAGTTCTTCCCACCCTTCTTGTTTTATTGTTCTAATAGGTAACGAAATAGCAAAATGTTGGATTTGCCTAACTTTCAGGGGGAAAAAAAAAAAACTGTTAAAACATTTGCAGTTTCAAGGCTCTCCTGTATTTGTTATACCTATTGAGCGCTATAGATGTTTCATTCCAATGGGAACGGCTAAAAATACATGTTTTCCTTTTCCCCCTACAAATGCATAAATCTTCTGGTGCTTGTAGGATTTTCACTTTTGCTTGAATATCCTAATTCTGTGGAGGGTTGTGTATTGAAGCATGAGGAGTCTGATCTGAACCAGATGGCATCATCTCTTTTCTTATGACTAGCTTTATAAAATGATCGTACTTTCTAAGAAATTGACTCTCTTCTGAAGATAGCTCTCGAAATGAGTGTAAAACTGGCACTGAAACTTCTCAATTTGAGGTCTCAGTTGTTTCGTTTCATGTCACGCCACTAATCACACACCACATCTTAGAAAGGAGGCCATAATTTTACCTTTCCTGTTAAGTTGGTGATTTGGTTGGGTGTGTTTTTTGTTTTGTTTTTCAGGAAAATGAAGAAAACTGCAATAAAGCAGTAGCTGAAATTGCTGACCATATTGGTAGACAAAAGGCTGCTGAGGAGAAGGTACTAAATGGCCTTCTTGATCAGATAAAGGTTGATCAGGAGATAGGTCTGGAGCAGAAGCTGGCACTTAATGACGAAGCACAGCATGGACTGACTCAGGTTAATGCTTTCCTGCAAGAGGACCTTAAAGTGGATACTCCAACAGGTATTTAAAATAGGTTGGGGACAGAATGGTCTTATAGGAAGCAATTTGAGTTGCAGAATTTAAGCGAGGGTTAATGGGGACAGAATGTAACTAGCAACCTCACACCATTTTTAAGGTGCATGCTAAAAATGATGACTGAACAAAGCATGATTTCTCCATTGAGTTAGTGTAAAATCAGGGATCTGTAACGAAAGCAAATGCTGAAAGTGTTTAATAGTGCCTTTCACTAGTGTTCAATCTTCATTAAAGGGACAACTCCACAGAGAAGAGACTACTTCTATCCAGTCACGCTTGTGAGAACAGAACCCCGGGAACTTCTACTAGAGCAATTAAGGCAAAACCAATCAAAGCTCAATAATATGCTAAACGGTGTGACAGGGGAGGTGGAAGAGGATGCAGATCAGGTATGTATATGAATGGCAAATGAGGCTCTTCAGTGAAGATTTCACATCTTTAGGAGTTCTTTCATGCTGTTGTGGAAAGCTGACTGGAGCCTCAGAGCTGTTGCAGCCTTTGTGTTTCACAGGGTACCAAGGAGTCATGTGTGCTGAGCTTTTAGCAAAAACAGTACCTTGAAAAATACGATTTTAATAATTTAGACACTTCTGTTTTTCAAAAATGCGAGTGCCATGACTTTTATAGGTGTGATCATGCTTAGTAAATTCACCTATGAAATTCAGACATTAAATGCGTCTTTCTGATAACTTCTTATGTAGGACCTGTTGGAAGATGAGGAAGTGCTGCGAGGATCCTGTGAAAGCCTTGCTAGTGACAAATCCTTCATGGATGCAAACGTATGCTGCCACACAAATGGTGGCATTCCCTTTTTCCAGGTAACTTCCACAGATACTCTAAGCTGTGTATTCAAGAGTGAAGGAAAAGTATTATTCTGTGATAGTGCTGTAGTCTAAAGTCACCTACTGTCGTGTAGGGTGGTCTTACAACTTCTCTAGATTCTGTAGAATATGCTTTGTGAACTTGAGCTAAAATAGCAGTACATTCTAATAGCGATTAACAGCAGATAAAATAATGAAAATTCCTGACAAGCTGGAGAGACAGTAGAAAAAAACTCAGCAAATAATCCTACATGAAAAAAGTCATAATTTGCTAGACATAAACACATGGGTTTTAATGGAAAAGCTGAAATTAGATGTGGAGTATTTCCTTAGAGGCCAGATAAATATTAACATTCTTGGTTCTTCACTGATTTGTTTGTTTGCTTGTTTTTTTTACTATCTTCCTTCCCTTTGATCCTCTTGCTCTACCAATGTATCTGTGTAAACTTCTGATATATTAGGTTTGGATTTGGCTTGGGAGGTGGGGAGGAGTGTATTATCATGGATTCCTTAAAAGCAGCTGCTGAACTTCCAGATGTCTACAATAAGCCTCTTTAGTAAATGCGATATTAGGAACCTTTTTCGGGAGTTCTACCAACTTTTTTTTTTTTTCCTTGGAACATGTATACTGCATTGTACATGAGCAAGTAGTCTTTAATTTCTTTGTATCCTCTTAACGTTGGGCCATTTTCTTTAAATCCCAGCACAAACGGAATCACAAAAAGGATAAAGAGAACAGATCTGCAGCTACAGTGGAGAAGAACAAAATAGAGGATATGACAGAACAGTTTCTTCCCAAATCTAAGCCTCCTTTGAGATCACTGAACTAAGATGTACCCACTGCAGATCCTTGTTTAGAAATACTTGTCTCATTGTCTACTGAGCCATGGCTTTCACTGGTTATTCTTGGTCTTCGTATATACTGATATATTGATGGGAGGTTGGATCAAAAGATTGGCCTGCCGGATGTCCTGCCTTTGTCCCATTCTCATATGCTATAGCTTGCAAAGTGTTAACAGACTTTTTTAAAAAAATACAAAACAAAACCCTGCAGATTATGGTGCTGTATGTTAAATAGATTTTTATGTTGTCAAGTAAGAGATCCTTTTCTGTTTCTCAGTAAATTTAGAACAGAGCAGAAAGGGATGTGGAAAAATGCTTTGTCAGCATTACCAGCTACCATTTTATTTTTTAATTAACTGTAAATAAGTGTTCTGGTTTTGTACCTGCTTTTTAGTCTGATTCCTGTTTCTATGAAGTAGATAGCTCTCTTTTGACTGGGATACCTCCAATAAATCATTGATTATGTGGGAGAAAAAACTGTATAAGGACCTCCTTTGGAGCAGGACAAGCTCACGTGACTTTCATCTTGTATTTCCAGGTTTAATTTAGCTAAAACATTAGTAGCTATGTCATAAGTCTTGTGCTGTCAGAAAAGGATTGTTTCTTCCCTTATTTCATAACAGACAATTGCTTTATTTTGGTGCCTCTTCAGTACATGAAAGCTAGCCTCACTGCTGGGTTTTGGGTTGTTGGCTTGTTTTTGTTTTGAACCCCGCTGTTCTATCTTCCTCTTGACTTGCAGCTGTGATATCTTGCCTTGGATATGATTTTGTCAACCACAGCTGACGTATTATAAACTGGCAGCGTTTCTTTTGAGATGTAGATACTTGACATTAAAACATGCAAACCTGGTTACAAATCCAGCTCCTATGCTGTATAATAGTAAATTTCATTGAATTTAATTTACATTGAAGCACTATTCTTAGCAAATTATCAAAACATTATTTAAGAGATTGCAAGCCAGATATAGAAAAATGAATAGTCTTAGGTTGACCTTTCTTCCAGTGGGTGGTTCATGTGTCTATTTGCCTTTGAGCACGTCTGCCAACTAGAGCTGCTTTGGGCACATTGTGGTCTTGCTGGTAGAGACAGAAAATGTAATATGAATTATGCCCTTGCACCGACTCTCTGAACTCTAACATGAGACCGTTAATCAGTTGTGTAAGAGACTTGAGGCAGTGGAAGCTGCAGAACCGTTTCCTTCGGAGAGCGTTTGGTGTACTGTCCAACTCTGGCACCAGAAACTTAATGGACTTGAGAGCTGATTTGGTTTCCCTGGGTATAGGAGCAGGCTGCTTTCCTGATAACTGGGAGCCTTAACAGCTGTATGAAATTCATGGAGTGCTTGCATTGTGCTTTCTCTTTTTTTGAAGTGCCCCTCAGTCAAGTTGCCTTTTGGTTTGCAGCACTGGCATGGCGGATCACCGTTTCATTGCCCTGGTGCCCCAAGGTCACAGCAGCAAGCCGAAGAGGATGAGAAGTCCGATAGTGGAAGCTGTCCGGGTTCTCCAGTCTCCTCTCCCACTAGATGGCTCTAACACTAAAGCCTTAGTCCTCAGTACTGGCCACTAACCAGGATTCCAAAGTAAGCATTTTGCCAAGCTTTTTGTCAAACATCTGTTAAAAGAACAGGTTTCAAAAACTAATATCAAATTCATGCTTCTGTGAGGATAATTCTATACTCAAGCTTGGGCAAAAGGTTACTTTAGGAAGAGCTGTGTTTGAGAAGATGATGACCCAACTGCTCTCTTGAGCTTTGCCTGGGGCTGAGGGACACTTTTAGTATCTAAATTCTGTCCTGACCTGCTTTCTGGATTCCTCACCACTGGGCACTGCCTAAGCAGAAAGCAGTGGCTATTGTTTGGGTATATTGTACAATGTATGATAGAAGGAGATAAGAAGAGTAAGAAAAATAAATTGAGAGTTGTTTCCTATACACAGTCACTGGAGTGGTAGGTCTGACCTGCAGAAAGGGCACAGCCCAGGCCAGTTTACCTGGTGCGTTGGGTTTGTCTTGCTGTGAGGCATCCTTTAAAGAAGAGCAGGGAGCTGTTTCCACATAATATACAGCTGAATTAGTCTAGCAAAGCACAAGGGAGAGCTGTGGCAACTGGGGCTGTAGTTTATGGCAGTGTTCTAATTACCCTGATGAGTTTTTTTTCAAATTCTGGATTAGTGGCCAAGTGGGACAGCTCCGGATTTAAGGAAAAATCCAGGAGGGTGAATGCAGTGTGGGGAAATGAAATGAGGAAAAAGGGGAATTAAAATGCATGTAAAGGGGGCATGCAGAGACAGTGATAAGGGGGCCACAGGAAGCATGGATAATCAGAGCTAGCAGCTTGGTTTTCAAGTGAGAAACTAGCAGTAGGAGGATAATGGAGGAAAGGAAACTTCCTGCTACCTCCTGGAAGCAGCACTTACTGCATCAGAGCTGCTGGGAGATGCAGTGTTTGCTTGAAGAGGGAAAGGACTGAGGTGACCGGCTGCTGCTGGTTGCGGCTTTATTTTGGGTATCAGAAGCAACTGTTTGGGGCTAGAGAAGGGCAAGGAGAGGGTGCCTAGCTGCTGACTGCCTGTGAACAGGCAGAGGGGACAAGAGGAAGCCTGTAAGTCTCTGGGGTGATAAAAGAAGGGGGGGAAGCTAGGAGGAACTGGAAAAATAAAATTGCAGTTTAACGTTCCTTTTCCATCAAAAAGAGATTGAAGGGGAAAAGAGTGTTTTAATGTTCCAGAGCATTAACAGGAAAAGAGAAATCAACTTTAAAATATATAGTTGGTAAATATATAATTTTAAAAGAAGCATTTACAGCCATTTGACTACTAATTTTTTTTTTCCTTCTTAGAAACTACTTTTTATGGTAGAGGGCAATACTCTATAAACTGTACACCCACCCAGATAGTTACTTTATAAAGTTAAATACCAATAAATCATGCTAGCTCTGCATTCATAGTGCGCTATATGAGACTTTGAACTTGACTAGTGCATTTTCTTTATTAAAAACGATTGAAATGTAAGAATTAAATAAACAGAAATATGACATAAAAGCACATTAGATTTTTCAGGTCTTTCCAGATGTAATAATCTACAGTTGTTGATAACATAGATATGTTTGACTATAATTTTATTCTGATGATGTCCAGAGTGCTAAAGCTACTCTGTGAAGATTTTTTTCATGTGATAAGGAATTTTATTTTCTCTGGCAGAAGTTAATGTTTAAATTAAAAAATTATTATTAGCCTAATTAACACAGAAGTTTTGCAAAGTGAAAAATAGCAATTAGCAGGAAAGAAGATATGGTCTTTTTTGTTTAGTATGTGTCATAAATGCTAAGGGATCAAACACATGGTAAGATATTTCTCCCCAGCCCCTGGAGCAATAACAACAAATGGTGCTTCTCAGAGGACCTGTTTCCCCACTGCACGAGTCCAGTCTTAAATTGGTCTAATTTTGCTTGATTTATACTAAAGTAATAAAGTGAAGGATCAGATTCTCCACTTCTCAAAGTACATACTGAGTTGATAATGCTGCTTAAGCAATAAAAAAAACCATCTCAGGCCCTGTTTGGTGTCTATGGCCAAAAGATTTCGTGGTAGTTAGAAGGGTTTCTCTGGGCCAGCCTGGAAGGTGGTCTCTCAGGGGTACCTCCAGCACACTGCCTTCCCTGCATTGTGAAATGACTGTGGGGTTTGGGGTTCGAAGATGAGTCCCAGTGGACACTCACACTGGTCGCAGTGGCCATGGTCCCACACGGGCGTCCCCAGGCATCATGTGCATCACTTCCGAAGGCCAGCACAGACATCCCCTGTCTCCCAGAATGTCATTTCTTGCAGTTTCATGCAGAATTTGAGCTCCACTGCTCCCACCTTGGAAGCAGAAACTTCTGAATGTGTTTCTGAGGGAGTAAATTTCAGTATTTCCTTTTTTTTTTTTTTTTTTTTCCTTCACAGAAAAGCTTAAATAACTCCTGTCATACATAAAGACTGGTTTGTGAAATTGGTTTTTTACGTTTCAATTACCTTCCCCTAATGCTTAAACCAAAGCATAAGCAGCATGATCATTACATTCAGAAGCTAAGGGAAACGAAGAAGTGAATCACTTACCGTTTGTTATAGCCACCATGTTCTATGATTTAATTAAAATAGACATTAATTTCAAAACCATTCAGCTATAGATATATTCTCAAATGGTTATAACGTAATAATGATAGGCGCCAAAATTTTGCTCATTCGCTCTCACAGTTTATTTTAGGAAACTCAGTCCAGCAGGATGAACCTTGAATATACAAATTAATGCAAGGAAGGAAATTTTATGATGTCTGTTAGTTAATACAGAAGCCAATCTTATTAATCATGGATTTACAGAGGGCTGTTTTATTAGATGTTAACCATAGCTTATGTTGACAATTGATTTTCATTGTAGGACAACTAAATTTATTATTTGTAATAAGATAAAGATAATTAAATTGACTTTATAAAGGTTGCTGTCATAAATGGTAGTGTGAATAGCAAACATAAAACTGCTTTAGCAGCAAAATTTCAGTTAAGCGATAGGTGCTTTCTTTCCATTACATTTAATAGTCCCTGAACATTTTTACCCTGTATTTTATTTTCCAGAGTTTATACTTACTGCTGTGAAAACTGTTGGGGTTGAAGCCTCACTTTCAGTTTATTTTCTTTCTAATAGAACAGGATCAAAACATTTTTAAAGTTATAGAAGTAAAACAAAATAAAGCACTGTGTACAAATGTGTTATGCAATGGAGTTTGGTCCTTCTCAGATTTGTCATTAATTTATTCAAAATAGTATGTTGAAAGAGGTGTTGGATCTACAATAAAGTCTGATTTTTAGGGGGGTTTAAGTATTAATTAATAATTACTTTTTAAGTTAATTTGGATCTTGCAAAAATGAAATTATTCAGAACTTATTTAATCTTTTTTAAGCGTATTGGTTTTACAATGTGTATCTCTCTACCCCTTAATACCAACCATCCAGGTACAATCTTTCTAAAAAGTGGAGGAATACAGCAAATGTTAGAGACCTTGGAAAAGCAGCTCAAGTAATTTCTTCACACCTGCTGACAGTACATTCCTGAGCTTTGGCAGTGTAGGCACCAGCCAGCACTGAAGTAACTCCATCAGGGTGCTCACAGTGTATTTTTACTGTAACGGTAGTCTCTGATTTCTAGTTCTAATTCACCACATCACAGGCTTGTTGCTTGTCGCTGCTCCTTTGGCGCTTTAGGACCAGTCATGAAAGGCAAGAGGGAGTGCTTTGAGAAGACCTTTTTAAACTGTGGTGTAAGACTGAGTGTTTGGAAGGCTGGGTGCCCTCTCGTGCCCTGCTCTCTCCAAAGTCAGGGGAGAGAGGTGGGAACCTCAGAGGTGACCCATTGCTGGGTGCCCTGCTTGTTCCTCTCCGCTGTCTACATGGGAACCAACGAAGGTAATGATTTTAACTTGGATGCTACAAGTGCATAGATGAATCTGGGATAAGCATCACTGACTTTGAATTTTCCTATCATGTTTTTTTTAATGTTAAAGACGTTTATTGAAACATAAAATACAGATGCCTTGGCTGAATATTGACTCTTCACAGCTACCTCAAGCTGTACTGTTGGCCACCTTCAGGCATTATAATTGGCACTTTCCGATCTCTGTGTGTGCATTTGTAGTGAAGGTGCTGAAGCCATTGCAAGAATCTGATATTGTCTGGTTTTAATACGTCACTTAATCTGCTCAGGACTAAGCCAAGGCAGACTCATTCTTCAGGCAGTTTCCATTTTGATGTAGTATTTACTTTAAATGAAAGGCCATGATCCTGTTCAAAGACATGATTTCCCCCTCTCTCCCCTGCTGTCATTAGAGTCAGATAACAGGAAGAGACAGCAAGATAACTGCCACTTATTTGGATTTCACCGAAGCTTTCAGGCAGAAACAGGGACGCCAGCCAGAGTCAAATCAATTCGTTTGAATGATTTGCTGATTATCTGTGTTAGTTATTGCCTGATTATCTTGCCTGGTGTCCAGGAGTAGCTCTTTGCCTTTGGGCTTGGGTTAGCTGTTTATTTTAACCTATTATTTCTAGGGAATACTCTACATTGTGAGTAGTGTACCCCAGCCTGTAGAGACAAGAATAACTGGCACTGGAAAAACCGGGGGCTGATATGTTAATAACTGATTGACAGAAAAAACCTCGGTGATACTTTTCAATGGGGGTATCTTAACTTATTAGTGAAACAGGACTAATAAAGTGGTCTTTGATAGCTCCTTTCAAGACTATGGCTTGAACATCTGCATCACTGCTTTTGTGTCGTAATTAATATTTAAATTATAGACATTCCAAGAGCTACCTGCCAAGGTACACCGAAAAGGGCACTGTGAATCACACCAATAGAAGAATTTAGTCTAAAAGACCAGTCAGGGAGCGGATGAAGAGGCACAGACAGATGTGGATGTGGTGACCTGAGCTCCAGCAGCAGCACGGCGTGGCAAAGGCGGGTGTCCAGGTCCCCAGTTTCCAGTCCAGAGTCGCTGGACCACAGTCTGGCAGCACAGAGCTACTGCAGCCACCGCTGCATCTCTCCCTGGCAGTTCATCTTCATCCCAGACACAAAAAAAGAACCAGTGCTGCTCCCAACGCCTGGCTTGAGTGTCAGCTTTCCTTCCATAGAGTCCAAGATAAGAACTATAGCAACATTAGGAAAATTAGGAACATTAGGAAAATTAGGAAATTTGAGTTAATAACATTGAGATGCTAAAGTTAAAGTACTGCATGATGGAGCTAGAGCAGCAGATGGCTAATTTGGTCAGATGGTGCAGTGTGGCCTCCCTCCTGCAACCAAAGGATCTGAAAAATTCTTCAAAATCCAGGGAAACATCCTGTACTTCAAGGCTTCTCATGACATAGAGAAAATGAAGCCTCTGAATTCGTTCCTCTTGCCTTGCCTTGCCATTACCTTCCTGGTGAGGCAGGCCCTGGGCTAAGAGGCTGTTTCCTGGCTTTTTACCACATGCATTTTAACAACACAATGTAGATAAATATATACAGCTTTTTCCTCGATAGAAATAAATCACTTGCTTCTATAAGGTTACCTTGCCTGAGTGAGTTTGCCTGCGGTGAGGAAGGCAGTTGTCACACGGTCTGAGCTGATGCAGTGGGGAAACGGAGCCGTGACCGAAGTGAGATCCTGTCACTCTGAATGATGCAGAAAGAAACCTCAATGACAAAGCCATGGAGATGAAATCAGGCTACGTGTTTTGCAGCCAAACACACAGAACAAGAAACGAAAGCAACTCACGGTGCTATGAGAACTGTGGGCTGTTCTGCCCTCCCTCCTGGACAGGAGTGACTGGTGCAGCCTGTGGGGTGAGGCTCCTGCCCAGGCATAAGCGGTGGCCACGGGGCCAGGGCTCGCTGCCTGCCTCCCCGGCCTGCCCTCCTCACCTTCCTGGCTCCGTGTGCCCGTACGGATCTGCTCGTTGGGCTCACCAGTCAACACAAATTGAGAAGCCTGAGGAGAGACTGATAAGCCAGCACTTACGGAGCAAAGTCAACAAGAAGAGATGGGACCATGTTGACCGGTGGGAGCGTTTGTTCAGGAAGGCTCCTCACCTTCCTGGCTCCGTGTGCCCGTACGGATCTGCTCGTTGGGCTCACCAGTCAACACAAATTGAGAAGCCTGAGGAGAGACTGATAAGCCAGCACTTACGGAGCAAAGTCAACAAGAAGAGATGGGACCATGTTGACCGGAGAGAGCTCCAAGAGCAGATACAACGCTTGCAGCACAGATAACAGGTTTCCTCTTGATATCAGTCCCCAGCGAAGTTGATCGGAACTGTAATATCTGCAAAATAAAACTTTTGGCTGGGCCATTAAAACTAGCTGTCCTGAAGCCTTAAAATTACCCTTTTTGGGGTTTGCTGTAAACTTCATGTGTAAACATCAGCTGGATCAGGTCTGATAAAAATGTCCAAAGAGGAATTTGGAAGTGTTGGAGTCAATTTTCAGCATAAAGATTAATTTTTAGAATTTTACAGGCATCTATTGACATCTGTGTTAGGAGCAGGACATCAGAGCTGCTCTGCTGAGACAAACCATTAACCCCAATGTCTTCTTCCTGCTAGTGACCAGAAGAGGCTACTGAGGCGAACCGTGTGAGAAACGTGCACAGAGAGAGAAATCCTTTCCCGCCTTCATCAAACAGCAGCATAAGAGCTTCCTGAGCCAAGTGCTGTGAGCAAGGTACTGTGTTTCATACTCATCAATGCACCTATCTTCCATTAATTTGTCTTCTCCTTTTCTGAGCCCATTTGTACTTTTGGCATCCGGCGCTTCCCATGGCAACAAGTTCCACAATTTAATTATACGCTGTGTGAAAAAGTACTTCCTTTTGTTTGTTTTAAACCTACTAAAACAGAATTACAGGATGCACAACAGAATTGCATGGGCAGATTTAAATGGGAAGATAATGTGGAACGACAATGGAAAATCAGTCTCAGCACAGAGTGCTGGAAACTGGCTTTGTTTTTGTGCTAGTCTGACCACCAGTACGGGGTTAGTTAGTACTTCCTATCATTCCTCTCCCTGTCATAAATAAGCCAGTTTACCTGATTAGTGCGAAAAGTTAGAAAACAATCTGGGCTCCCTACAAAAATGGCAATGTTTGGCAGAAAGGCAAGGTCCGGAGTCTTCTTTCCTCTTGGGGTGAAAAAGATGCGCTGGTGCTGCCCTGCCGGGAGGGGCAACGAATTGGGATTTGAATTTGCTGTGTGATGCGACGGTTAAAAACGTCAATCCGATGTGGGGCCCTGGAGGAGACACAGCGCAGGGAAAGAGCGAGTGAGCTGCTCTTCTTGGAACTGAGGGGCGATAGAATCTGGAAAAGGTGAGCGCGGTTCTCTGCAGCTCCTTACCAGGAAGAGGAGCTGGAGGCAGTTCAGAGAAGAGGAGCCAACCGTAGCGATAGGCTTGGAAGAGCCGGCTGATGAGAAAAAGTACAAAGACCTGACAGCGTAGAGCTTGCTAACCAGCACTTAGGGAGTAAGATGACATAATAACTGTTAACTAATGTTTTAAGTGTAAACCTGCAGGAATGAGAGGAACTAGGTTAGCGTGGGACAAGAGAGTAGCATCAGTAATGATGGGCTGAGCAGAAAGAAAATGTAATAACGATACTTCATCATCCCCGGCCTTGCCCTGTGTCTGGGTTTGGCGTGGGATCCCAGGTCTCAGCATGTTTGCAGGAGCACACGGGTGACGCTGCTCTCACCCAGTGGAGAGAAGCGTAGGCACAAAGTCACGGGTGCCACTGCCCACGCGCTGAAGAGGGGCTTGAGTCACTGGGCCATTCATAGCCCGGCAGAAAGGCCCAGCTGCTGCCATCGCAGTTGTTGCTCTCCGTGTCCCAGAAGCAGACAGACAGGCTGTTGGTGTCCCATTCACGTTTGTGTCTGTAGCAACAGCATCAGGATCTCACCTTGGATCAGGTGTTCTCCAGAGAAAGCACCGCCCTGGGTCCAAGTGAGGGTGCAGGCAGGTATGGAAAGACTAGTCCTGTTTGGGCTTTATCCATAGGTCTCTGCGTACTCCTAGGAAGATATTTATGTACCGAAAACCCACAGACAGGGAGACTGATGTGTCCAAAGCCCACACGTGAACTAAATATGAAGAGAACTGTAGAAAACGCGACTGCAACAGAAATTGAAAAGGCAACTGGCAGAAAATGAAAGACACTGGGTTGCAGCAGATGTAACTGCAGCAGGGTTTTGAGGAATGTGTGCTCTGGTAGACCCAGCCAGCACAACTCCTGCTGCTGCTTTCTGTGATTTCATGGTTATCTAGAGCATCCTGACTCTTTAGGAATTTACTCTTCAGTGATACAGACAGAGGCTTTGACAGGCTGTGGTGCTCTCTCCCAAACCAACCCGTTTATCTATAGGACACACTTATCCTGGCTAACTGGCTTTAACATACATTCTTACTGTTTAATATTTTACCGATGTCAGACAGGTGCTATGAAAGCTACATAAAGAGCAAGGTCATGTCTCCCAGTAGATCCAGTCCTGAGGTGAAACGTAACATAATTTGAAAGAGACAAAAGCAATAGAAAAGCAGCTTAGGAAGTTACAGAAATTAAGTGATGCAGCAAGGGCTTGGTTTAGGCATATCCTAAAATTAAATTGCATATTTATCTTTAAAGGTTGTCCCAGTTTCTGTTCAGGAGTAACAATACTTGGTATAAAGCACCTTGCTATCAGCCTGACTTCATGCCTACTGGGAGAGTTGTACTCTCAGCTGCACGAGCGTTCCAGCAGGTTTCCGTGACCAGTGCTGCTGACACAGAGAAGCAAAGTGTAGAAACATGATAGCTCAACCAAGACAAATTTCCCAAACAGACTCCAGGGAAGAAAAATAAAAAACCCTAAATGGCCATGAAATAAAATAGAAACTCATAGAGCATGGGAAAGCCTGCAGCTTTGCAAAAGCATTCCCGTATTTCCAGGCTCTGAAGGGACTTAAACAGTGACTTTCCTGGCAGGTGATTATTGCTGGAGAGGGTGAATGAAACCAGACATGGCAAAGACGGACTCGGGATGCTCTCCTACACCTTCTTCTGAGCCAGCCTTTCTAGACAGCCATCGGTGAATAGAGAACTGAAGCTGTTAATTAAATGATGTATGCTTTTAGAACAGTAAGAATAAAATAACTTTCCAGGTTGGATGTCAATTGTTCCCATATCCCACACATTGAATGGAAGCCGTTACCCTCCACTTCAACAGGGGGAAGTATCCTGGTTTTGCTTTATCTCCCAAATCGCATGGGTTTCCTCTCCGTGCCACGATAGCCTAATCAGGGGCCAAACTGGAGCTGTCAGCAGAGCTGGACAATTCAGAATTCAGTCCTTCTTGATTCCAGAGCGGGACAAATTTTACAAAGACCAGCATAGCTGTGCTTCCAGAGGATGTGGCATCCCCCTGAGTCCCTGTCACGGAGCAGAAGTCCTCATTGGTGGGTGCCAAATATTCTCTAACTGAAAGTGTCACTAGTAATCTGGGACACTGAGATTCTGCCACCACCAGGAAACTCTGTAGTATGGCCAAACCTAGCAGTGACTCTCTCTAACAGAGCAGTTGGCACAACAAGGTCCCCTGCACTCACAGCCTGGAGGCTGGTGCCGTCTGTGGCTGATGCTGCCGCGTTTCACCAGTTGGTTCTGGGCTACACAGCTCCCGTTACAGAGAGACCTCAGCTCAGGGGCAGGAGCGAGAGGGGGAGATTCCTGCCTTAGGGAAAAATGATTCTTCCTTTCATTTCTACCATTTAATATCGTACTTTATATTTCCATGTGCAACCATCAAGGCATATTCCATCATTCTGTTACGAAAGAATATGTGATTTGCCTATGAAAATCACCAGCTTCAATGGACTCCAAACCCATTACACAAATTCTGAATTTGTCTCTAAGGCGTTTCCTCCTCTAGCCTTTTAGTGCCAATTCTACCCAACTATTTTGGCTCCTACCCAGTCCAGCAATCTATTTTTCAGATGAGGACAGATTTCAGATCCATCCTTCTAACTCCACTGTTAAATAGCCATTAATAGTTAGCTAGATTGTTATTGTAAGCTTCTATATTTGACTATTAACAGCAACTGCATGTAGGTATAAAACAAACCTACCTAGGGATTGATTTTATGATGCCAAAATGATAAACTTTCCTAAAAAAATGTAGAGTGAATGTGTAAGCTCTGGAAAACATTAACAAAAATAACTAAGTAACACTCCCTATTCATACCTAATTCCTACTGACATCAAATTTAGCTGTGTGTACTTTGGACCTGTTGGAACTGTTACAGTGAAAAATCCTGCTGCACAAGTCCTCTTCGAAATGTACAATATTTTGTATTCTGATTACTCTGAAAAAAAAAATATATATATTTTGTCATCACTGTAGTTTAGGCACATTCTCCTTTGTCTGGTATCTTGTTATAGTCATTTATATCAACACAGAGTGGGTGTACAGTAGCCAGCAGTCTGTGTTAGCAGTGTTTTATATTCAGTTTGCGCTTACGTAAATGATTGTGCAAGATGTGAAAGACAATCTAGCCCCTGGGAATTATATGTGTTTTTGGGTGTAATCTTTATGTGCGTAGCCAACACATAAGAATATAGAGAGGTTTTAACATGTTACAGTTGCCATCACCCCAAATAAATATAATTAACCAAGCAGCTTTCAGTTGCACTTATAGGCAGGATCCAAAATAGCTCATGGTTTGTGGTGGCAGATATATAGGAAATATGAGCCTGTAAGGAACAATGTATTGCTTTGTTTTTTGTAGCATTGTTCACCACATTCTCATAATGGTCAGATAAGAAACTCTTCAGGCCAAGGAAGGGTTAGGAAAGCGCATTCCAAAAAAACATTAAAGCCGATGTGGTTTCATAGGATGCCTCTTCGCAGTTCAGAAGAAAACTCTGGTGAATTATGTCACACTTCAGCTGAATTAAACTCTAGTTTAGAGAAGCTGGTATCACGGTAATCACCAGGACAGCCCAGTCCAGAAAGAAAGTGGTATTAAGCTATGTTTATAATATGGGGCCATGTGTTCCTTCCTTTTACCACAGAGCCATAAACATCACATATCCCACTCTGCAAGTCAAGCTGTCCCAGAAGAGACGTTAACAATATTGGGGGCTAGAGGAAATGGAGGCACCTTACCAGTGTGCTCCCCTGAGGGTCTGGCATGTGTTGGCTTGGAAATCCTTGACAAGACTCAAAAGTGCCATTAAATCTTTTCTCTGGCTTTTATTTTTTCCTTAGAGCTGGTGACAGCATATAGGAAAAGGGCACGTGCTGGTGGCAGCACATCTCATACCCACAAATACTTGGTGCCAAGAAAGAAGCACTCTTCAAATCATTGGAGAGCCAAGTCAGGCCCATGGGTGGCCTAACCATTCCCGAGGTGTCCATGTATCTCTGTAGAGGTCTGGGATCTTTATTTTGTCTGGCTGTAAAGCACAGCCCTGGGTGGAAGAGCGAAGGAAGAACTGAAGAGGCAACCCCTGGTTGACTTTCTGCTGGATGCTTCCATCTCCTGAAGTTTCCCCAGCAATGGGGCACCACAAGTTTTCAGTACAATGCAAGGATGCCTAAATGCCAGTGAAAAAAATCTGCTCAGGAACAGCTAAACCAGTTTTGCTGAAACCTTAAACATACTCAGCATGAGGCAGATTCCCTCAGAACAGATTTTTTCCACCTGGATGATTTAAATTTGGCAAAATCATAATCAGATTAATATAGGGTGGAAAATGATAAAATCCTGCCAGCTCTGCCTAGAATAATAGCTCAAATGTTGTCCACTCCTTTTTAGACCAAGATTTGTCTTGTTCTGCTACATCTAAATTAATGCCTTCAAGACTGACCTGCCTTAGTGTTTATTGCAGTTGTAACTCATTTAGTAAATCAAATCACGACAGTGAGGAGGAGGAAGAGGTGAGAAGCGAATATCTAACAGATGAGTTATCTGGAAGACGGCAGCACCGACTGACATCACCCTGCAATGTGCGGTGCCTCTGTCTGGAGCAGTCTGGCTTCCACGGCGCTAGGAAAATCAGAGGTGAACTCCCTCCTATTTCCTCCTTGGAAGGTGTTCAAGGCTGTGGCCTCACCTCTCTTGGAAGAGTCTTGAAATATTTTCAATAATGGGAAGGGGTGGAATAGCTGCGGGCTGGATCCTCTTGGAAAGCGCCCCGCAGCATCGCGGGGTGAGGCTGCTGGCTGCCCGCGCCGGCTGGTAAAAGATGGACTTTGCTGGATCGCCCACTCCGTAAAAGATGGACTTTGCTGGATCGCCCACTAATTCTGCAGAGCCAAACGCAGTTACTGCAGCTAGGAATGATTCATCTCTGGTGTAACGCTCCTGAAGCCTGCAGTGTCACAGAGGGTGCTATTTTGGGCGAAACTCCTGGTTTTGAGAGCAGAGAACGGGCAGGTACTGTGCCAAAAAAATATATGGTAGTGGTAACAGAACCCGCGGAGCAAAGAAAGAGTTCTGTGCTTCGAGACTCATTTCACTTATAAATCGTGGAATAATTCACGTATTGACCGGAATAACCACCCCAGGCATCAGAAATCTTCTGTGGGGCGCTTGTGGCAGGTACCCGGGGTGCGGTGGGAATACCGCCCGGCATTTCTCTCCGGTTTTGGAGGCATTCGTTTCCTGATGTCCCGACGTTTGAGAGGGGGTGGTGTTGTTTGATTATTTATTAGTATTTATTTTAACGCATTTGCGGACGACAGACCGGCGCAGCCGAGGGCGGCTCCGCTGCTCGCCCCCTCCCTCCGCCCCCTCCCCGCCGTGCGCGCCCGCGGAGCCGCCGTCCAGGTGTTTCACGTTAGCGCCGTCCCGTAAAACCCGCTCACGAACACGGTGACACATAAACGCTAAATTAAAGCGGCGCTGCTCCCCCCGCCCCGGGGCTGGGGGGCGAGGGAGACCCGGCCACCCGCAGCCGGGCCCCGACGCCGCCTCTGCGGGGCTCCCGGCTCCCCGCAGCACCGGGAGGGCGCCGCCGGCGGGAGGCTCCAGAGTCCCACGGGAGCCCGTGGGCTGCCCGCTTCCTCCGGTAAGGGCTTGCCCCCTCGCCACTCGAGACACCTGTGGGGCGCCGTCCTTGGGGAAAGCTGCTCCGGGCTCCGCTGCTTCCCCCGGGAAACCCGTCCGACCCCGTCCCCGCCAGCCCCCCTGGCCCGGGGGACGCACGAACCAGCGAGTTTCCACCGGCCTTTCCCAGCCTGAGCTGCTTTTTCTGTCCGCCCCGTCGGGAGCCCGGCCCGGACGGCGGCGGCGGGGGAGCCGGGCGTCCCCCCAGGTACCGTCGGGGCTCTGGCAGCGGGGGAGCCGGGCGTCCCCCCAGGTACCGTCGGGGCTCTGGCAGCGGGGCCGCCTGGAACAAGTGAGGACCCTGATTGTATATTTTTTTTTTTTTCCTTGAGCTCGGAACTCCTCGAAGGCGGGGGATTTCACAGAAAGGGAAGGGGAGGACGGGCCCCGAAGTTATTACACAAAATAATGAGTTCTCCAGCTGATCCCTTCGGGCTGAGCTTGTGCCGGTGCGGGGATGCACGCATCCCGCCCCGCCGCCCTCCAGAAATCCCCAGATTAGCAAGAAAACTTGGGGGTGTTTCAAGTGCATTCCAGGAAAATGAACATGAATGTTTTTTGTGTTTTTTGTTTTTAGGATTTTTTTTTAATCAGGAAAGGGGTGCTTTTTTTTTTTTCTCTGTCTCTCTCCCGAGGTTTTTCAGATAAATTGGAGTGCTTTCCAGAGGGAACCTGGAGAAGAAATAATACAAATATTATAGCACTGTCTTGATCTTGTGGTGTCCACAGCACCTTACTTTAAATGCCCGTTAGAATGTAAAATCCAGTCAAAACTGTATTCGCCGCAGCAATATTGGTAATAATGTATTTTATCCGAAGCTGCGTTATCTCCCTCACAACAGAAACTACAAACAAAATGTATGGTCCAAAAGAAAAGGAAAAGGTTTTATTTAATCCAGAAAATAATTAAAATCTCATGTATTTTTATTGGTTTTAGTATCCAGCAGAGTGAAAATATTGAAACTCTGAGACCCCTTGCATTAAAAAGTCACAACTGTTCTATTTTATTAGTTCTGACTGTGTGAAAAAAATTATAAGGACAACATTGAAAAAATCCGGGTTTTAGAGCCCCGAATGGCCATAAAAACAATAAAATCAACTATAAAACCTGCACTAGTGATATTAAAAAATTATGTAGTTCAATAAATGTGACATTTCATGAATGCGGACTTAATAGTCTCCAACCCGTGGAAGGAGGAAGGCTGAGGTCTAACAATTGAATTTGAAAAGGGGCGGTGCTGTAGAACTGCAAAATTAAGTGCTTCATTTTTCTTGTTAGGGATTATGCAGTGGTAGTGGAATGTAATAACTGTGCCATTAAAACTTCCTTTTAACAAGGCCTATTGCTTGTATAAAAGTCAGAAAAGAATAATCTCTTCCTCTATTTATTTGTTTTCCAATAACACAGCAAAACATGATTGAGGGGGTTTTTTTCTCTTTTCGGTTAAACTTGTTCTCAGGATTTTGAATCGACAGCTTGTAAAATATTGCAGGGGCCCTCCATACTGCTGCCTCGTATCATGCACGTCGTTATTCCAGAGGGCAACGGGTCATCGGTTTACTGTACATTTATTAAGTAAATCAAGCTGCAAATCCAACACTTCCAGATGAAAACATTAGCTAAACCCCTTGGAAAGAGCAATGCCTGGGAGACTGAGCACAGAGAGAAAAAATAATCAAAACTGTCAGCTCTCTTTACGTGTACCTGATATTTACAAGACACAAGACCACGCTTTAAAGGTGAGTTTTGGCATTTGTTAACAATGTAAAGAAAAGAAAAAAAAACCCAAACCCCAACCTCACTATATTATTAAAAAAATATATATTTCCATTTCACCGACACCCTTTCGTCTCGCTCTGAGCCTCTTAGTTATTAAGATCTTCGTGGGTTAAAAAAAAAAAAAAAAAAAAAAAAAGTTAAACCAGCACCTGCTATTCCTTAACAGCTTTCCGCGCTCCCGTCAGCTCGGGGAGTGGGAGGGGGACGGGCGACCCGGCGGAGTCCGCGGACCCGCGGGGGCACCTGCCGTCTCCGCTCCCACGGAGGGGGAGAAGGCGGCGCCACCCGCTGCCGTCGGGGCGAGTCCCCGGAGGGTGTCGGGGCCGGGGGACAGCGGGGGTCGCTGCCGCCTCCCGCCTCGCCCGGACGGGAGCGGGGCCGGGGCAGGGAGCCGGCGGCGCCCGGACGGAGCGAACGTCTCTCCCCGGGGGCGACGGGGCAGGAGGGTCTACAAAAAAAACCCGGCGAATTTTTATAAATTAAAGGGACGGTGCCCAGGTGGCGCTGCTCGGGCCGCCGCGCCGCCTTCCCCCGCGGGGCTGTCGGGGAGCGGGTCCCCAGGGCCCCGCACCCCCCGTCCGGGGGCGCCCCCCCCCCCGCGTTTGCCAGCCGCCGTCAGTGCCCGGCGAGGCGCGTAGGAGGGAATCGCACCGCACTGCTCCGCGCCCCGCCGGGCTCCCGGCCCTGCCCTGGGGGACGCGGCAGGAGCCTTCGCGGCCCCGCGCTCCCCCGCCCCTTTCCCGCTCCGCGCAGCCA
>NW_015090784.1:963807-964997 GCF_001431845.1 Calidris pugnax | reverse complement strand
CTCTGCGCTCAACCCCCCCCGCCCCCGGCTCCCTCCGGCCCCCGTCTGATTTACAGTAAATTAAAGACGCTCCGGCGCTGGGAGCGAGACCACAGTGCGCGGCCGCGGTGACTCAGATTTGTTTTCCTTCGACCAAGTGACTCTGAGAGTGTCCTTAGTAATGTCGCGTGTGGTTTTGGTGGGGAGTTTTAATTGTGTTGGGAGATCGCGTGGCAGATCTCAGCCTTTTCCTGCGGATGACTTGAAAAACAGCCGGGAGGACGGCTCCGCTCGCCGGGGCCCCCGCGTTCCCCCGGGGGGGTCGGGTCGGACCGGGGCCCCGGCGGCTCCTTCTCGCCCGCGGCCGGGGGCAGCGTCCCCCCTGCGGGGGCAGAGCCCCGCGCCCGGGCCGCGGCACTTGTTCTCAGTGATTGCAAAACTGGACCTGACTCACCACATTTGTGCAGTGAAAGAGGCTGACCCTTTCCGTTCATACAGGAAACCTTGAGCTCTCGATAGGAGTAAATCTGGTTTCAGAAGCTGTTAAGTGTTTTCCTGGCCGCCTGAAGCAGGCTCTTCCCCGGGAGTCGTGCACATTGCTGATTACTTTATCGACATCCTCAATACAGACAAATTCAGGAAACACTCGACTTCTGATAGCCGGGATCCGTTTTTCTGATATTGTTCATTTCCTCTGTGTGGGATGTGACTTTATGACAGCTAAAATAACCAGTTGCTTCCTATTTTTTGAGTCTGTTTTGCACCAGAATTACTAAAGCCTGACGCAAGCAAAATCGTGAAAAACAATGCAGAAAATTTCAAAGGGTGCAGGCAGCAAGACAGAAAGACAAACAGAGTGACTCAGTGGCCCTGGCCAGAGACACCGGCCCCGGGACGCGGCTGCCGCTCCGCAGCGGGGCCGGCTCCCCGACGTGTCCCCGCCTGCGCCGCCTCGCCCCGCACCGCTGCCGGGCCTGCGGGACACCCCGCGGCCACGGGCGGGCAAGCCCCCAGCCGGGGGTAGGGGGCTTGGGGCGCTGCTTGCCCGAGACGGGTGGGGGGCCCCTCGCCCTCCTGTTGGCGCATTCTGCGCGCCCTGTCCCGCAATGTCCCCGCGTTCCGCGGGCACTCGGGCACTGGTGCAGAGAAAGGGAGACGGTTTCTCTGGGGCATCGCAGTGAAAGAGCAGAAGGAAGCAAAGGTCTTTTTTT
>NW_015090784.1:947126-963797 GCF_001431845.1 Calidris pugnax | reverse complement strand
TTTTTTCTTTTCTTTGCGAGATAGACCAACAGGAAACACATTGACGGAAATGTTGCCAAAGCCCGTAGAGTGGCTGTAGCTGGTCTGTGTGTTCGGCGGAGGTGAAAAATCAGAGGAGGTGAAAGATCAGAGCGGGAACCGGGGGAAATCAGATCAGGCGGAGGAAATTAGCGGGCGCTGGACCCGCAGGCCCGGGGTCGGGCAGGGCCCGGGGCTCCCCGGGCACGCGTGTCCGCGGGCGGCCGGTGACCCTCGGCGCTGTGCCTCTCTTTGAAGGGAAGCCGCTGCTGTGGAGCCCCTTCATCCAGCGGCCGCTGCACAAGAGGAAAGGGGGGCAGGTCCGCTTCTCCAATGACCAGACCATCGAGCTGGAGAAGAAGTTCGAGACGCAGAAATACCTCTCGCCGCCGGAGAGGAAGCGCCTGGCCAAGATGCTGCAGCTCAGCGAGAGGCAGGTGAGGCCGTGCCCGCACCCCGGGTCACCGCACCCCGGGCCAGCGCACCCCGTCCCCGGGCAGCCCCGCGGCACCGCGCCCGGGGCCCCGGCCGGCTCGGCGCGGGGGGGGAGCTGGGTCTCGCTTTCCGTTTGCGGTTCGGGTACGGCTCCTGGCACTTGTCGGCTCCGAGACTACCCCGTGCCTTCTCCCCTTCTCGTTGCTCAGGTCAAAACGTGGTTCCAGAATCGCAGAGCCAAATGGAGGCGTCTAAAGCAGGTACGGGGATGTTTCCGTTTCTATAGAAATAAGTATTTTAATTGTCTTATCTTATTCCGTACTCGCCTATTCCAGGTTGTATGCAGAAGTCATCTGAAAGGCTGTTTAACCTCTTCACCTTGATTAAAAAGACAAATAGTCATGCTGGAATCCATGAGGGCTCGTTCAGGCAGCACTAACGTTAAAAGCTCCTAATGTAGTTCCTATATCAATTATGCCCGGCTTTCACACACCACCTATTAAAACTCCACGCTAATTGTTTTGTAAACCCATATGTTGTTTAGCCAATTAACGTGGAGAAGATAAGTAATTGTCAGTAAATTACTTAGGCAGTTGTTTTGGAGAAGAATATTTACTGGTCTTTTAAATCGCTCTCCCTTAATAAACGCGGGTGGATTTATCCTGCCAGCCTGGGAGAGAGGCAAGTACCAACGCTTCGGTTGTTTTGAGGAGCTGCATGGAGAATTGAGTAGCTTTTACTTTTCGTTTACAAATAGTTACAGTGTATAAGGCTGAGTGGTTAAAGCGGTTTCCCTTCCCTTAGAAATTGTGCTCAAGCAGATAAATCTTTATTTATTTTTATTTTTTTTTCCGGCTTGGAGGGCCCGACGCTGCCCGGCCCAGCCAGATCGAGGCTCTTTGGTTCAAAGATTTGTGAAAAATCTCTGCATTATGGCCCGAGTCTGGCTTCAGTAAGCATGACAGGGACAGTAGAGTTTTACTGGTAAATCAGCCTTCAATATAAAAATAATTAGAAAAGGAAACTAACTGCAGTGCCATGCTGCAGACACGTTTGTTCTGTGACCTTCCCCCGGGTTTAACCCATGCTTCAGTCAGTTTTTGAATAAAACCCCTTCACTCCAGCAAGAGCTGGGCTGGGTCCTCAGTGGTGCTTCCTCCTCGTTGGGGCCCGACCCACGCCGCGGTGTCCGGAGACCTCGCTTGGGATCTCGGCCATTTTAAGTCATTTCCTCCTTTTCATTCAGTCACATCCATTTCTCTGAGCCTGCATGGTTATATCATGGGTACGCGTCTCTGCCTGCTTTCTCTTAAGAGTATCATTTCATGTCCCCTTAGGGGACCGGGCTCTCCAGACGGCTGCTGATGCAGGGCTATTCCTGTCTTTGGAAATGGGGTTATGGTTCGGTTTGGTTTGGTTTGTTGTTAATGGTGGGTGTTTTAATATTGAGTTTTAGTGAAGTCAGTAATTTTTTCCCGTTTGTTTTGGGCCACTGATGGATTCGGCCTCCCGCTTTTTGCCACTGGGTGTAATTAAAGAAAGATCAGGGCAGGAGGAAGCCGTGTGTCCGTGTTTGTAGGCTCATAATAAACATTTGCTTTGCTAAGACAAAAGTTCAGAGGTTCCTGGGCTCCGGCAGCTCCTGACTCTTTTGAAGTGGCTGCGATAACCATCGCCAAGGAGCCTTATTCACAGCAGCAGCCCCTGTGGCTGCCCCAAGCGGGATGAGCCGAGCCCCTGAGTGTGGCTCAGCCCTCACTTGGCCCCGGCCCACCCCGGCAGGTTTGTAGGTGGGAGGCCCAGGGAGGCAGCGGGACACTTGCCTTCTCCTGACAGAAACCCAAGGTGGTTTTCCCAGCCAGCACAGCCAGGATTCCCAGCCCTCCTGGCTCTGTGGCCCATATTTCTGTGTAAAGCAGCCTTCTTTCACTGCAGGAGAACCCTCAGGCCACCAAAAAAGAAGAAGTGGAAGGTGCTGACAATCACAGTGACCAAAGGCCGGAGAGCTGCCCGACCCCCGAGCAGAAGGGTAAGGAGGTGTCCCTGGACGGCTCGCAGTACACCCCC
Organism: Calidris pugnax; assembly: GCF_001431845.1. Lineage (NCBI taxonomy): Eukaryota > Metazoa > Chordata > Aves > Charadriiformes > Scolopacidae > Calidris > Calidris pugnax. The sequence goes on along the minus strand of NW_015090784.1, from coordinate 961,277 downwards.
TCGCCAGCCTCGCAGGAGGACGTGGAGTCAGACGTCTCCGACGACTCTGACCAAGAAGTGGACATTGAAGGCGATAAAGGCTATTACAATCCTACCCACTAATGGCCCCGTGTGGAGAGTGGACCCTAACTTGGCTTGCACTTTACCAGGGGCTGGTTTGGAAGAATATCATGCTATGGGAGAAAACTTCATCGTTCCACTGAAAGAAAAAAAAAACACAAACCAACACCAAATGGACTCATTTTATAATAAGCAGAGAAAGAAAGATGTATTTTCCGCAAACAGTCCATTTTTGGCAGATCTCTAATTTGGTTAAAGGAACATGGTTTGTATTTAATTATTTGTAAGATATATTTGTACATTAATCGATATTCTAACTGGAATACAATACTGCACCCTGTCCTTACTCATGGGGGGTCTGAATCAGCTGCTGTTGATGATCAGGCAAAACTCCTCTCTAGATAGTGTGGAAGTGAGTACGGATTGGAGCACTAAGCCCTTTGTATGTGTACACAAATGTAGTTTAAATAGATTAATTTAAACGCCCTTTGCAAGCAGAGAAACATGTTCTGTGAAATAGGGAGGGATTTGACCATCCCGACAAGTGCCTTCTGCTCACACCCCGTTACCTGCCATGGTGCTCTCCACCAAGACATCCCTTCGTTCATCAGGTAGAGTCTTTGGACAGATTCATTTTTGCTCTTGCATGAGATTAAACGTGCATTCTCAGATTTTTGAGGACTTTGCCCCTCAGTCTGGATGATTACATTTGCAGGAAAAAACCCCACATATTTTTCTCCTTGAAAATCTCTAGTGTATCTGAGAAGAAAAGGCAGGGAGTGATAGGGCTCTGCTGCAGGAGAGAAAGTGGCATCAGCTGTGGAGAATAATCAGGCACACAGCTGTGGGAAGATAGTGCCTATTGTATACACATCTGCTTCTGTACATACTAGTTTTCTTTAAAAGACTTGCAGTTTTATACCTCACATTGTTCATATTTTGTACATATTTGTTCAATGTTTTTAAAAAAAAGGCAAAACCTGGTATTTAATTTTTGATGGACTTGTCTGTGAAATAAAACTAAACTCTGCACCACCCGTCACGCTGCCCATCCAGTTTCTGGCAGGAGAAATCCCAGCCCTCTCCCCCCGCCAGCAGTGCCCCGGCGTGTCGTAACCGGGCTTTTCCCTCCGGAGCCGTGCCGGTCACCGCCCGCCCTGCAGCCCGCCCGCGCCCTCGCCTTGCGGCCGTCTCGCGTGGGTCATTTTAAAAATTTGTTTATTTTTGCTGTTTTCCAGACCTTCATCCCGGTTTTCGGCTCTGCCTGTACCCGTGCCCGCACGCCCCCCGCCCGCTCGGGAAGGTCTCTGCAGCGGGAGGGGGACAGCCTGGTCTGCGAGCCCCGGCTGGAAGCGGCGGGGTTCACCCCCGAGTCGCCCCGACCCTGGGGGGGCCCGGGGGGGCCCGGGCTGGAGGAGGAGCGGGGCCGGCGGTGCCTGCTCGGGGCCGGGCATCGACCCCAGCCGGGGCAGCCGCTGACCCGCCTGAGTCAATACTGGTTATTCATCGGCTTTTCTCCGAAATGATGCCGGCGCGGGGAAGGATCACGGAACCCGGGGGTGCGGGGAAACGTCCCCGGGACCGGGCATCCCGGGGGTGGGCACCTGCCCGGATCAGCCCGGCGTCTTCAGCCTCCCCCCCCCGGGGCGCCGCAGCGAACACCCAGGGGACAGGGGCCTGCCCCCGGCCGGCTGCCGGGGAAGCTTTTAGTGCCAGGAAAGGATTTTAGGGAGCAATTGTGACTGGCGAGGGGGGACGGCCCTTGGGGCAGCGGGGGCGTCGCGGCTGAGCGGGTTAATGCTTCGAGAAACAGCGGCTGAGTTTTCTGAATAACCGAGGGGCTTTAGCTTTGGTTTCTTCTTTTAAAACTGCGCTCCTGAACGGCGCTCGAAAACGTAAAGCAAACGGGGAGGTTCCGTGCCACCTGCCCGTGCGGGCTGGGGACGGGGCGAAGCCGCCGGCCGCCCCCTCGAGCCCCGGTGCGCCCATGGCGAGGAAATCGGGAGCAGAAGGGGTGCGGGGAGGCTCCTCTTTTCCGTCCTTCGCGTTTCCCCCTCTCCGTGTTTCTGTCGCGGGCCTCAGCCCGGGCCCCGACGGGGACGGCACAGCCCGCCCTGGGTGCCCCGGGCCGAGCCGGGAGCGGGGCGGGGGCGCTGGGGCAGGGGCGCCCCGGCCCTTTCCCTGCCATTTTTCCTTCTTTTGTCTGTCTGTCTGTCCCGACTGGAATCAGGGAGCACGAAACTGGCGTTACCTCTTCAGGGCGGCTTGGTCTTACGGCTGCGCTTTGGCGCGGGGACGGGAACACGCGTGGGCAAGAGCCGCCACGACGGGTGGGCGACAGGCGGCGACCCGGGGGTGCGGGGCCTTGGGAGAACCCCGGGAAACCCCGTTTCCACGCGGGGCGATGCCGGCATCCCCCGGCTGGGACAAGCCGGGATCCAGCCGCCCTTAACGACTTGCGGGGCCCGATGGACGGCACGGGAGGGGGCTCTGCCCCGGCCACCACCCGGGGCTGCGTCCCCGCCGGTGTAACGTGGTCCCGGAGAGCCGGGCTGTTAAACCCAGGCGCTTTCCCAGCTGCGGCGGGGGATTTGGCGGCTCCCTGCAGGTGGGCAGCGCGGATGCGTCGCCTGGAGCCGGCGGGCCGGGGATGTGGATTTCCCGGGTGTCGGGACAGGTGACAAAAGCGCTGTCACCCAGGCGCGGCTGCGGAATTGCCCTCGCTCTCCCACCCACCCGGGCCGGGGGCTCACGGTAGGTAAAACACCGCGGCGGGGGCGGCGAGCGGCGGGCTGAGCTGCCGGCTGCAATTAGGGAAACATTCACACCCCCCCAGCTGCTGCCCTTAACGCCCGAAGCCCCCTTCCACAGCGGGGGAGACCCCCCCGGGGGTGCCCGGCGCTCCCCGAGCTCCTCGGCAGGAGGGAAACAGCCAAAGCGCTTTACACCGTTCGGCAAAATCTTCGAGCCCCCCCCCCGCCACCCCGCTTTCCCCTTTGTTTGCCCGTTGGCTATTTCATGCCGAACTAGCACGTATGACCTTTCCAGCACAACTCCCGTCTTGTTTTCGACTTTTTTATCAGCCGATTCAACTTGAAAATGGTTATCATTTAGCAGAAAAACAAACAGAAAAGCACATTTTTGTAAGCAAAACGTTAATGATTGGAAGAATTGCACCAATTTCAGCTTGACAGTGTGTGATTAATCCTCCGGGTCAGGTACTTATATTTTTAGTCATTAGGTTCGTCGGCCTTTGATATGTAGAACTGTTTCTAGCCTAATAGGGTATCGGCCCTCTGTACTTTGACTCCTCCCGCAGCGCGGCTCCGGCCGCCGGGACACGCGTGGGTCAGGCTGGGAGCCCCGCAGCCTCCGCGGGGTGCGGGGGCGGGGGGGCGGAGGAAAGCGGTTGCACGATGTTTGGAATCCTGTACACTTTTATCCTTCACGTTGAAATGGTTAGAGCTTCTTTTATTGCACAATAATAGGAAATAATAACTTAGGGCTCCTAATTGTTTGCTTTCGCTGAAAAGGACCTCCCTCTGGTCACGGCGGAGAAACGGGAGGTTTTACTGCTGGGTTCAGCGGGCAGCAGGCAGGGACACAGGGCCCAACGATATAAGAAGAAATATGCTATTCGATGTCTTCTCAGAGGACAAAAAACCAGACAGACAAAAAATATCTGCGCATGGGTATTATTGTCTTTCACCGTGTGTGTATATATATAAAAGGATACATTTAAAAGACATTATTTTAGCGCGTGAGAAAGTTTGAAGATAGACAGCGCTGAAAACCTGAAATAAGCATCAACAGCAGGTCAGAACATGCTGATCTGACTGAGATCAACTTCCCATTAATGTTTAATGATGCTTTGAGCTTAGCAAGGACAGAAAGATTTTGTTCAGGTCTGTAGGTGATGACAACGGCTCACCAAAGAGCCTTTGCCGACTGCGGAGTGTCTGTCTTATTTTAAATCACGGACTTTGCTGGCATCGGGCCTCACAAGCATTGGAGATTTGTTTTCTTCCTATTTAGTCAAGATAGGAAATAATTTTGTATTTCTAAAATATTTCAGGTGATGCAGCTACAGCCAAAAAAACTTGACACAGTCGTGAAAAAGCCTCATCGTGATAACTTAACTGGCTCCATTTAACAGCTCCATTGACAAATGATTACTAAAACCAGGGGATCTAAAGCAAGTCCAGACTGACTTATTTTGGTCAGCTGGCGTTATATCAGCAGATTATTATTTGGTTTCAATTTCAATTTTATTTCTATTGAGTTGGTGATTTGCGAATTTTCCTCTGAGTGTCAGATACCCACCCATTTCATAAAGACATAATGAGGTTATTTGAGATGTAGATTTTTTTCCTACCAGACTGATACCCACCCATGTGATTAAGCCTTAATAATAAATAGAATTAATAGTATCTTTTTTTTTTTTTTTTCCCCCATATGAAAAAGGGCCTGACATTAAACGACCATAGGGGCCAGACTTGTGCTTGTTCTTCAGTTGAGGCAGTGAATTTTCCCCTTTTAAATTTTTTTTTCTTTGCTGAAAGTATTGTTTAAGATGTCAAAGATGCTAATACATTTCTGGGAAACAGTTACTCTAACTTCTTCACTCTCCAGTCAGTTTGGTAGAAGCAAAACAGTGTAAGCAAATATACTAATGACTAAGAATTTATCTGCTGACTGTGTAGAAGACAATTACTCCAACCGGTGTGTGTGCACGCACACAGGCTATTTTCAAGCAGCTGTTCAGAGGAGTAGATTAGATCGAGGGTTTTGTCTGAGTACATTTCAGTAAGTGAAGTCGAAGTCAAAAGCAATTGCTGTCTGGTGGCCTGTAGGAAACCAGTGACTAGAAATACTAATGTTAGACATGTTGAACTTTCTGTTTGTTGGTGCAATTTAGGCAAATGAATTGGGTTAAAAGATTGAATGGGCATGGAAAAAAAAAGCTACCGTGTCATCAGCTTTAGGGAAAGGATCATTTCAAGGAGACCTAATTCAATCAAGCTTATTTAAGGACTAAAAATCCTATCTGATAAACACATAGACCTCAATACCTTTAGCATGATTTTAGCAGACTGTTACAGTCAGCCAGGAGCCCAGACTATGACCTGCTAAAACTGAACAGAAGATGATCTTAGTAGACTTTTAGTAGGTTTTGCTTTTGAAAAAAGAGGGCCTGACTGAGCTTAGTCTACTGAAAAAGGGATCTTATTCTCTTGTTGTCTAGACAAGGCTGTCAGGGTTTCCCCACACATCAATCTGTGCCATGGCTTTGAAAATCTTTGTGGAGAAACTTCTTATTGATTGTTTCCTATGCTATAATTCTCCTTGGCTGTCGCAGTGGGACTTCCCGTGAGCATGGTGTGTAATTTTAAAAAGTATTCTGTCATTGTCTAGACAGGTATAAAAGTTGTATTTTTAGAATGACTTAGCAAACACTTTTTAACACCTTTTAGCATTTGACTTGTCCGGCCTATGCAAGGTTTCAAAACGTGTTAGTCAAGCTGCATTAGCTAATATCTTTAAAAACACAACTTTTCTCCTAGTCTAAATGTCCTGAAAGAGAGCACTTGTCCTGGGATGCACCCGCATGAGGGTGCAGCTCTTTTAAAATGCCAGGCCTGCCTGCTACCATGCAGTTGTATCTCAATGACTTACTGCAGCTATCAGGATACAGATCACAGGTTAAAAAGGGAAGAAGTAACTTTGCTTTATACACATCAGTTCTTCCACTTCCTTCTCTATGTAAGGAGGAACCCTCTTACGCAGCCAAACCCCTCCTTGTCTAGCACACAGGGGCGACCAGAGAGCAGCTCAGGCCTGTCGTAGACCTAAGGTATAGAAAGACACAGTTCTGCAAAAGGCTGGGCCAGTGGCCGAGGTCACTCTCCAGGGATTTGTCCTCCCAGTCGTCACCAGACCTCTTTGGTTCTGCCAGGAGAGGCCTTTCCAAACCTATCTTGAATGAAAATAGCCCAAGTCAGCGTAAGAAGTTTAAAGGCCGGTAACACTTTAAAGAAAAGGTCTGCACTAACTTAGTTGCTTTGGGCCAATGGGTGTCAGAGCTCTGCTGGCACATTGGAGAAAGTTTTGCTAATTGAAGGGGTTTAATTTGTTGCATGTCAGTGCCAGTTGGATGCGGGCAGGAACTGTGAATGAATTGGCTGAGAACAAACACAGAGCTGTGTAATTTGGGGTGGGAACAGCTGAGGAGGAGCCGAGCTCAAAGCAGAAGAGGCTTTGGGGGCTGTGAGGCAGGGAGTGGGACAGGACGGTGGCCCTGCAGCCCCCACGGCATCCTGGTGCACGACTGGGGCAAAGCAGGAGTTTATTCTGAGGTTTGTGACATGACAGAAATTCGCCACATGATTGCTTTGGGTAAAGTGCAAGGACTGCCCTGTCTGCAGGGGCTGGACTGTACCTTCCACCCCAGCAGGATTTTGGGATAACAGTGTTCAGCACACCCTGCTGGGAGAGGGATGGGGCCGAGTCCCCTTCTCTGGCTGTGGCCCTGCAGGTTGACTCTGAGCGTTGGCTCCATCGCTGCTGTCGTGCCCCACACAATACTGTCTCCTTGGCACAGCGACGGCTGCCTCCCCCCGAGCACCTCACCCCGAGCAAAGTGTCTGCCTGCGTTTGGGGGAGCAGCGGCGGCAGGGCCGGGGGGCACAGGCAGTCTTGATGTTGTTCACGGTTTCGCTGTGGTACGAGGAGATGATGCTGATGCTGCAGTCTCTGAATAACAGACACCCATTTTCTGCCAGCGCTACTCTCGTAATTAATATTGCCGATGCTTGGCCCTGGTTTGCTCCACCAGCTGCCTCCCCCTCCCCAAACCTTTGGGAGCCCCAAACCTCTCTGGGCCCAGGGCAGGCTTGTAGGCAGTGAATATCAGCATATATTAGTATATATTTATGTCTTCATTATGAACAACGGACACTGGAAGGTCACTGACTTACCTGTTAACATCTCCACATCTCTCTGCAGTTTTTCTCCCTTTTTAACCATTGACTGACATTTTTTGCTGTAACAAAACACATACTACCTGCAGATAGAAACGAGTGCTTTCGCTAGAGAAGACAACTGTGCTACAGATGCCGGGAGGTGACATGACACCAGAACTCCTCTGAACATAACATGGGGGGGATATGACTACTCGATTTCAGAGCCTTTTGCAAGAGAGCAGAAGTTCCCTACACTTCAGGTAATAAATACCTTACACTCACAGTTGTGGTTGGGGAGGGCAGTTTATATCGATTCATTAACAGCTACTCCAAAAAGAGATTGCTGTGTTTTAATATAGCCCTTGGAAGTGGTTCCCTGACAAAACAGTTGTGGTTGGGGAGGGCAGTTTATATCGATTCATTAACAGCTACTCCAAAAAGAGATTGCTGTGTTTTAATATAGCCCTTGGAAGGGCTATATTATTTCATGTTCCTGTGCATTTTTTTTCCCAGTACGATACTTCTGCCTCACGTCTGTCTCCTGAACTATCAGTCGCATGATTCATTAACATGACCTGTACAATCTTATTTCCTATATATATAAAATCAATACATCTAGCACTGTTAACTGAAGCACACATGATTATATTTTAAAAAGTAGAATATTAAGTTATTTTTTGGTTGCACCAGAGCAAATGTAGGATAAATAATGCCATTAAACAACAAATGAATTAAAACCTCATTTTTCCTTAGTTGCTTTCGGATTCTGCATTACTACATACTTTCCATTATTTGCAAATTACACCAGACTGATTGAATAAATGCTTTAAAATGGGTCCTGAACACTGGCTTAGAGCAGAGAGGAAGTGGTTTCTTAGACAACTGCTGCCCACATATTGATTTGATAACAGGGAGGTGGAGGGGCGAAGATGATTATGTTGATGTACGGAGCTGTTGATTGTTTAATTGAAGGTAAAATTTTTAGCTTCACTAGTCAATTACCTGATCTCATTAAGTTCTTAAAAATCACTAAAATACCATTCTGGCTGAAGCAGCTGCACTTTGCTACTATATTGTCCAAAGCATTAGGAAAATCATTTGCTAATGGTGATTTACAAGTGTAAACATGTGATATTTTTAGCTTCTGAATTAGCTTCCTCCATGCGAGAAATCTTGAATGACTACCATGCACCAGGTATGTAAAGAAAAAGGATATGAGATGTGGTTTTATATTTGCTTAAATGAACTGTAAACTTCTAACTATTTCAAGACTTTGTCTAAATATTCAAGCTTTATCAACAGAGTGGAAGATGGAAGAAGAAAATCACCGTTTCTTGACATTAAAGCTGTTTCAAACATAACGTAAGAAGTTGTTCAGTGCCTGGCACAGAGCGGAGGTTATTTTAAGTGTAAATGTAAACTAAGACAGCATTTGGCATTCTTGTGAGGGAGGAAGCCCCGAGCTGTGAGGCTGCTGTAGAGGCCAATGTGGCAGCAGAAGGTAAGGGTGCTCTGGGGACCCCGGTGCCGCAGGGACGATTGTCCCATGCCCGGCCTCGGTGCTTCAGGAGATGCTGAGAGAGGGCTTTGCACAGCACCTCCCACATTCTATAGCCACGTGCTATAGGGCACGCAGTGCGGACCTCAGCACTGCCAGTAACGTGTGGCCTTGTGTGTGTCTACAGACATCGCATGAACACATCCTTCCAGGTCGTTTTGCAGGATGACTGTCCCAGAAAAGGTGGGTGATCAGTCAGTGGCTGTACAGTAATGTCAGAAGCACTTTTCAAAACCTATGTGGCAAGAGCTGAGCTTCCTCGAGCGCTGTTGTTTGTTTGTTTTGTTTTTAGACAGTTCATAGAAAGACAGATGGTTTCCTTCCAGAAGAAGGAGTCTGGGATGAATTTCTTCATTCTTGCAAGCAACGTGACTTCAGTCACAAGAACTTAATGAACTCTCAAAAGGAGTTAGACATATTTTCCTCTCAGTGCTAAGACGCAACAAGAGGTTATGAATCAAGTTCCAGAATGACAGATAAAGTAAAAATTTTGTTTGTTTGTTTTGTTTTGTTGTTTGTTTGTTTTTCTTGGTAGATAGTAGCTGAAAAATAATTTTGAGCAAATTCAGTAACACGAGGGCTTCCCATGTTCTGGGGTTATTCCCACTGATGGCTGTTTCTGTGCCAATCCCTGTACCCCTTACAGTCTCTTTGGAGTCAAAGACAACTGTGAAAATACGAAGAAGAAACAAAAGTTCATAGCACTGATGAAGAAAGGTGCCAGTTTCCCAACCTTAGAGCACATGCCTACAAATTTCTCAGGAAATATAGGTATTCCAGTAGTTATCTGTTATAACTTTAAGTTCCCATACATCAGTAGCTCCCAAACTGCCTGTTTGCAGGCCTGTTATTCAGGTGTTTTGGTACCCGAATTGAGGTGCAAAATGCAAGGCAAATGAAACTGCTAGTGCTGCATTTTCTGTAAATTGGCTACTGGATTCTGCACAGGGCATTGGTATAAATTATGAGACCAACTCCAAATTCTTGGGCATTCACAGGAAGTCTTCCTTAATGTTACGGTGTGTGGTAGAGGGTATTTTATGTTGTAACACAAACAGTGGCATGAAAAAGACAAAAATCACTTTTCAGGAAGACAACATCAATTTAGGTCTTTCAGATTGCAAAACTACTCAGGGTCTGTTTGTTTTTTTTCAGACTGGCTATTGCCTTCTTAGGGTGTGGGGAGGGGATGTCTGGGTCCTGCCCTGCTCTGTATTGACTGTGGAACTGGGCAGGAAGATGAGGACCTGTGTAGAGCTGCTCCGTGACTCGCTCCTACTGTCAGGCCAGACCAGTCTGATATGCCAGAGTTATTGTGACCGACCTGTCTGTCCGAAATGGTATCCAAACCTTTATCAGGTTTAAATAGCACAAAACCGTTTTCGGAAGGGGTGGAGCCAGTATAACTTGGTTTGTCATCACAATTTGTGGAATAACGGCAAATTCGGCTGTGATTTGTTTACAGGAACAATTAAACCATTTTAAACACCGATTGAAAGTTGTTCCTTGGTGATAGCTACTATCGACAGCGGGTTGAGTTCCCACTTGGTGAGCAGGCAGGAGAGCCATCCTGGTGGGACCGGGAGCCTGGGAGCTCCCCTGCCTGGTGGGGAGAGCCAGCTCAGGAAAGCGCCCGGGGCCACATCTTTGCAGAACTGTTCTGAACTATCACTCTGCTTAAGGTCGTTGTGGTTTGGAGATAAGAAACTGAGGAAACTGAATAGAAGCAACTACCCACCAAAAGGGTGAGTTATACCATACCACTTGGTGTGCAACCTCCTCCCCTGACAGACCCCTGCGCTGGAGGAGGCTGTTGGGAAACAGCTTCTGAGGTGTTTGACCAGCATTAAAGTTCATGCAGCACCTTAAATGCCAAATATCTCCCAACCTGCACCCTGAAGGACATGTGTGGATACGTGACCATACATTTACAAGAATCCTTTGCAGAACAGAATGATGAAGAACAATAAGAGTGCAATTTTCTTGAATGGAATAAGTATTTAATTCTGAAGTCCATCTTTTTTAAGTTCTCCTTAGTTTTGTGTTTTGTTTTGTTTTTTTCTTCTGTGTTTCTTTTCAGTGATTTTTCACTTTATTTTCAGAGTATGAAGAACTATATTGCTGGTAGCATGAGCTATACCAAATCCCGAGGTTGCACTTAATATTGATGTAGGTAGCAGGCTTAGCTAGGAGTGTCAACCAGTAGAGACCTTTTTACTAATCAATAAATCAACACATTTCCTAAAATGAAGGTGATTACTTATTTTGTCTTTCACTCCTTTTTTTTTCATTTGAATTAAGCTCATGCTGTCTTACACAGCACTGGATTGCATTTAAACTTCCTAAAGCATGCACTCCAGAAAAGCAGCTGTTATGGTGTAGTGTATTTTGAAACTACAAGAGTCTGAAGTCACAGTATTTGAGAAATACTTTTGAGAAAACCTATTTCTCAAAGTTCTGCCTTCCAAGACTCAGCTAAAGCATAATGCTGGGAATACAATGCATAACTAATGGAGATATTTCAGTAATTCGTGAGGATTTATCTCATCCTATGTCCCAGATATGAGTAAGTAATTAACTAAACTATAAATATATATACATTAAAGAGCACTATTTTCCTATGCCCATTAAGATCAGTAATATATGACACAAAAACACTCAAGTGTTTTATTTTATCTCAGCAGTAATCTTTTCTCTAATTAGGTGCATCTTATTCCCAAGATAATAAACTTTCTGACAAACCTTTTCATATGGCCACTCGCAAATGTTAAGGCTTTCAACAGTCATATCATTCAATGCTTAGATTGCCTAGCCAACATTTGCTGTGAATCTATTAATGTCCTGCTTTTAATTCCTAATGATACTAACATTAGGTTAGCTATGTGCTCTCTTACGTCTGTCTCCAGATCTAGAAGACTGTTTATACAAGCAATCAGGGAAGTTAGCTGCTCACTGGCAGGGCAAGTGTCTGCAAATAGTCTCTGCAATAACATATTAGCCACTGCAAACGGAGGAATATGAATTAAGCATATAGATCTTGCACTTGTTTCCCTTGTGCCTTCCCCCTTTCCTTGGCATGTTTGCTCATACATTTGTAATGTCAGAAATGGCTCCGAATGTTAAGCATTAATTAGACGTGGGAACTGGAGCATAAAATAACATCTACATTTTATCCTTTTTAATCAAGAGGAAATGCTCTAATGTTGGATTTAGATTTAATGCAAAACTAAATATTTGACTCACTATATATTATGTCAGTAGATTAGCTGGTATTTATCACAGTTTTCAAAACTAGGGCTTTAATGCCTCATTTGACATGATTTTGTCAGTCCCTGGCAGAAAGCTGATAAACTGTCCATTTATGCCATTACAGCTGCCTCTTGTAGCACTGTGCTGCTATGGAGAGGGGTCAGTTGTCATTTCCTTAAAACCTTTCATTTTGGCCATTTTATAACAGGTTGATCTTTAAAGTTCATTTGGCTGTATTACAGTAGATAAGTCCAGACTATAAATCAGTTTTGATGGTACAAAAATAGCTTAAATTGACCAAGTGGCCAAAAGTTATCTAAATACTGCACTCTTGCTGTCAAGGTAGCTGAAGCTGAAGTTAAAACTACCGCTGGGCTTCCATTTTCCCCCTTATTTTCAGTTTCTCCTCTGCATGGATTGTTGGGGAGAGTGGGTGTGTTTGTTCTTGGACTTTTTTTTTTTGTGACTAGGTGTCAAGAAAAAAGGTTTTCCACACAAAATGGCAAAGCTGAAATGGACAAAACTATATGGTGCCTGCTGATCAGATTAAATGATTCCAGAGGATCCTGTAGCTCTAAACCCCTCTCCAGGCATGTGCCTGTGGGGGTTGTACCCAGGTGGGGTTGTGGGAAGGGGCAGCACGTTGCCCTGCACCCCAGCGCTGACAGACAAGGTGGATCTGCCAGCGCCAAGCACCCTAAGCTCCGATCTGCATTGGGAATATCATCAGTCCTGCTGACCTCTGCTGTATTACTTGCTATTTCCACTGGCAAGGGCTGATAAACTCACAGGCCCAGCTATGGATGTGTTTGAGAGGATGAAAGCCTCTTACATCCTCCGGGATGATGTAAGACCAGGTACGAAATGGCTCCAACCGTTCCTCTGGGACGGGGCAAGTTCTCAGGTTATACAAATGCTGTACTACACTCCCCTATGAAAGTCCAAATTATATCAAGTCCTGATATAAATGCAGCAGAACGGTTTAGCAATTATATCTAACTTCTCCTCTTCTTTCTTCTTGGTTTTAGAAGTGGATAACGGATCACCGACCTGGGATGCTGGGACAGCCATGACGGCCTGAGGAAGTAAAAAAGAGCTGGGGATTCCTGTTTCTCCTGTCACACCTTTCCCTTCGTCAGGCTCTGCTTGCAGAATGGGAGCTTTACTAGTTTTATCAAAATTGGTAAAGTAGGAATAAAAGTCAAATGCAATCCCGGTAGGAAGTGCCGCTCTGCCAGGAGGTGCTTGGTCCCCAACCGCCCCGTCCGCCCAACGGCTTCCTGCAGGACCGGATGAAGCTCTGATGGGTAATTAGTGAGTGAGCTGCACAACAGACTCCGTGTCCACTGGAGTAATTCCATGAGAAATACAAAATGTTTGTCTATTTAGGAAGCCTGGTACATCTTTACAGTTACCTAAACGACATGAATTGCAGAATTCCAAGTCACACCTGAGCTTTGCCCCATCTCCAGAAGTGCAAGGACAATTGAGCCACTGACTTGGGAAGAGCACAACTCCTCCTGCCCATTCTCTTCTTATTTTGTTGTTCCTATTGAAGGCAATATCAGCATCTGTGTGAATGAAATGAGCATTCACCTTTGGTGATTGCCTTTTGGCAGGGAAAGTATGTGGAAAATCAGCTGCTCAGGAGACTGAAAACAATGCTTTTTATTTTATGGGCATAAATTATTTTTTCTCCCACTCAAAACAGAAGGAAAAAGACTTCCAGCACTGACAGCTTGTATTCTATGAAGTCCAAAACCCGAGCACTTTATCTGTTTTAAGAACTTCAGTTGGCACTTCTCTCTGTGCCTGGCCAGTCCTGCCCTTGCTGACAGTGCTCAGCCACCACCCTGGGGTAGGACAGTCCTCTGCTGCCCTCCCAGTGACAGGGCCTTCATGTCTCCCTCTGCTTTGGGGAGAGCAGAAGATGGGGAAATAAAGCAATCTCCCCTGCAAGACCCACTAGAAGGTGGGAGGAGAGTCCTGCGTGTTTGTGCCTACTGTCAGCCCACCCACTGCTTCCTCCCCTGGGCCCACCCTTCCGCCCGCGCTGTCCCCAGGGGCTGGGGGCTCTGCCCCGGCGGGATGCGGTGGCAGCAGTGGGGGGGGAGCAGTGAGACCTTCCTCCCTGCAGGGCCTGGGGTGGGGGGGAAGGACACTGGGGAAGGAGAGCAGTCCTGCGGTGCTCCTCTGGCTGGGAAAAGGAGTTCCTCATGCATTTAAAAGTGATAAAAAGCACCTCCCTCCTGCCCACGCCGACTTGCGCGGTGTGCGTTGGACAAGTCTTGGTAGCTGCCTTGCTCCCATGCCCCAGGTCTA
>NW_015090784.1:943892-947116 GCF_001431845.1 Calidris pugnax | reverse complement strand
TCTTGGTAGCTGCCTTGCTCCCATGCCCCATGTCCAGCTGGAGCTACCAGTTCTCCAATGGAGCTCATGTTGCTGGGTCACTAGGAGGGCAGAATTCCCCGTGTGGTGGGCTGGGGCTAGCACTTGTGCATCAACATTCTCACGGGAACCCACAGAGGTGGCATCGGCCTCAGGGGCCACTGGCACAGCACCCTGTGTGTGCTGACCTGGCCTGAAAGCAGATCTTCTGCGCCCAGCAGTGACCGTCAGCAGCAGCTGCCGAGCCTGTGGCATCAGCACTTTATTCACATGAAAGACCTGACACCTTTGATTCAGTACTTCTCTCTTTCCAGGATGATGACACCAAAGCAAAGGTCTCTGTGATCGCCCTGTCTCAGCAGCTTTCCCCTGTGGGGCTGGTGCACAGAGAGTCGCCCCTCTGGCATCTATTTACTCACTGGAAAGGGAGCAAAGAGGCACAGACTTGCCCAGGGTCACACAACAGAGGTGTCGCCAACTCTTCATGGTGCACTGTTTATTGCACCAGGTTTTAGAGTTCACTTCCAGCCTCGGTTCTTGCTGTTGTGTGAAAACCTGAGATTTCATTTAAAAAAAAAAAAAAAAAGTACAAAGACCCTGTAACTTTGTGAAAGAAAATTAGAAAATGTGCAGGTAAAGGAGTATAAGAATCAGAATGCAAACAAGAACCTATGTGATGGTAGAACAAATGTGCTTTTCTCAGTTTTCTGACTATTCTGGAGCAGGAGAACTCATAGTTTTAACATTGTTAATGGAGATAGTGAAGGTTGTGCTTTGAAGTTCTCTAACTTGCTGGAGATGCTCCTAGTCACACGTGGTTCTCAGGGTTGCCCCGGCCACTGCTTTAATGGGCCAATGGTGTGGGTGGAGGCACTCAAAAAACCCATAAACCAAGGGCAGGAAGAACTCTCCTAACTCATCAGATTTAGTCTTTTGTTCTCACGGGCATCATGGTCTCCCTATTTAGATCACTGGAGGGTGTAAAAGGAACTGCACCAGAGTCACACAGCTGCTTTTTCCACTCCTTGTCCCCCCTCATTTCCCACACAACCCCTGCTGCTGGTGGCATCCTTATTAGCTGGTAGGCCAGTATGTTGGTTGGCCAACATTATTTACATAGCTGCCATTTCAAAGGGGCAAGTGCAGTAGCACCCCTGCCTGCTCACCTAGTAGAGCAAAACAGAGGCTGAAATGCCCTAACTAGGATGAGATCTTCACAAGTATTTGGCGTTCATCTACCTGCATCCACTGAACTTCAGAATAAAATCCTTGTCCGCCTCAGTGGAGGGCAGAGCCACCCTGGCCTGTTCCTGGAGAAGTGACTGTCAGCGACGTCTCAGCCTGGTTTTAACACAGCTCGGTCTCCCGGTCAGAAAATCAAAGGAAGGGACATTCTCAGATTAAGACTTAGATTAAGTTTATAGATTTAGATTAAGTTTATAATCTCAGACATACTCAGAAAGAGTAAAGAAGCAGCCATCAGGCTGATTTGCAAATTTAAATTTAAAAAACACTCAGATTCATTCAAACTTTAAAGCCAATCTGTTTAAAGCAGAAGACTTATTTTTACTTTGCTCTTCTAATTAAACACCAAGAGATAGTGCTCTTGTAAATGCTTACTGTTTACCCAGGCAGCTGGAAGGACTGAGAAACAGATATAATTATGTCCTTGTCATCTTAGGCTGAAATAAATGAAATAAAACACTCACATTGGTTTTGTTACATGGTGACATTTTGTATGGTTCTCTGATATGGCATAAAGTACCTCAAAACAGTGTAGATTGAAATCTGCAGGTCTAATTTCTGCTGTATTTATTTTTTAAAATTTCAGATGCTACTAATTCATATACAGAATTAGGGTGAGTAACTGTGCAAAGTGTGCAGACTGCTGGGAATTGCGATCTTTGTACTTGAAATTTGTGATGTCTGATACCAGATGCCAAAGACTTCCTTTAACCTTCCCAGTCCGAGTGAAAATAACTGCTCTACTAAAGTGAATAAAATAAGCTGAATTTTAAAAACTACATATATATATATTAAAGTGATGAGAAAGCAATGAGCATGTTTTGTTTCCATTCAATGTGAGGCTCAATCCCGTTCTGATGCGTTGGATGACTATGTTAAACGCTGGCTTGGCAGGGGAAAACACTGTGATTTTTAACCCATTATGTAACATCAGAACACAGAATTTTGTATTGCTTTAGAGAGACATAATTATAGCACTTTGCAATAGCATGTGCAAGGTCACAACCACATACTCTAGAAAATAAAATTGCTAAATATGCAGTGCAGGTGAAGTACAAGCATCTTCATGTTCCAGCACAGAGAAAGGAAAAGCTAAGCTAAGCTTGATAAAGTTACAAACCCCATGATTTCTAAGAAACCATGGTCTGAATTCTGCCTCAGGAAATGGCAAGCCTGCTACTCACCTACCATGAACGAAAATAAGAAACACCTGTTGTCTCTCTGCTCTTACTTAATTTACTTCCTCTGGCCCTGTCCCCTCCCTTGCCATCCTTCTGGAGTCCCGGGAGGAGCAGTAGTTTGGTCCTTCTTGTCCTTCAGCATTTTTGATGAAAGGAGTAGGTAAGTGTATATGGTTGTAAGAGGCTCTTTCAGCTTGTTCTGGTTTTTATTCATTGTCCCTGCTCTTTTCCTTAATTATGGCACAGTGGGTAACTGTTGGAGGATGCTCGCTTACATGGACTTCTGGTCTGGCCCAATATGGCCATTTTTATGTTCTCAAGTTACGTCTTAGAAAAGTATAACATCTAATTGTTTGGGGGATCTTAGCCATTTTGTATCTTTTATTGTCTGGCTGTGACAGATATATTCCTCAGGAGTTTTTCTGCTTTCTATGCTTGAGTCAATTATATCATGTAGATTCTCTATAATTTTGGGGGCAGGAAAATTAAAGCCCCTTGTCTTCAGTCCTGTGACTGAATGTGTTTCAGCTGATAACATGTTGGCTTCTTCTCCTGAAAAATCTGTTCGAGGTTATGAAATAAAAGGGGAAAAGTTCTGTCCACTGATCATCATAGGTTTGGTTTTGGTTGGTTTTTTTTTTTTTTTTTTTTTTTCTCAAAAGGGACTGATCTGTTTCTTTTCAAAGCAAAGAGAGGTTAAGCCTAAACTTGAATTCCTCACGCCATCAGCAGGTTGTTTTTTTTTTTTTTTGTTCTGTCTTGACTTTGCTGTTGATGGGG
>NW_015090784.1:916552-943708 GCF_001431845.1 Calidris pugnax | reverse complement strand
GACGCAGCCCGAGCTGTGGGAGACCTGAAATTTGTTATAACACAGAAACCGCTGCGGAGAAATGGCCTTTCAGCCCTTGCCCTTGGCACGTTCTGCAGCAGCAGTTGGCTGCAGTTCCTGTGGTGCCAGGTTCTCATCCCACAAATCTGTCCCTGACCAACTGCGGGTCTTTGCAGGCAGGTGCTGAACCTTCTTCTGCTAATCCTCTGCCCGTGGGTGGCTGGTCCTGCTGAGTCCAGTGGATCCCCTTCCATGGGGCCAAAGCTGGGGGCAAGGGCATGCAGGAGATGTGGCTTTGTTCCCTTCCCCTGCAGGAAGCCATCTCTGATTTAGGTTTGGTTTTGGTTTGTTTTTTTTTTTTTTTTTTTTTTGTAAAATAGTTCAACATCAGACTTAAAATGAGTAACACTTCCTGTTATGATACAACTGGCTTAAGAAAAATGGAGCTGGCACGTATCTGTTTGTCCTTTCTGTCTGGGAAAAAAACCCACCTAATTTGGCTGATTTTCTTTTTTCAAAGAGAGCATTCACACATCCTAGAGGTGTTCTTTATGGTCATTTAAAAGTCACTATAATTGTGTAAAACTATATATCCTCTAGGCAACAAGAACAAAAGCTGCTATACGTGCTAAATATTGTTTCATTCAGGAAGTTATTCTTATGTGTATATTTCCACAACTATTATCAGTGGGACTGAAGGGTAGCAGCAATATCCACAAGTTGTCTGAGTTCCTTCCCGCACTATAAAAGATTGAAACAACAAAGATGAAAAAGTTGGGGGAAATGCCTATAACTATGACATAAATTGCTTTCCAGAAAAGATTTAAAGAAGTTGCCCTTAATATATTGTTTATGGTATGGAGGAGGTACTCCTCCCTGAAGGAGTTTGGTTGTGTTGGGTCTTCTAAGCATTCCCAAAGTCTGGCCTTGGGACGTTCTGCAGTGTGTTGTGTTTCGCTCTTGGTCATGGTAGTGGAAGCACGAAGCTCCTCCACTGTTTCTAGGATGTTTATTCTGAATTTGTGCTAATGTATCTGAAAGTATGCTGTAGCAAATATCTGTAAAAATTCCAGTTCAACCAACTCAGGAAAGTTCAGAGGATAAAATTGTATAGGGAATTATTACTCTTACGGTATTTATTTTACATTTTATTTTATAAGGTTCCACGATTAATACAGTTTGTTTTTTTTATTATTGTCACTTCTCTCACAATGTTTGTTAGAGCCTGTGCCTGGGGTGTATGCAGCGGGGAGCTTAAAGAAAGAGAGAAGCTGCTGAACCCTGTGGCACTGATGAGAAGTTGGAGCCTACATTTCCAGCTCCTGTTCCTGTCTGGGAACAACCCTTTGCGTAAATCAGGGAGGCAATTAGCGAGACCAATCTAAGAGATGTTGAGGGAGGCCACAGTCTCAAGTTGGGCAAGGCCTGTCTGCCTGCACGTGGCGAAGGGTCAATGTCAAGGAAATTAAATCTGCCCCTGGTGTTGGGGGAAGGAGCTGGACTATGCATCCTTTTAAATGCTTCAGTTCTGCCCAAGTCTGTCTTGTACATGATCTTTTTCAAAAACTAACAGTAGACATTCCCCAAAGTCTGGTTTATTTGGAGCTTGCTGAAGGAAGACTTAATATGTCTTTTAAACTTGAGTGTATGTTATAAATAGCTGGCCTGCCAGCTGGACGTTGTGGAGAGGTGAAAACAGAATTCAGTATGCTCTAGGTTAAGATGACTTCTCCAAAAAGAAAAGAACACTAATAAGCACTATTATTAATACTTAAGGCAGATGAAAATGAGTGAGTACACACCAAATCTCACTTGGTGGACCCAGTGCTTTGTGCTCACCACCTATCACTGCCTCCCTGGTGCCACCTCAAAGGTCCATGGTAACTGCGATCTTTGTGGTTTCAAGGGCAGAAGCATCTTGTTCACTTGTTGTAGTGGAGGCTATAAAACCACAAGATAAAAATGCCTGACAGCCAACTAGCAACTGCCTTTTGAAGAGGAGAGATGTGAATATCCATTACTCCACAGTGTGTGCCATTGTTCATGTCAATAGAAAGTGGCGTAAAAGAAAGTCAGAAGTGCGTGGTCAGAAACTATGCTACATCAGGTGTTAATCTGATTTTTACTACTCTATACAGTGAAGTAAAGTATTGCTTCCTGCATAGGGCTCAAAGGAACACTGGAGGCTGCAATACGTATTTTTGCATGGCTTCATATAGGCTCTGAAGCATTGACAAAGATCTTCCTACCCTTATGTAATGTGTCTTTTTGAAATGGAATAAAATAAAATACCACCTCCGCCTTCAATAGAATTATAGTTGGTTTTTTTTCCTGGCTGGGAGCAGTATAATTTAGCAATAGACCCATGGGGGATGCACACTCTCCTTAATTTGCCAGGGGTGGCAGAATAGTGGCTACCTCGTGGCCAGCAAGATGCTGTGCGGGGTGCAGAGCCCCTCCATGGGCAGGCCAAGGTCAGGACCAGCCAACACCCTGCACCTCCAAGAACCTGCTGTCAGAAGAGTTGTGTATCCGTGTCTAACTTCCCATCTTGGCTCCTTCCTGTGCTGCCTGCCCTTGTTTGTTCTCACCAGAAGTACAAGACCCCCCCCCCAGTGGGGGGCACGTCCCCCTGTGCCAGTCCCGTGCCTGGCTGTCCTCTGCACCAGTGGCTGCACAGCTGCTCATTTGCCTAACTCAGTAGCAATGCTCAGGGGGTGCTTCTTAATGTTCTGCGTGTTGGTCACAATTGATTTATTAATTAACATAGTGGTGGGAATCAAGGATCAGTGGTTTTGTTTTTTTCAGTCTGTCTTCCACTGATTTGCTTTTTGCTTCAGGTAAATGGTCCAGGCTCTCTCCACATCCTCATTCCTGTGAGCCAGAGGTGGTAATACCTACCAAAGAGCTGTTTGTGAGCTCTACCGAGCTCTTTAGCATCCTCAGCAGGAGGCAGTGTAGAGGCATATGGCCAACACACTATTTCAAAACAACCCAGTTTTAAATCCTTGCAAAAACCTCCTGCTAGCCCCGGGGTAGCTCTCAGTCCCCTCCTGATGGTTCCACCATGGCTTTAAGAAGTTGCAGCCAAAAGGGTTTTTCTGGCCCTTTTCTCCCCAGTCATTATTCCCATACACTGTGAAAACTCATGCTGATGAGAACTAACCACTGTATTTGTATTTTTTCATGTTAATTTTCAGCAGAAGTTCCCTAATCTAACTGGCCATGTAGGTTTTTTTTTTTATGACTGCTCATGCTCGGAGAAGGGACACAGTAAGAACATGAATCTGAGCAGAGGCAGGGCCACCTCTTTCAGTTGCAGCGCGCATTTAGATCAGCTTAAATTTATTGGGAAACCCAAGTTTCAGCAAAGCTTCTCCAGATAATGGTAGGTAACCTCAGTGAGCCCTCTGCGGGACGTATCCTCGCAATGTTCCAGTTAACCACGTGTTTTCTCCTTTAGCACAGATAAAAATTTGGTGCTAGGGGTTAGCTGGGATTCATGACCTTCTTGCCATGTTCAGGAAACAATGAGTTACAGAATTGGGATAGTTGTCTCTTTCCTGGTTATCTGGCCGGAGGTAGCACAGCGAATGTCTTGCTTCTGCTCCAACACAGTTGTCTTTGTGCCCCCGCCAGGGCCAGGGCAGGAGAGAGCTCAGTATCGCAGCCCTGCGCTCTGCCTGAGCTCATTAAAAGCTACGACTCCGCTGAGGTCGTCTATAATCCCCAGAGAAGGGGAAGATAAATGGGATATATAAGTTGTGAAAGCCGATGGAGCTAAGGAACTTTTCTGGGATAGTGACAGACTTCACTTAACACCTCAGAGACGCAGTGAAGTAAGTTAAACAGAGTACCAAGAATGTCTCACATAGTTTTCTCTACTGTTGAGGACCCCCCTCCCAGATAACAGGGTAATATAAGCCAAGAGCTCAAATGAGCATTCCTGGCTGCTAAAGCAAAATCTAGTAACAGTGCTCATTATGCAACATGTAATTTCTGTCATAAAAGATGAGAAAAGCACTAAATTGTCTTTTTTATTACTGAAGAATCTTATGCTTTCAGATATTTTTTTTAACTGTGTATATCCCAACAGCACTGAGCAATCCACATCATGAAGTAACGCACCATTAAACATATTTAAATGTGGAGAAAAAAATTAAACAAATGCTAAAAGGTTTCTGAAAATGAAATGGATATGATGGATTTAATTAGTAAGTATCCTAATCCAAATAAGTTGTTAACAAACATTCCCTAGTAAAGTAAGAGGGTTTTTTTTTTTTCTCCAAATGAGTCACGTACCCTTTGGGTGCCTGTTTGTGCGATGCCTGTTCAGCTTTTGTGGAGCACACAGCTCTCAATACAGCTACCTACGATAGTGGGAGCTGGAAAGAAACTGTTCCATGTCTGATTAAAAAAACCACTGCAGTTGCCGTTCTTGCTAGAATGGTTCCTGGGTGGCGATGGCCATTTTTTCATAGTTAAGTGTGTCTATTAGTGTGTAGATGGAACAGCCAAAAGCACACAGGTTTGCTGCTGAGGGGCCAATATTCTGTGATGGGACTGAAGTGGTACTTGAACAAGAATTGATTTACTTCAGGCTTTCTTCAGGCTTCAAAAAAGATGGAAGAAGTACTAGAAGATGATTCTCATAGCAACAGTTGGTAGATTTTCACTGAAGCTTAAAGAAATTACACTCGACAGATCAATGTCCAGAGAATCCCAGGACTTTCCAAGTAGGCATTGAAAACAAACTGCTGCTATGTTTGGCTTTACTGGAGAAAGCCTGTAGTGAAGTTATCAAAGTCACTGCTTAGACAGTGCAGATGAACACATGGGTTGTGGAGAGTGCTCCACTGCGTGGAACAGTTCTCTGCAGCCACTGGAGTTACACGGTCCCAGGTGTCTAGCTCACTTCAAGGAAAAAGTTCCAAAATGGTCTTTGTAGTTTTCTGGAGATCCTGCCATATCTCCCAAAGTATCTGAGTCTCCTTATAGAAATAATTGTATTTTATTCCTTTTTCTGTACATATCTGATGGGAAGAAAGTACACCCAACATCTTAAAGTGACCTTTGGGAAAGTGTAAGGTGCTCTCCTTTCTTTGGTACGGTGTAATGAGGTTAGGTGTCAGTCCTGAATGAAGGTACTGCAGAGCCAGGTTGCAGCGCAGTTGTTAGCATTTATTCTCTTTCTTGCTTGATGGTTTCCTTTCTTGATTAGGAAACAGGGTGTCTCCCCTGGGAGCTTCAGCTAGAAAGTGCTCTGACAGAAAAATACATTGAATCCTGTAGATGGTTGTCTTTTGCACAGGTAAAAATGTGTGAGGAGATGAATCTGTAGAGTAGCTGATTTTTTTTTTTTTTTAAGAGATGTACACAAAGTATTGGGTTTTTTCCTGGCTTTTTTTTTTTAAAGCAGTTTATTCAGCTGTAAAGATTTGGGGTTGCTGTTTAATTAGCAGTTTAGAATTGTACACTTTGCATAATCACTATTTGAGTACACTCTGAAAAAAAGGAAGTTGAGACTATTTGTTACTCAACTAAAACAATCTAAAAGGCTAATCATACTTTCCGATTTCTCTTCATTGCACTGAAGTTTTGAGGTAACTAATTCTTCCAGGGAAAGACACTGTGACTTCTGCCCAATCAGTTGTTATTACTTCAGTCTTGTGTGTATCTTGTCTTACCTTTCAAGTAAAATTTCCCGTACATCAAAAGCAATATATTCCAAGATACTGGGATGTGAATAGTTCATTTGACTTGGGAGTGGTGAAAATAGTAACCTGCTCTGCAGTGTTAAATATAAAAAATCAAAACCCAAACTGTCAAATCCTGAATATGAAACAATCATATACATACCGATGTATGAGTTTTTCCCATATATATGCACACATGCATATGTATGTGTGTTTATGTACATAAAAACTTCTTTTAATGTTTTGTACTGGTTACTTTTCCACTGTAGTAGGACCTGAGCATGCTTGTCAAAGTCTTTTTCTATCATATTAGAATAGAAAACTAAAAAAACTTTTAAAAAAATTTTAAATGCATAAATCTGTTGTGAGTGACAGCATAGCTGGCTTCAATAGCCTGGTTTGGGCTGACTGCCCTCTGCTTTGGTCTCGGTAGGGTTTGGGGAACTGGCACTTGCTGGAGACAGGGACTGAGGGGGGGGCGTGGGGGTGGCACTGCGGCGAAAGCACTTCCAGGTCGGGGCTTGTAAAGTTTGCAGCAATGTTTCTGAATTCCTGTTTTGGCTGTTGTCTATAGATATTGATGAAAAGCTCCTTTCATGACAAAGGCAGGAAGCTTTTAACATGAAAACGGTCAAACTGCTGTCACAATTCAAAGTGAATATAAGGCCTGGATAGAAACACAATATAAACATTCCCAGGAGAGCTTCTTGAGACTTGTGATGCCGAGCAAAGTTGGCACAGTGTCCCACTTGCAACACTAGAAATCAGATGGTTCTTTTTGTTTGTTGTTTTTACACTATTTAAGTGACATTTTATTTGTTTTAAGAATTGGTTGCTGACGCACAAGGCTTCTCTGCCTACCGGTTCGCATCAGATGAGCGCTCTTTCTGCAGTCACAAGGGTCTGCCCAGCGGACTTGGGTTTGCAACTGAAAAATCAATAATTAATTCATGGCTAAGACAAAGAGCTCAAACCCATTACAAGATCACCACCACGGTGAAGGCTTTCAATTGTATTCATACTAAAAGAGAAGGCGACTGAGAGTGTTTGCTACTTATAGTTTGGTCTAATACCTGTTTTTGTTTTTTCCAAAGTGCCTATCACTGGACTATCTAAGTCACAATAAACTAGTCACTCAAGTGTTATACTAAATATTGCTTTCATGATAAGTTAGTATAATGAAAATGAAACTTGTTTTAATGATGATAAAAATGTTTGTTCAATAATTTCTACCACAATTCCCAAGTGAACAAGCAGCCCATGAGTTCATGAAGAAAAGTAATGTCATTAATTGTTACTCAATAACACTTCACACCTGAAAAATACAAATCACTCTCTAACTGATTACATTAATTTGTCTGCAAGAGGAATCCCTCTAGGGGAGGGGATGTACAAGAGCTCAGAATAAAATTAGCAAATGTTTAAGATGAAAGGGAAAGCAATCGGTTTTGAATTGGATTACAAATGGGCAAGTCTTCATATTTTCAATGTACTGTAGAAACAATGGAAATAGGCCAAAATTGACAAGAATTTGTGTATTTTTATCACTTGCTTAAAAACTTTTTACCTGTTGCTGCCACCATGGCATGGCAGTTACTGTCTCCTAAACCATAAAAAGCCTGAAGTCATCCGTAGCATTGGGTCCATTGCCTGAGCGTATGGCTAAGGCTCTGTCAGAAAATGCTCCTGCTGAGGAGGGTCTGTTGGGTGTGTGGAAGACCACAGCCTCAGGCCTGGTGTGTTCTGCCCCGTTACCCTGACTGCAGTCACCAGCAGCCACTGGGCTGTGTTTCCACTTACAACTTCTTCAGAATTGAATCTGATTCTCCTCCTTCCTGCCCAGCGCAGAGGTCGCTGCTGTGGCCGCTCCTCGGCAGAGCGGCCCTGGGCTAACCCAGCCCTCTAAAATGATCCGATTAAAAAGGCTGCTGAAAAGGTTTCAGCTTCTCTCTCTCTCTTTTTGGTGATGTGGTAGGTTTTTTTTTTTTGGTTTGGTTTGGGTTTTGTTTTTTTTTTTTTAAATAACTTGGTATTTCAGACACCAGGAGCACTGTGTAGCTCTGGCTTGGTTTGCTGGGCTCAGCACAGCATCTGCAATGCTGCTTGATCACAGCTGGCTGCTTGGCTTGTGGTCACCTTCAGGTCCAACCAGCAATGTGCAGGGTCCAAAAAGGACCAGGAGAAATGCTGATATTTGGGTTCTTTATGTCTCAAGGAACACTGTATGGGGCAAATCTCTGGGAATGTCACCGCAGAGCTGTCACATTAATTCAATCAGTCGTTGTTTCCCCTATTACTTCATAAATATGCAACAGAAGCAGAACTTTTAAAGCTCTTCAATGATGCGTAGCATTTTATTACTTTTTAATATACTCCAGTTGCTTCTCTCGTGACTTGTTACACAGTCTGAGCTTCTGAAACAAAAAACCAAAACGAAACCCACCCCAAAAAAACCAAAGTATAAAAGGAAATGCACAGAACAGGCAAAAGTTTGCAAAGACCCTTTCTATCGGTCAGGTTGTAATGTCCTGAATCTGGAGCCCTCCTGGTGTCTCAGAAGGAGAATCTGACTTCGGGGTTGGTCCTAGGACACCATGGTGTGAGGTTAGAGGAGGTGTCTGCGTAGCGGGTGAGTGGTTGTAGAAACACGTGTGGAGTCTCTTCCAGGCTTCAGTGATTTGACTGTGCTTCTGACAATAAGTAAGTCTACTTTGCGAGTATTACTTCCCCCTCACCCTTAATAACTAGTGAACATTTTACTATGAATTCTTGATATTTTGCATTAGAAATTGCATGTGCTTTGGACCTTTAACTTCCATGCATTTTTATTTTGTGTTCCAGTCAGTTTGTATATGAAGAAACACCTCCATATTTCAAACATTTTCTAAATTCTAATTCAAAAAAATCCTTTTGGTGCATGTTAAGTACTCACATTTGAAGTGCATTTCCCCCACGACTTCCAGTGTGAGCAAAACCCGGCTATTTCATAAAGTAAACTCAAGATAATTATGTGTCAAATTTCTTGGAGTTTGAGGTGACATTGATGCAAAATACAGAGAAAACTCTATCAGGAAGAATTAATCATGTTTCCAATAGGATTTTTCCCTGGTTGGAGACAATCTAGCCTTATTCTTTAAACAACCAATCCTTATTCCTCCATTTGACCAAACTTTTTAGTTTAGTTTTCTTGACTTTTCTTTAAAATGGAAGTTAAAAATATCAGCTGGGAGGTTTCTGAGCTGCAGCATGGGAGCCTTCGGGAGAACACGAATCTGGAGAGCTAAGAATTGAGAGTAGTTCCTCAAAGAATCGTTTCAGAAATGTGTGAGTAGAATCGCCCCGCAGTGCGCTGAATCTGAGTCACTTGTGCTTCGGCTTTTGCAATAGCCACGTGAAAAAGAAAGGGTTATTTATTAAGAGCAGAACAGTTCCCTTTTAGTTCTGTAGCAATCATGCCTCTTTTTTTCCAGTCCATGGAAAGTGTTATCTCAGGCAGCTTTGTGCAGGAAGTTCTGTTTATCACTTCCTCACAGTCGCAGTTTGTCTAGGACTTAAATATATGATATCAGATTGCATCAAAATGTGGGCCTTTGTGTGCTTAACTCATCAAAGGAGTGGACCCTCAGGACTTGATATCACTTCGCTGCATATGCAGTCATGTAGCAAAACAAAGTCTATCTAAACAGGACAGAACTATTTCTGTTGGTCGTGCAGCAAAGCCAGCAGAATTGCTGTAGTTGCAGGTATCTGCACTGTTTCACTTCTTGTTTTTAAATTTATTGCTTTTTTAAAAAAAGTGACACGGTTTGCCTGTTTTTACTATGTAAACTACGATGAAAACGAAAATATTACTTGTACAATGAAAAAAAAAAATACCAACCAAAAAACCAAACCCAACTGGGACTCGGTGCACGCTGCTGCAGTGCCTGCTCGTGTTATAAAAACACTCTAAAATATTGAATATATGTGGTTTTGGCTGGCTATTTTCAAGCAAATCTGAAGTGGTGATCTAGAGGACTATGTATCAAATAAGCTTAATGAGACTGCAATGAATAAGAACAAGTTACTAGGAGGCTGGCTGCAGCTTGTGAACCTGCTCTCCCACCTCTCTGGGTATGTCTGTGTCTGTCCCCCCGACGGGAGTTCCCTCGCCGGTACCGGGGGTGGCGCTGCCAGATGTGAGCCCCCCCTGGGCGCTGCCAGATGTGAGCCCCCCTGGGCAGCCACAGGAAGCCCATTCAAACTGGGCAGCAGAACTCCTGCCCTGAGCCACAGCTCCTCCACGCTGGCTCTGGCTTTCCTGACGGCCCTCCCCACGCCCCGAGCAGTGTCCCGCTTGGCTCCGCTGCCCCTCTGACCCAGCAGGGGTTGGTTTTGGGGCAGCGATGTGTGCCCAGTTGCTGCAGAGCCTGGTACCCCCCAGCCAGCCCGGGAAGCTGCAGCGTGGGGTCCGTTTCTGCGCCTTCCCACATGCTTCTGGTGTGTGTTTTAACCACGTGATAGATGCAAAACCAAGAATATGAAGTGAAGCTGGTATCCACCCTCAGATCCATGATGTAATGTGCTGTCTATTTGCTAAAATCTGCTAGTACTATAAAAGGGGGCAAAAAAGTTTTAATCACTCGGCAGTAAAAGACAAAAATCTACTCTCTCCTGATGTCCCTTTTCTTACTTGTGGGGAAAAAAAAAGTTATTAATAGAATATGGCCAGAAACTGGTTGAGGGTTTTTTCTTTCTCATCGTTTTAACTGTTGCATTGGTTGATGAACATGATTAAGAGATTACTCCAAATCCCATCATGCTGGGGGAGCCAGTCAGACCTGAGCAGAGCCATCCTGCCTGGAGGCCGGGGCCCCGGACCCCAAACCTGCAGGGAGGACTCCAGCTTCTGGCAGACCCTTTTCTGTCAATCCATGAGGGAGAGCTGGGAAATAATGCAATTTTCTAATTCTGCTGTTTTCCACTCTGCCTTGCTAAGCCAAGGAAACCCTGAGAGGCACTTAATTTCGTCTTCCTGCCTTCAGCTGCTGCCTCCCACCACTTTTCCAGAGAAGGGGTGGTTGAGCCCTTACAGCCACTCTGCGGAGCTGGGGACAGTTTTGAAAGGTGCAGGGCATGCTGCTCTGTGCTGTAATTCTGAGCATTGTCAGCCCTTTGTGGGGAACAAGCCCTCACTGCTGGCCGGACAAACAGGAAAGTGTTTAAAATCAAGGGGGTGGTTGTTTGGTTGTTTGTTTGTTTTGAGAATCTGAACTTTCCTCCCCTTCTATTTCGGTTTAATTATATAGCAAAAGCGAAAGTCAGGATCCCACCTCAAAAACTGTCCTGCTACTCCAAAATAGTTTTGCTTTGAAAATAACAATACTTTGCAGGAAGCAAATACATGCTGTTGCCCCTTGAAGACTACTTCCTTTTTCACTGCTTGTGTTAGTCAATATGGATGACCAGTGCTGTGGATCAGGTTTACAGGTACTAATCAGCCATATAGCTTTTTGCATGCACACGTTTGCATGGTGAAAACTGGAAATTTTGTGTAGTTCTGCTTTGTGGAACCTCACATCACCCCAAAACTGCACCCTGGTGCTCAACTGCCCTTTTTGCGGGGGAGGAGAGGAATGACAAGGAAGTGTTGGCAGTCACTGTCTTGATAATGTTGATTTCTTCTTGATGTTTGTAATTAGAGATGTTGGTTTTGTCTGCATTGAGTAATACAATACTTTTCTCTAGAGGGTCCACCTCTCCTGACAGTCTATGGCTTGTGGACTCCAGTGGGCACAGAAGGTCTAATCAGCTGAATTACTCGATTCACTTTCCAATTAAGGTAATGCTTTTAAATATGTTTCCTTCTGTTCTGTTGTGATCTTTTGTTTTTTCTTTTTTGGGAGTGTGTGGAGGGGTGGTTTGTTGTTTTTTTTTTCTTCTTTAGTCCTGATTCAGGGCTCTTGTGTCCCTGCTCAGAAAAGCATGTAAGATGGTGTTTTTCATAGAGTTTACTAAAGGGAGACATTTCATTTTGCTTTTTAATAGACTGATGATGTATCCTCTGGGAAGATTTGGGTGTTTGGAGTTTGATGGGTAAAGCTTGGAAATATTTTTCCTCTGTACTTTGTTTATTTTCATTGGCATTTTTTCTTCACTCAGCATTATCTAAAGCACAAAGACTTTTAGGATCTGAAGGTTGTTTGTGTAATAATTCCACTTCTGCCACCTGTTGAACATGAAGAACCTGCAGCATCTCATCTTTTGGAGGCCTATTGAAGAGGGTATTCAAATCTGTGTCCAGTTCTGGGCTCCCCAGGTCAAGAAGGACAGTGAACTGCTGGAGAGGGGACAGCAGAGGGCTGCAAAGATGATGAGGGGACTAGAACATCTCCCTTATGAGGAAAGGCTGAGGGACTTGGGGCTTTTTAGTCTGGAGAAGAGAAGACTGAGGGGGGGATCTGATCAACGCCTATAAATACTTAAAGGGAGGGTGCCAAGAGGACGGGGCCAGTCTTTTTTCAGTGGTGACCAGTGACAGGACAAGAAGAAACAGGCACAAACTTGAACATAAGAAGCTCCACCTAAACATGAGGAGGAACTTCTTTCCTGTGAGGGTGGCAGAGCCCTGGAAGAGGCTGCCCAGAGAGGTGGTGGAGTCTCCTTCTCTGGAGACATTCAAACCCACTGGACACGTTCCTGTGTGACCTGCTCTGGCAGAGGGGCTGGACTGGATAATCTCCAGAGGTCCCTTCTGACCCCACATAATTCTGTGATTCTGTGTCAACTGTAAAATTCTGCTTAAAACTAACCAAGGTGAAGCAGGATGAAGAAGCACCAGCTTAATGATTTCCTGGCTTGGGGCTGCTGCAGGACTCCCAGGGATGCTAATGCATTTTAATTTAAACTCCTTATCACCACACTAGCAAGACCGTTCACACATTTTCCAGAGACACCACAGGATCTAGGCTGTTGTCCTAATTGCTATTGTTCAGGATGCTGGCTATTATATTTACCACAAGCTGTTTCCATCTCGTTGGGAGCCTGGTGCTAAACTGAAAAACACCACCCATTTTAGTGATTTGTTGCCTTCTGGCAGCTGAAGCAATCACACTGTAATGTGCAGACCAGCTTCCCTACAATGTCTGTAAGGTTTTGGCTGTGGTTCCAGTGGATGGTTTTAGGGAACCTTGTACCTCATTAGAAATGCAGTGCTCCGTGACATAGAGCACAGAACACAGCCTTTTGGGGGGGTTTCTGTTTGATTTTTTTTTTTAGTGTTAAATATAGCTGATTAACTAAGATGTATATTCACGCCTGATCAGGTCTGAACTTATCCTACAAGAGAGTCTGACAGTGGATCCACAACCTCGGTTTGTGTCTAGCACCAATGACTCGAACAGTTTTTGCTGCCCAGAAGACCAGAACATTGTGACATGGTGGTACCAGTCTGGAAAAGCAAGTAAGAGCAAAGGAGAGAGGTCTTTCTTCCTCTCAGTCCAAAATAGATGGCTACCTTAATCTGTGGCTAAATTTTCTTCATTTAATGTGGTTTGGTACTAGATTAGCCTTGCTGTGGCAGCTATCTGTTGCTAAAAGCATGGTCCCACTTCTCTCTTTGTGCCAGAGTTTCCTGCCCCTTTTCTTGCACCAGGAGCCGTGGTTGTCTGACCTAGAAGTCTTCCAGTTCAGAAAGAGTCAAAGCAGAAGAAAACTAATTCTATCAAGAAAACTAATTTATTTTCTGCCATTCTCATTCCTTGATCCACTTTGGGAAGAGGTCAGGAAACTTGTATCCTGGGCAGCAGATTCAGCCTTTTGGGCAACAATTCTCAATAAGGCTTTGCTCAGCAGTCAGTTCAAATTGAACCTCAAATTTCTAAATTGTTTTATTCCCTTCCATATTTTTAGGTACAGTTATTAACTTGCTTTAAAAAGGAAATTCACATCAGAAGTCATTGACTTTTATTTAGAGATTGATTTGCTTTGGAAAAAAAAATATTCCTAAGATCTGTTCTCAACTTAAACCAAGTTTGAGGTTGCAAAGAAAAGTTTGGTTACCCTTGTATTTGTTTCATTTTTCACACTCTTCTCCACTTCCTTCTTTTGCTGGAATACTTCCAACCCCATCAGAACCTGGAAGTACCAGAAATAAATCAGAGGCACCCATTTTTGCAGAGCATGGGTTCTCTTGTGCTGTAGTACTGGGCTGGGATTTGGAAAATCTGTATTCAGTTTTCTGCTTTGGCACTCATTTACAATCTTAAATATTGTTGGGCAAATCTTTTCTTTTGTTGTGTAACTGGACTCTGGAATGTTTTTGAGGGAGGAGAGCATGGTTAGTTTGTGCTGGGGTCCTGGGGAAGTTCTTGACCTGGTGGGATATTTAGGGCCGGGGGTTGTGAAGGTGCATCCTCAGCGAATGCCTTCTGCTCCACCCTTTGGGAAATGGTGCTTGTCAGGGGATTTGTGACTTTCTGACCCTTTGAAAATTTGTACTTGTGGGGGACAGTGGTCACACTGCTATCCTGGGTGCTGTTGGTCTCAGTGTGGATCACAGAGCCCATGGTCATCTGTGCAGCTTCACCCATAGGAGTGAACACGGGGACTGGGCACAGGCCTGTAGCGTCCGTTTTCTTGGCAGTTGTCACCTGTGATGACCAGCTTTCCCCATTGCCTGTCCCAGGGCACAGCAGGAGCTGCCACTTGGTTCTCAGCAGTCAGAAAGGAGGACATCCTGTTGCACTGCAGGAGATTGTCTAGAAGTGTGGACGGGAGCAGTCCTGTGCCATTGGACCACACGGCCACAGATAAGGTCCCAATGCCCAACAGTTACCTAGAGTAACTGCAGCCTCTGATGCCTTACAGGAATAGAAGTCAACTGACAGTGAGGGAAGCCAAGGATGCAAAAAGAGGGTTCCATAATTCACTACCTGAACCCAGCACCGTGTGTGTCTCTGCCCCGGATGGATTCCTGCCTTGATGGAACCTCTGTGCTGGGGCTGCCCAGGTGTGGTACATGCATCCTGCAAGTGCTGCTGTAGTGACCCCTGTAGCTGAGGAAGGAGTGTTGAGGGGCTCAGTGAAGTCTCCTGAGACTGTCTTAAAGGTGTTGGCTGCCTGTGGTGTTGGACGTGAAAAGACACCAACAGTAAGCAGCTGTGTGTTGTACTCAGCTGCTGAAAGTGATCTTAAAATGCTTGGGATCTTCCAACCAGTAGGAAAGATGAAGTAACAGGCAGGGAACCTGGGTCTCTTATTTTTCTGGAAGTTTTGGAATTATTTGGGTTCTGACAAAGCAAATCCTGTTGTGAACCATGAGAATTCTTTAACTCTGCTTGAAAGAGCTCATCCTAAAGCTGAGAGGTAATCCTGTCTCCAGCTCTCTGCTAATGCTTGCTGTGCTTCAGCCCACTCACAAAAAGTTTATCAAACTTATCAAAAACTCCACAAAATGTTCAAATTACTATTTTAACACAAAACTGGCTGGATTTGAACTAGCTAATTAGTAGCCAAGGGATTTTTTTTCTTTTCTCATTTTTAATGCCGTTGATGCTGAAGTGCTTTAAGCAGCATTGGTTAATGTCTTCTTTCTTATTAGAACATTGTAAGTAGTAATTTCCCTTCTTCCCTCTCTTTACTCATGCTTCATATTTGCTGAGAATAGCAGGTAACAAGGCAAGCCTGGCATCCTACCAAAAATGTTTTTTAGCTAGTGATTCATTAGTGTGTAAAAAAAAAAAAAAGGCAGCTAACCCTTTTTAAAGGCACTTTTACACAAAAAGAAAGGGGTTCAATTACTATATCTCATTTAAAGTGAAGATTAAACATCTTTACCAGGACAGTGCACTAATCCCTTGATCCTATTTATGTCGAAATGTAGTGCTATTGGCAATAAACAGCAATTTGAGAAGTCATAACCCAAGAAAATAATTGTCAAGTGACTTCAGAGCTGCCTATAAATTTCTTCTTCATGACTTCAGCAGTAGTGTTCAACAACAGGGTTAAATATTTGTATTAGGTGCTCCTGCCTTTAACAGACTAATTAAAAAGATGGAATTCTTTGATTCTATCTCAAATCATTTTAGACCTAATCTCTCTCAAGCAAAGTCAGCTCTATAAATTGAGCTAAATGTATTTTTTTTCTGAGTAGAGACTTTACAGTGTAGCAATAAATTCAAGCACTGGGAAAGTAAATTCAACTGAAGTACCCTTAATGAAGCTATTGTGTAGTTGTTATGGTTATAATCCTATTACACAGACCTTTACCTTGAAGGCTATAAATTCTTTGAGAAATTATTCTAATGGGAAAGGGCATTACATAAAGCATTGTTTTTAAATATGACGGAAAAAGGGATGATTTAAGTTTGAAAAACCGCAGCACACAAACTGAAGTAGTAATAATGGAGGGAGACTAAATTTTTGCCTATCATGCAGATGTTCTAAATCTGTATTTTCTAAGAAACTATGCAATGGAACTGTCCCTGGGGGTATTTCTTGTTATTTGCATCACAGACATGCCTAGAACTTGCCATTAAGTATCAGGACCCCACTCTGTTCTACACCTGCAAACTTAAGCAATAGCACAAGAACCCAGAATTGTCAGTCTAAAAACCTGCCCAAATCCCAGTGAAGTCAATGGGAGACTTTCCATTGATTTTAATGATTTGGAACAGGAGCTAAGTGAGTATTTCTAAGGCAAAAATCAATACTGTCCCACAGTGGTAATGTTTTTATGGGCTCCTATTGATTCTTTTGTCATAGATTACAAGATACCTTGGCACTGTCAACATACGAGATTTTAACAAACTGATTTGATTTATTAACACAATTTGATTAGCATCTCCAGTAGCAAGTATTTATCAACTGTCAGCAAACAAAAGCTCAGCAGAAGGATCACCACAAAACCTGACTACTTGTACAATGTGAGCTGAAGTTCAATAGGAAGGGGTTTTCCTTAAACCAGTTTATGTCAGAGCCCTACTGTGCTCAGCATAATCTGGGTATTCAGGAATGGTCTGTTTTGTTTTTTTTTTATTAGCCAACTATATCCTCAGCTCCAAGAAAAGGTCTTACCTCACCTGGAGTACCTTAAATTGCCTCCTTTCATGATCATCGTGAAAAGAATGTTGCTGTGACAGTATAGTTATAAAAGTTATGTCAAAATTCTCAAATTAAATTGAATTTGCTTAATCTGTCAGCATCGTTCTGTTTCAGAGACACGTCACAGTGCGTTGCTGTATTTACAGCATCTGATGTACAAAGGTGGGTCTGGGGACACCCTCAGCAGGGCTGCCTGTGGGGTGATACTCGCTATGGGGTTGTTCAATTCACAGCCCTCTCTTCAGCTTTGTCACTTCTTAAAACCAACTAAAACCCTTCAGTCATTTCTTGAGAATTACTCTGGAGTCTGGGCCTCTAATTCAACTTGATTTTTATCCAGTTATTTGAGAAACAAATAGTTCATGCAAATGAAGAACTACATAGCAGCAGTCTAGTGTTATACAGCTTTCCTACTACAGGACCATAATGTGCTGGTTTAGTACGTCAAACTCCTCGACATGATGTTGTTTCTTAGTTTGCTAAGTCACTAGAAAAATTCCCAAGTTTAAAACATCATTTCCTCCCATTGAAAGGATCTTTTTTTCCTGGAAGAATATTTGAAACCTTTTTCAGAACTATCCTGATGCAAAACCAAAACTACAAGTTATGTCTGACACAGACCAGGATGGGTTCCATTCATTCGCGTTTTCCCAACCAATGTAAAGCTTAATTTGCTAATTGAATTTGTAATCATTTATCACATAACCTGTTACACTATGAATATCTCTAACAGATCAATCAATCATAACAAAAATGTAGATACCATGTAAATCTTATCAGGATCACGAAAATAATGGGACTTTTGTTTACAAGGTGTCGATTGGCTTTAGGAGCTTTGATAATGACTCCAGACAGTCAATAAATACAGAGACTTTTACCTTGCCAGTAGGAGCCGAACTAAACTATCTAATCTTTTTAAAATGACAGACAACACAATGAACTCTGAACTTAATCCCCTCCAAACATTAAGGAGACAGTTTAGTGCTTAAAGTACTATTCAAACTCAAACCTTACTTAAAAAAAAAAAAATAAAAATCATTAAGTGTCTGATTTAAACACTCAAGGAAATTGGGAGTGAAGGCTGGTTTTCCTTCCCATTGTGCCTGGGCAGTGGGCTGTGGTGGGCTCCATTGCTGCTGTAGCTTGTCTTGGGCAAGGAAAACACCTGAGAGCCTTTTGAAAGCAAGTTTGTAGTCAAAGCATTAAGAAAAAAAAAAAAAAGCTGAAGCCTTAACTACTTTGTGTCTCTTGTGAGCAATTTTTCCTCTAAAGTTTTGGAGGAGAGAGGGGTGACAACGTTATACACAACATTTCAGGTGACAGAGTTCAAACTGCTGGGCTCATCACCTCTGAAAGTGACCCGTGGCCTTTCACAGGAAAAGGGAACCATAAATGTCAAGCTTACATTAGTCTGAGAGATGGGGGAGAATTTCTCTAATTCCTCTAATGCCTGATAATAGAGAGGAAAAAAATATTTGAGAACCACCTAAAATTATAAAATATAAATATATAAAAATATATTAATATATAAATATATTAAATCACCCTTTATTTCAGCTTGACAATTTTTTAAACAGTAATAGGACTATCTGACTGCAGGTCTGTTTCTATTACCAGTAATAAAGTAAGGGGAGAGAAAATAAAAATATCCTAAAGTTGTCACTATCAATTCCTCGGAGTCAGTTAACTTTGCATTTTAACTTCAGAACCGCTGTGTGCAGTGCAAATCTGAACCCTCCAGCACCGGTGAAGACTCAGGATTACCTGGTTTTCCATGATTGCCTCTTGCGTGTCTCTCTTATTGGTTTGTCTTACGAATTTACCTCTGGCTAATGATCAGAGGAATTAATCCATTTAACCCTTTCAATACATTTCTCTTGCTGCCTGAGGTGAGGTCTGACACAACAAATGCTTTAGTTTCATTCTTTTCATGGCCCAGGTACCTCTATTGTCTTTCCTGGGCAACTGGAGAGGAGTTGTGTTAAATCTCTGCATTTATTATTGATTATTTCTGCTGAATAGCTAGTATTTCCTGAAATCTTTTTGATGTCTCCCTCTGAGGTAGACTGCTGTACGCAAAGGGCAAAATACAATTTAAATGGTCATTTGGACTTTAAATATTAGATTTTCAATTACCAAAATCTGTTTATGTGTTGAATGCAATTCGTTGTTCTGCAATCTTGTAAATTTTATTTAAGTTATCCTCACTGCCTTGGTAAGTTACGGTATTCACATGTGAATGGATTCAAACATTTTATGTTAATAAGAGTTTTTGAGGGTCCCACTATCTGTGTTTTGCCATGATTAATTATTTAAGCTTGTCTTTTGTGCAGCGCTGGTTGGGCAGACTGTGGTTACCTGTTGTTGAGTTGTCGCTGGGATGATCCGTGTTATCAGAACAGCCTGAATCCAATAACGGGCTGGTACAGGGGGACGGGACGTCTGCGTTCTCACCATGAGATCAGCGGCAGAGGTGAGGGAGCGGGTATTTATTTGGCATAAATGTCTGATGTTTTAAACCACTTTCTGAAGTCTGAATTTACATTAATCGCACAAGCTGGATCTTGATTTCAGGCTCTGGCTATGTTAGTTAATTTCGCTGACCTAGCACAACATTTCAATATGCTCTTAAAAAGAACACCTCAAAATGCTTTCTTTAGGATATTTTTTTACAAGTTTGACAGGATTTTGATAATGGTTACTCTTTCTGGCAAAATTAGTGGAATTCTTCATTTCATGGTACTTTTCCTGTGCAATGTTATATTTCTGTAGTTTCCTAATTAGTATTTCCCGAGTCAGAGAAGAGCTATGTGCTTTATAATGAAGAAAAGATTCTGAACCAAAGCACTGCAAGGTGCTGAGTGATACCCTACAACTGCTAACTTAGGGGGGTTCTATCTTTTTTCCTTCCTAATTTGTTTGAAAGGCTGGCTGGGCTCACTGCTCCTGCTGGAGCTGTCTCGCTCTTGGGGCCGAGCTGCCACCACGCCATGGTGTGTGTCCTTGGAGCGTGCTGGTGGGCCTGGGGCTGGCTTGGTGACAGCCGTGTCCCGGGGGCGCTGGGTCTGTCTGTGAGGATGCAGTTCTAGTGCCGAGGTGCCGAGCCCCCCCCCACTGTTTGTAGCAGCCCCCCAGCCTGGTGTGAGCCCCCAGCTTTGGTGTTACAGAGCTCCTGGTCTCCTGGATGGAAACCAGGTCAACCCCAGCCCTGCCATGGCCCGCAAGCGTCCCACCAAGAAGGCAGGTAAAGGTACAGGCTTGTTTTCCTCTGAAAAAAATAGCAGCTACCGTACTGTTAGTTCCCAGCTGTGCAACAGTTTCACAAGGAGAACGTACCAGTTTTCCAATTTTTTAATTGATCAGCTCCTTCCCTCACTTTGCCAGACCGTGTGTATTTATAGCCATGTAACACTAAACCAGATCTGCCTTTGTTTTTGTGACTTATGGTTTTTTTTTCTTAAACAGGAAAGCATTCATTATCAAATGTTGTGAGAACAATACAGTAACTGGAGGTTATTTTATATGAAAATATTGTTGATTGTTCCTCCCCTAGAAATCTCTCTCAGCAGCTCACTTCCTATGAAATGAATCAGCAAAAGCTACTCATGGAAGTTGTTAATGTATAATACAATCACCCAGCACTGCATTGCTCCTTATCTATAAAATCCTTTTGTGATCAATGATTCACATCACCTCTTGATTATAGTCTCTGAGCACAAACAGTTTCTTAATATAAATTAATGGCCTTGGAATCTCTAAATAAACATTCCCTTTTGTTTAGCATCATTTCCTATTTTCTTACCAAAACAGAGTCTTATTGTAATTGTTCGGTTTTCACTGGAAAAAGTGTTTGTGGACTGGAATGTTCTCAAAAAACATGCAGTTCCTCTCAGAGTTATTAGTGCTGATTTACAATGTCTAACCTGCTATGTTAATTGCATATAGCTAGGAAATATTACCAAAAAGCAGCTACTATGGTGCGATACTGTAAGCAATGATTCCTGTATTCTTTTACTGGAAAAAGGATTTCCTCTGCAAGTATAATACTATCTGGCAGTGGGGTTTTTTTTTGATCTTTCACAGTAATAAAGCCCAGGTTATCTGAGCAGGAGATATTGTCACGATACTTCCTCTAAATTTTCTCATTGTTGTGAACACTGCTATGTAGTTAAGCATGGGCTCTTCAGTAGAATTAATTCTGAAGATTTCCTCTCACCAGGTGTGACTAGTGGGATGATTAAGATCCCAGCCATCAGGCAGTGGTAAGCTAATGTTAATTATCCCCTCTTGCAAAGTTCAGTGGAGCACAGGTGGGGAATGGAGCAGGAGCACACACATGCCTGACCCGCAGACAACTGCTGCAAAGAGCTCTCTGACCGTATTCCTTTTTTTCTTTTTAAAGCAGAGTTATTTCACTTAAGTCAATTAGGTAGAGTTCTAACTAAAGGGAAATAAGAACCCAAGAGACTAAAAATGCCTATGGAGACATTTGGTTTAATTAATTGTCAGCTAAAGTGATCCAAACTCATATTCAGACAAGGGATTATTTTTTTTTTCCCCAAAGCGTTTAAAGAATATAGGCCATGATAAAAATGATCACACTTTGGAGTGGGTTCTTCATGTAAAGCTTTTCAGTTTGCAGCGAGGACAGGCTCGGGACAGGCACATCCTCTGTCAGTCACCATGGTCCAGGGGACTTGCCCTGCTGGGGTCACTTGGCCACCACCTCTTGGCTGTCCATCCATCATACACTCCTCCTGACCCCCAAACTCATTTTGATTTCTGCCTCGCTCATGCCCCAAACGAGAACAGGGGCTGATTTTCTCAGGAAAGTTCTCCTGGGCTGCATAAGAAATTAAAACGCTGTGGCTAGCTAAAACCACACTTCTAATGCGGGGAGGAAAAAAGCCCCCCTGCTCCAGGAGAGCAGCGTCTCTAACACAGAGGGAGAAAGCCCTCAGGCTCCCGGGGTATGTCCTGGGCTCGGGGTTTGTTCCTTAAAAGCACTAGTAAGCAGGGAGAAGTTTTTTTATGCATCAGTGTTTTTTTCTGGAGAACGATAAGCCACTTTGTAAGTGATTTTCCAATGTTATTAAGCAGTGTCTCCTTCAAATCTGAAATTCAGACACGGTGTTAAAATGTAGAAGTATTTATTTGGCTTGAACTGTTAATTACTGGGGCTGGGTATTATCTCACGGTCTGTGTTGCACAGAAAATGACACAGTACTTGTTCCCGAGTGGCACCGAGCCCTGCGCAGACACGTGGGGTGAGGGTTTCTCCTCTCTCTGGCCGCGGCTGGGGAGCAGTGCCTCCCTCAGCCCCGCGCCAGGCTGTACTGCTGTGACAGAGATAACATCCACGCCGGCTGAGCATCGCTCCCCATCTTTCTAGGCACTTGTAAGATGTCAATGAGATGTCAAAAGTAGTCAGTGATGCGCTGCCCCCCTAATGGGAGAGATGTGTGTTGTTTTGATCAGTTTACTATGAAAATAACAGGTGTAGAAGTGCAATAGAATGTTATTTCCTCAATTTTTATAGACACTGTCCAATATGTAAATCCAGTGTAATTAAAACAAAATGCCATTTATTTACAGATTTTGGCTACAATTCAGGAAGCATAATTCACTTCAATGCTCTGGAAAAACAATTTTCCTGCTGGTATGTAATATACTGTCAGTATGGAGCCACCAGGAAAGTCTGCAGCCTTAGAAGAGTACATTTTATCAAATGCTTGCTAAAGAGATGTGTTAGTAGTTATGTGCTGGAGCGAGACAGAAGCAATCCAGTTTTAGAAAAGTCAGATTTTAGTCATGGTAGTGCTTTGACCACTAAACCAGTTTCTAACACATTTCCCTTGGTTTATGGTGTGTAGTAATACCTTACAATAAAGGCTATTTTAAAATAGAGATAACAATTTTATATGCAATAACCTAAAGCATAGTTTCTCCTGCAAATGCTTATCATAATGAAGTGCATTTGGGATAACTAAAAAGCATATTTATTTGCAGCAAATGGCTGTGAATCGTACACAGAGGCCTAATCTGGGAAAGGTTGACCAGAGGTGTGGGTGACCAGAGGAATTTGGGGGGCAGAGAAAGGAGCAAGAAACAAGTCAGAGTTCCCTTCTTCCTCCTGCTAGATCTTCTGATGGCAGTATCCATCAAGAAGCTCAGGTGGCTGTTGAGGTTACAGATTAAATAAAATCTCTTAAAGCACATGTGCACACATGGCAAAAGATGGCAGCGGTAGTTCCAGCAGCTCCTCACCTGCCCGTATGTCCCAAGAGCCATCTGATGGGGGTGTTGCCACCAAGGTCCATCCGTGAGGCCAGCAGAAATGGGTCTGGCCACCAGAAAAGAGCGTGCACAAGAGAAGCATGAGCAGCCGGTGTTCTGGGGAGAATGAGCAGGTTCAGGTTTGGGGATGAGCCTGGGAAAGGAGGCAGCACCAGGGCAGGAGATGCCAGAGAAATGACTAATGCCATTGTTGTCCTTGTGGAGGGATGTACAGAGGAGATATCTGGGCAATGACCAATGAAGTCATTTGTTATGGATGGCATTGCATGCGAAAATTATCTACAGTAATTCCATTTGAGGGTGGACATTTTCCCCCTTCCCTCTTTTCCATGAATCACTCAGAATGGATTCCAATCCAACTGGGAAAGAAAATTAAATGACCTTGACGACTCGATGCTGCGATGCCCAGGGTGTCTCCGACGTACCTGCCTTGTCTGTGGCAGCAGATGCGCCTTTTTCTGTCAGGTGAGTAAGCTTAAGATGCATTTTATTCAGTGGAATAATTTTTGCAGTTTACTTTCACAGTGCCACTCCGTAATTGCTAAATTAATACTTAATCTGGTGTCTAAGATCAGGAGGAGCAGCTGCGCTGTCCTTTCACCTGCCTTTGTGTGACATCCAGTGGCTGGATGGGTCAATCACAGCCTCCCTGCCCGGAAAGGTGTGTGAAGGGCCCACAGCTCTGGGACACGAGAGCAGGAAACACATGGGATGTTGGTGCCAACAGAGCAATTGCTCAATTTCGCTGTAATTTCTGCTTTCCTGGACTTAGCTGTTGGCTGCACCACATGACAAGACTCTCATCAATTTTGTCAGTACTGAGACAGGATTTAAATTTTGATTAAAACCTCTGAAATATCAAAAATGACC
Organism: Calidris pugnax; assembly: GCF_001431845.1. NCBI lineage: Eukaryota > Metazoa > Chordata > Aves > Charadriiformes > Scolopacidae > Calidris > Calidris pugnax. The sequence continues at coordinate 919,763 of NW_015090784.1, read as the reverse complement.
AAATACAATAAGACCGACTACATCACATAACATTGAATTAGGCTTCTGAAAAGTTGATTAAATGGAAAGATCTAGAACTTCAGTCTTCTGTTTGAAATAACTGCCTGAAATTAAAGTAATTGGTGGCAGCTGTGCAAAGTATTTTCTTTGCCATCATCATACTGACAATGACTGGCCAGTAGCACCGCTCTCAACATCCACAGGAATTTATTCCTGCACTTTCCTTCAGGATTCTGTGCTGGTAATTAGTAACCCTTTTGCTTATTGCACACTCATATAAAAATCACAGGTATCCCAGAACATTTTTTTGTACTCTGCTATTATAAATAGCATCTACTAATGCTGAAAAGGAAAAAGAACATAAAAGTTTCTCTGCTTTTCCAGCCTGCAGGGTCCATAAACCTGCCTAATAAATCTAGCTAATTGCTTGTGTGTGCAGACTTTTTATACAGCAAAAGGAAAAATACAGTATTTTTTTTTAAAATAGATTTTTAATCTCATAAAACTTAACAGACAAACTGAGCATTGATCTCTAGCGTCTGAAATTACTTTAAAATTGTGTTTTCAAGCTCACTGAAATTCAGGATCAATATTTATTACTGGTGAGCTATTAAAAGGATGTACAAATATTATTTTTGCCAGTAAATTTCCTGCTAAGGTATGCAGAATAAAGGCATTGCAGGCCCGGGCACTGTGCAGGAGGCAGAGGGTACCCGCAGGCAGGAAAGCAGCAGCTGTGCTCCATTCTTGGACACAAAGTCCTCGCAGTCACGAGGTTCGTGCAGGATCAGTTTTTTCACGCTGGGTTTTGCTGACTATGGAGTCACTTAGTCAACGATAATAACCAGAATAAAAGTCCTCTCCTACGGTTAAACTAGTTCTGTGCTAATCTATGGCCAGGAAAAGCAAGTCAAAGCTGTCAGAACTGTACCCAGAAGAAAACAAAGATCAGATATACGAAAATGCCCTTGCTGAGATCCAGTCCTTTGAGCTGCCGCTTGGAACCACCTTAAGGTATGCATCCTTTGGATAATATTATACCGTTTATAACAGCTTTCTTCCATTCTGTACCTGCTCTTTAGTCGACCCAATAGATCAGAAAATTTTTTCAGGGTTTTCCTGACCCTGAAATCTACAGGAAAGTTGAATCTAATTTCAGTGTGATTGGCCCTAAATGAAAAGATACAAACCAAGGTCACTTGCTCAGCTCCTTCTTTTCACCAGGACACAGCTAGCTTTTACTGAAAGCTGGCTGCAGGTTCTGTGAAGAAAGAAATTATTCTTAGACATGAAAACAAGGGGAAAATGGCTCTTTTGTGTGGCAGTGGTTTGAGTTTGATGTTAATAGCTACATTTTTAAAGAATTAAATGCTGCTTATTCTTAGATTTCTAATAAATTCAGGCTCTTTTAATCACTAAAGACACAACTACTTAAGGTTTTACTGCTGATATTCCTAAATGCCTGAAAAAATTAGTATTTTTTTCATTTGCAGCTTATAGAAACAGTTTAATGGTAAAAGTACAACTGAAAAAAATTTCTTCTGCGTATTCGGCCCTACCAAAAAGTAATACACAAACCATTATGATGATATGTGTTTAAGTATATTGTCAGTATCTGTAGCAGAGTGTTAAAAATAGCCTGCCTGGCCTCACAGGCGTCAGGTTGCAGTGACTATCAGTCTAAAGAAAGAAAATCTAATTTACCCTGGAAAATGTTGTGTCAATCTATCAGTTCAGTAGTTTGATGATGGAATGCAGTCACAATCTTCCCATCTTCCTGTAGAAGGAGGAACATGGGAAGATTGTGACCGCATTTGAGTGATTTCTTGGAGGAAATGCGACTGCAGCAGTAGCCTGTGGGACTTTTCCTGTTTTCCTTTGCAGCGTGTACTTTGTAGGCACTTGGCTGCATTTGGAATAGTCCTTCTTGATTTAGTAGGTGCCATCATCACTGGGTATGAGAGAACCACACGGGCAGACATGGTGTCGCAGCGTTGGTGCCACTCACTGAGCAGTGCCCAGGCGCAGCTGCAGCGGGGCAGGAGATGCTGATGGCAGTGCCGGGGGAAGGTGTCATGGCTGGTGCCCACACCTTGATGAGCTCACAGCCACAAACCGCTGCCGGCCCCTCGCTGGAGAAGTGGCCGCCCACTGCCCTGGAGTTTCACACTTCGGGCCTATTTCTTGACAGTGGCTTCCCGCCTGGGTGCGGAGCGCAGGTGTATCCTGTCTCCTGAGCATGCAAAACCCAAGGACGGGCTCATCTTTGGCCACAAACCACAAAGTGTATAATTCAAATAGAAAACGGGCTATTCCTCCTTCATGTGCCGTGCGGGCGCTGGAGGGCAGGAGGAAACACCGTGCCAGTTTCTAGTGAAACACAGCCCAGCCCACGCACAAAAAGCTGCGCTCTTCGGTTGTTCCGTTTTTCACCCCGATTCCCCAGTTTTCTGTCCCCCGCAGGCGGGCGGGGACCCCGCGGTGACCGGACCCCAGAGGCCCCGCCGGGGCCGCCCCGCCGCCTCCTCCCTGCCGGGGCCGCCACGCCCCGACCGGCGGGACAGATTAAAACAAAAAAAACCCCACCAAAAAACAATTTTAAAAACAAAACCAAAAAAACCAAACCACCCCAAGAAACAAAACAGAACCAGCCCGGACGAAAAGGGCGGGTTTGTCTCTACTGGGCAAAGGCCGGAGGGGCTCTGCCGTGCTCCCGGTCCGCCCCCGGCGCAGCGCAACCCCGCGCAAGGGGCGAACCGGGCGGGGGCGGCCCGGTGCCACCTGCTCCCCGCCGGGGCCCCCCCGCCGCCTCCTCCCTGCCGGGGCCGCCACGCCCCGACCGGCGGGACAGATTAAAACAAAAAAAACCCCACCAAAAAACAATTTTAAAAACAAAACCAAAAAAACCAAACCACCCCAAGAAACAAAACAGAACCAGCCCGGACGAAAAGGGCGGGTTTGTCTCTACTGGGCAAAGGCCGGAGGGGCTCTGCCGTGCTCCCGGTCCGCCCCCGGCGCAGCGCAACCCCGCGCAAGGGGCGAACCGGGCGGGGGCGGCCCGGTGCCACCTGCTCCTCCCTGCCCCGGCCGCCGGCCCCGCTCCGCGGCGGGAAGCCTTGCCGGGCGGCTCCCGCTGCCTCCCGCCCGGCTCCGCGGCCGCCTCCGCCCTCGGCCCCTCCCCGGCGCCTCCCGCGGCGGCGCGGCCGCCGGG
>NW_015090784.1:898829-916258 GCF_001431845.1 Calidris pugnax | reverse complement strand
GGGGGGGAGAAGGAGCAGAGAGCGGGGCCGGGAACGGGGCCGGGCCGGCAGCGGACGGCTGTCACCCCCGGGCCGGCGGTTCTGACAGGGAAGGGGGCCAAGCGGAGGCTGCGGCCGTGCCCCCGGCCCCGGGCTGGCCTCCCTCTGCCATTGTCTGCCGGGGGCTCGGGGCGATGCCCGCGTTCCGCCGGGGCTGGGCCCGCCCCGAGCCGCTGCCGGCCCCGCCGTCGCCCGGGCGGGGAGGGCTCCTGTCCGGTCTCCCGGGCTGTGCCGGTGCCGTCGGGTCTGGCAGGGCGCGGGTCGGCACCCTGCTTGGGGCGGGTTTGCGCCTGTGAGTGCGGGGCTCCTGCCCGCGGCCTGGCCTGGGGTGGCCTGAGCGCTGCCCGGTGGGTTCCTGCCGGAGGTGTGACAGTGTCAGAGCGTTTCTGAAATGACGTGACTCTAGGGGCTTGGTGGTTTTTTTTTTTCTTTCCTTTTCCCTCCCATTGTACGTACTGCCAAATGGCGTAGCCTGCATGTGGAAGAAAAGGTTTTGCTTAATCTTTCGTGCTGGAGAGAAGTGTGTAGGTGCCCTTCAGTTTGAGCCAGGAGAGAAGGGCAGGGCCTGGAGGGGGTGGATTGCAGGAAAGGGGGGCTTCATCCCAGAGCTCTGCTGATGCTTCCCTGCCTAGAGATGTCTGAGGCACAAACAGTAGCCAAACTGTGAATTTGCATGTGATCTCTTTGGGAAGATGCACAGAGCCTGTGTACAGGGAGGTGGTTCGTGTGGCTGGAATGCGGGGTGCCGGCATGGGGAACCCGCTGCCGAGAGCTGATGGAATAGAGGTGTATGTTGCATGTGCAGTGGGTCGCTTTGCACCTCGCAGCAGATGATTTTGTAGTTGTCTGCTTATGTCTGCAGTGGGTACTCCCATTTGTGCGAGGCTGGGGTTAATCAGTCCCCAAAGAGCCCAGATGGGGAGCGTGGTGGGGTGGCCCAGACGTCACACAGGGACTGCTTGTGGGGTCAGCCTGCTCTCGGAGGCTGGCTCAGAGCAAACTGTGCTCTGATCTCCACTTGCTGTTCCTTAAACCCAGCCAGTGTTGGGAGTACAGTGTGGAGGTGTCAAAGCTGAGCATCATAAGGAGCTTCACCTCTGGGGGTGTGTGAGCTCAGGTTGAGAGAAGGAAGCTGAGATGCTTTCAGATTTGAGTTGTCCCTGGAGGCAGCTCAGCCGTGTTTCAGCTAACAAGCCTAGGCAGGTTGGAGCTGATGTCTGCCAAAAATGCACCAAAACAAAAAACGTAACAACAAAATATTAAATATAATTGCAGTTTCACTGCTATCTCCAGTATAGAGCTTCTGTCAGAGGAAACTCTGTAAAGAACAGACAGAGAATCGGGCCGCACGGCATGTTGGAAACCACAGGTGTGGATGGGGAGAGATGTAGAAGGGGGAAGGGACAATATTGAACATTTAAAATGTGTCAAACTTTTTATAAATACAAACATTTAGTTTCTTAAACTCTTTGCGTGTTCCTCTCCTTTCTTTTTCCACCTGTATCTCATCTATCTTATCTGCCTTGTTATTTTACTGACTGTTCAGAAGGAGACTTTTGCATTGCTGACTTTCAGAACTTTTAGAGAAGAAGTGCACGTTGGTCTGATTTAACCTCTAGTATTCATTTACAAATAAAAAAAAAAAAGAGACCGAAGAATGGTTACACCTCGCTGAGTGTTTTGAAAGAAACCCAGCCAATGTCACAGAAATATGCTGTTGCTTTATAAGAAGAGCAGTGTTTAAAATTAAAACCATAGCTATCTCTTTGGCTATGCCTGTTAAAATTTGTGAATTGCAGTGTGGAACTAGAAGTCTAAAATTCCATGTCTAATATCAAGATCTCTTTCAATGAACAAAAGTGCGGCAGTAAAATGGAACATTATTTTCTGCACGAGATCTAGGTTTTACTTGCTGAACAGTAGAAATCAAAGAAATGAGTTGAGCAATTCTACATGCAGTTGCATAAGGCCACAACATAAAACCATCCATCGATTTCCAGCTGTGGAAGGCGTTCACGCCGGTTGTGTCATGTAATTGCTGAAATTACATTAATTTCCTTATGTGAAATGGAATATTTTTGTAATCTGTGGTCTGTAATGGTGGGCGAATATTTATAGCATCCTGACATGAAATAACGTACCGACGTACCTCCTTCAGTAGCAGCACAAGAGGAAGGGCTTGAGGTGAGCGGTTCGGGTAAGGAGCATGAGGTCATACTAAATACTAAATGCTGAAGATTGTGGGATGTGCAAGATCTAACTTATCCTGAATTGCTCATATCAAGATCTTAGTATCTTCCTTATGCATCCATGCTCCACAAAGGAAGTATAATTTTTTTTATTCTATGGAATCTACGTACTTGGACTGCCCATAGATTCCATGGAAACCCATTTCTGCTCTTGCTCAGTATTTTGTTTGCTGGCTCGGTGCCTCTGCCGTGGTGCTGGTTCCTGCCCCGCGGGGAGAGCGGCAGCACTTGTGCTTACGGTATAAAGAGCAGTAGCGTATATTGATATGGAATTGGTTTATGTGTAATTTACAGGTAAGGGACAACATACAGACTGACCCTGCAGGGGATTTTCTAGTGCTGAGATCTACCCATGTACAGGGATGTGAAACGCAGGTCCTTTATAGGAGGAATCAAGGTACAGCTGGAACAATTGGGTGTATTTACTATTTAGGGAAATAAGTTAGCTCCTAAAGGTTGCTCTGCATCTCGAGAAATATAAAATGAAGAGATTCTCTTTGATTAAATGAATTTGTAAAGTATTTGATACAATTAATTTTCTTTTAAAATTTTAAGTGGATAAATTTATTGATTTAAAATTGCTGGTATTTAATGTGCATCTCTAAATTTAGTGACACAGACTGAAACATTATAAAGGAGCTTTAAATCACCTGTATAATGTGCCTTTCATTAAATGGGCAGACTGTGTATATAGCAGGTCAGGATTAATTTTTTTTTCAGCAAACTGCGAAACTTTATCAACATCTTTCCAGCTTTAAGGGTGAGCTAAGTGGGATTAATGACAACACCTGTTAAGGCTCGTCACTCTCACCTTCTTATATAGTGTGTTAATATCTCATAATTCATGTCATACACATACTGTTGGGCTTTGCAAAACCAGGGAGAGTTGTCATCGCATTTATAATCTTTTAAAGGAAAAGGAAGAAGACAAAAAGAAAGAAATGTGATTCCCATATCCATCTCAAAATAAATGAATTAACTCTGAAACTCTCACTGGGCAATGTATTGTGTGAGCACATGGAAGACTTTTCCTGAACACTTCATCTCACGAGCTTTGCCTCGCCAAGTCTGCGGTGCTCTGTGCTCCCTGTGCACAGCCATCAGTTGACAAAACAACTAATACAAAACTAAAATAAAATTTAAAAATCATGTGGGAGTCAATGCTGGCAGTTCTGTAGCGCAGGTGAAGCTGATGAGGAGGTGCTGTGTCTGTTGGTGTGTCTCTCGGTGGGGTGTACCCTGTGACTTTGACCCACAGTCGCAGCCTAGAAAATGCTCCTCAAAGGTCGGAGTAAAAATGCCTTTAAGCAACTTCTCTGTTCCTCCATTTCTGAAATCTGTCATCACAAAGCTGTTGCCTTGTAGATGTTAGAGCATCTTCTGTGGTGCTGTAAGTTGTGCTTGCTGTGCAGCTTCTTTGCAGTGTTGTTAGCAGGCTCCTTCTCAAGAGGTCTCACTGGCATATTGTCTCTGGCTGTGGCAGTCACGCCAAGCGCCGTCGGGCTGGTGCGTTTCTGTCGGATGCTCAATTTGTTCAGTGCCCTTCCACTTGCCCAGGATGGCATCGCGCTGGTGAAGGTGGCACCGAGCCACCCCCCTGCAAAGCAAAGTCACTTCTGTGTGGTGCTGCTTTTGTCTCATCTAGGTCGGACGGGGTTTGGAGGAAGGACGTAGATTTGCTGTAAGCCTCATAAATGAGTATGGGAGAAGTGATAGAAGCTGCTGATAACTGTTCATCCTGAGCTTCTGTCCTTGTGCTGCAGAGTGCTGAGGGTAAAAGGCACGCGTTAGTCAGGCAGGAATAAATGGAGGAAGTGAAGGCAGCAACAGTGGTCCAAGCAAGACTGTTTGGTCCTTTGCTGATCAAGGTTTGTAAGAAAATTCAGAGGTGGAACTATGGAGTGAGAGACTAATTCTGCTGCTTTTACTGAGTTGTGGTACACTTTGCAGATGCTCTGCCCAGACTGGGGGCCATCATTTGTCATTTTGAGATATTCTTTTGTCCACTGGGGGGGCCTGTCCAAAGCCCAAGTGAACAAAGCGCCTAAAATACCCTTTGGAGTACAACAGGATGCTCTGACGCCTCAATGTAGTGTGTTTTACTGAAAGTGCACACTGTTGTTACTAGCTGGCATGATTTAGTTGTATGATTCAGTATCTTCAAGCAGAACAGTTAGTGAGCAGTGGCACAGGCGGTGTGAGTGGCTTCCGTGGACGGGGAACGACGGCTCGGCGTTAACACGGTCACAGGCTGGGAACGTTTTCCTGAGCGCTCGCCTCTGGGCTGCTGGACTCCGTGATGTGGTTACCCGACAACAAAATGTGGCTGCCCTCATTTTTGCCCTGTGGTCTCACTTGTCAGGTATGATTGCCTAAAAGCATTTTTCTGTGTTTCCATTATTTTGGTTTTGGAATGTGAGCCAGCAATTTGTATTTTTATCTATAGCTTCGTCTTGTTTTAAATATAGAGCAAATGTAAGAGGACTCTTGAGATCATCAACGAATGCTTTGAATCAGAATTGAAATGTTTTGATCATGTATTTAAATTTCAAATAGTATGATAACATTTTACAATATTGTAAGCTGTTTTTATGGATTGAAAATCAGTACTCTGCGTCTTCATTATTGGTCTGTCTTCAAGCCCTGCTCAGTTTTCAAGTTAATGTGTTCCATTTCTGGTTCCCTTTCAGACTGAAGTTAAAAAGTAGCCCAAAGGAACTAGAAATTTGGTGTGTGTTAGCCATGGTCTCTTTTGGATCAGGTCACAGAGTGTACTGTGATGTGTATTTCTATATCAGTTTATCTTTGTTGTAACAGCTAACTCCTGTTTTGCAGCTGGCTTGCTATGGAGTGAGGAGAACGGCCCGCTCCCTGAGACGTGTATCCTGAAAAACCAGAGGCTGGGCTGGAGAGGCGATGCAGGTTTTGCTACCTGGTGCAGGATTTTATGATATTCTGTGTATTTATGTGGAAAGGCAACAGCCAGACAAAGCATCTGTCTCTGTGAGCAGGTTTATCTCCATGTACATTGCTATGAAGGAGCATTATCTTTTAATTGCTAGTCTGTTCCACAGAGTCAAAACAGCATACGAAGAGTGTGTGCTGTAGACTGATTAATCTGGTATTTATATATTCAGCAGCAGAACTGCAGTTCTGATTTTTCTGTAGCCTAGCCTGATACTTCAGGCAAATTTGCCAATGGTTGCAAAAGGTATTTTAGAAGTGGTGAGGATTCGCTTCCATTGTTGCAAGTTTCAACGTAGTACTTCTCTACTTTTTATAAAGCCTGAAACTTTGTGGATATTCATATCTGCACTGCATTTCTCTGGTCTGCAAAAAATCTTTAGGTTCAATGCTGATTAAGTTTGTAATGAAATATGTGTCTGCAAATCAGGTTATCTTGATCTTTTTAAGTGTTCATGCCTCAGCTTCTGACTCAGTTCTTGCAGTGTTTTCCAAATGGGCAAGTGCCAAGCGAAGCTTTAACCTAACTAATAACCTGTGTGAAGAATACTTCTGAAATAGCTCTCGCCAATTTCATAAGGATTACCAAAGAGCTTGAAGTTGTTCCCTTGTTTAGGAAACATGTTTCAAAACACATTAAAGCTTTTAAAATAGAGGGATCATCTGCTGAGAGACCCAGAATAGTGTACTTGATAGGTGGTTCATGCAGTTTGTGTCATTGTGTCTCACCGACTTTTACCCTTTTAATCATGTGAACGGCTTATTCGCTGTTACATCAGTCAAATTCAGGAAGCTCAATTGTTATTCGTGTCATTCCTTCATCGACTTACTCCTCAAGCTGATTTTATTTAGTGTCTGTTGACCCAGATTTTGGACCTGCCATATGCATAGGAAATGCGTAATTTTACATCCTCCTCAAATGCCAGTCACGTGGGTAGTTTCTTGCAGATTTTTGGGGAAGCCGACAGCATGCACCGTACTCTAGCTTTCTGTGCACGCTGCTGAGCTGTTGCTCCCAGACTTAGCCATTTCCTCAGTACAGATGTCTGCCTGAGGAGCCTCAGCATAATCCAGTTAAACATCAGCCTGGTTTTGACCTGTAGGTGCTAGAGCATTTGCACGTACAAGGCTGAAATTACAGCAACTGCAGTTAAGCGAGTTCTGTCATGTCACCTTTTGTGGATTATACTACTAAAATGAGCTCATAAGAATCTATGAGGATTGATATTTCTGAAATAACGCTTCTAAGATAATGCCAGGAATGGATTTGCAAATAGGAAACTATTTCTATGGATTGTAGTGAACTACCAGGTACTGACTCATTCAAAAACATCACCCTAGCTTTGCAACAGCATCAGGTAATCGTATCAGATTTTATCTTGCTGAAGGGCTTGCTGTGGCTAGTTACAACATCCAGCTGCTGCCAGTCCTTCTGGCTATTCCCTAGTGGTGGTTGAAATGCCCAAACCGAATCCCTGTCACCACAGACCTTGGTGTAACAGTGACATCACGTTCAGTTAGATGTTCAGCTTACAGTGTGCTCAGCAGTACCTCTCTTCCTTGGCTGTGTCTGCAGGATCATTTGTGTGCCCAAAAAACTGTGTCCCGTGTCCCCTGCAGGCAGGAGTTCATGATCTCTGCTGGAGCCCTTCCTGCACCTCAGCCTTTCTCAGCAGCACCAAACCAGCAGGGACCAGACCACCCATGGAGGTGTTACAAGGAAAGAAGCAGGTTTTAGAGGGCATCAGACATGGGGTTTGAGAGAGAGGACCTCAAAGATGTCAGTGAACAGTTCTGCACTAGGGACCTGTGTTGTTACTGCATGAGGAAGGTGTTCAGTTCCGATGCTGGGAGAGGGGTTTTCATGAAGTCTCCGAGAAAGAAACTTGCTTGTGAAACTGCAGTGAGTGTCACTTGCAGTTCTCCCATGAACCGGGGTAATACAAAATTAATAATGCATATACTGTAATGTGTGTACCTGGGGGGTATTTTTGAGACATTTTGACTTAAAAAAAAAAGTGTTTAAACTTTGAAGTGTCACGTACGTCCTGAGCTTTCTGCTCAGCGTGTGGGTGTTGCTGCTGTCACCGCTCCCTGGGGACTGTCACAGCCCATGCACCTCCTCTGTGCAGGGGTGCAGAGCCACCCAGGGGACTCTGCCCCGCTGATTGCACCCGGGCAGCCTTCTCCTCACAGTCCATTTCCACATAAAAGTGACAGAGTTGGTATTGTTTTGCACTGTGTTGTTTCTGTTCTGTTTCATGAACTTAGGAGAAGGTAACTGGGCAGGCAGTGTAGTGGAAGTCAATTGCTTCAGCACTGTTAATTGCTTCCCAACAGAGGAGAACACAGTGAGTTAGTTTTAGTTGGGCTTTTGAATTAAAACCAGACTTTTTAAAAAGTCATCTTTGATTCTCTTCAGTCATTCTGGGAGATGTGCACGTGCAAAGGATATATAGTCCAGGTCATTGATTTGCACGAGAAAAATACACTACTTTCTATGTATAGGTTTTGTGAGCTCATAGAGTTAACAAAAATTAATAACATAGAATTACTGGAAAATATATGCTTTGGTTATGTGTTTGCAAAGGAATTTGACACATCAAAGAATTACTTGGTTTGATTTGTATTGAACAGAATACACCTTAATCCAATTGGTTTTGTAACTTTTAAATTACTGGATATTTTATTTAACCTGAAACTTCTTGATTTCTGAAATAATATATTTACGTCTTTTAGTGTTGGTATTCAAAGCCTATTGAAATAAGTAACTTAGATATTTGTGACATTAAATGTTCTGTTCTACTTTCATATGTCTTGTGAAGACACTACAGAAACAATTGGTACGTATTTATCTTGATGATTATGTCTAAAGTGCCCCAGATAGAGAAGACAGATTAGCTATTGGTTGTAATAGACTAATTATTTTTGGAATGTGTAATAGAAATCTGATCAAATCTTTAAGAAGAACTTAAGAATTTCATTTATAGGCAAATCCGTTGCTCGTAAAATGGAACAATTTATGTTACAGTCTGGAAATGTTAAGGAAGGATAAGAATATTGCTATATGGACTTCAGTTTCTTATTTTATTTTCTTATTTATTTTCCAACTATGTCCTCTGTATTCGTACAGGTACATGAGACAGATGGCCAAACTGGGCAGTTTGTTACGTGGCGATAGATATTTTGGTGATACCAAAGTGACTGAAGCTGGTGTTTTCTTTGCTCAGCACAAATTTAAAAAAAAAAAAAATAGTGCACCACTTGTTTTTCAGTTTCTTGCTTCATACACCAGTAAGTCGCACAAAGGCTCGGCAGGAAGAGGCATCTCCTTGGTCAGCAGCGTGAAAACAGGAAGGAGGAAGCCGGTTGCAAATCTGGGTTTGCTGATTATACGCTCCCGTGTCGCTGCAGGGATGCCCACGAGCATCACTGGCGTGGTCCATTGATGGTCCATCGCTGGTCTATGCTTATCCATCACCAGTTGCAAATCCGGGTTTGCTGATTGTCTGCGCTGGTGTTGCTGGAGGGATGCCCAGGAGCATTGCCAGCGTGGTCCATCGCTGGCCCGGCAGGGACAGTGGCCACTGTCGTTCCAGGGCAGGGACCCCGCTCATCGGAAGCAATGGTCACCGACAAGCCCTGCTCAGCCCTTTCCTGAGCATAGAAACAGGATGCTATTAGTGAGAACAATTCACAGAAACAGCACATACAGGAAAACTGGGCACGGAAAGCGTAACAGCTAAACCAGAATTAATAAAATCTTTTCTGTGATTCATCCGTAGCTTGAGTTGTGTGTTGTTCTGGCACGTAATGCAGTCTTTTCAGTGGGGGGCTGAGATGGACTCGTGAATAAGGACGGCAGAACTGGACCCCAGGTAGCACCTGGCATAGAAAGGTTTTAAGAAACGTGCTTATTACCATAACTCCAGTTGAATTACAGGAAACACCTGGACGTTAATTTACAAAGCCTTCCAGGGTGTATGCAGAAACCTATATGAAATTACCCCATGGAAAAATCCCGACAAAGTTTGCGGTTTGTGTAAACAGAAAATAACTTTGTATATTGTAAGACAAAGGAAATTTCTGCAGTGTTTCCTGTGAAAAGGCAACTTACATGGAGCGTTTGATAGAGTATCGTGATTAGGGATGGTGGTTGTCACAATGACAGGTCTGTTTTAAAGGCAGAATCTTAATTTGCATGGTCAGTTTTTTGTGCTTGCATCGATCTCACTGAGCTCATCATCCAAATTTGAATTGTAAATATTATTTTAGTTTATAACTTTAATGTCTTTTTTTTTTCTTTGATCAAATGAGAAATGGAAGGAGAGAACAAACAGTTTCTTGAGACTTGGTTTGTTTTTGTGTTTTAAGTATTACTTTGAAAAATTGAATGAAAATTGTATTTTTATTTTTTTTTTTGTGATCTGGTTTAACTGATCAAAGTGATCGGTTAAAAATTTATTTTTCACACAATGCCAAATCTGAAGCTCTACAAATGAGTCTTTTTTTCCGGCATCTCTTGCAGTTCAGAAGTTACGTGGTCAGGCTGACTTCCCATGTCAAACCTGTACAACCACTGATCAGATAGGTGTGATTCCTGTCACTGTCGCCACACTCCTGGAGATGTAACTGCTGGGCACTTACGGAGTAGTTATCAGTACCCTGGAAGGAATGTGTGCATACAGTTTTTAATTGCTTCATATGTCTTTTGTAATCAGGAAATGAAAGACTTTGTGGCAATGCAGGCAAGGGTGGGGAACCTGCAATTCGTCCTAGAAACAGGACGGAGCCGGATGGGTTGGGAGCATGTGAACATGGTGGAAAGTGGCAGGTCCTTAGTGAGGAGCTACTGTGGCCTGTAAAAAGATGGGTATTTTTTTCTCTATTTTCTTTTTTTTTGCTATTTTTTAAATAGATAACCTGTTTTAAGAGTCTTTGTTGCTGTTAGAACCTATTATTATAAATAATTACTAGGAAGAGAATTGTTCATTCTGAAAATCTATAGTAATGCTCCATAAGCTCAGAGATGTTTCTCCTGAATATGGGGCACAATTAAAAATTGAGTCATTGCCCATTTAAAAAACCAAACCCCCGCACAAGAGAACAAACCCCCGAAACTTCAAGAAATAATAGACTTTTTAAACACCCAAAAGGAGTTTTAAATATTACTTTTTTATTTATCTAATGGACTGTTTTAGTGATGATTTTTAATTGACAGTTGTTTATCACCACCCAGGAATTCATATTATCTTCTGAATTCTTATTTTCTTATGGAAGTATGGAGCTTTTATTTTTAATAAAATAAACTCTTCAAGTTCATTTTTGCTCGAACCCTGAGTACCTGAGCGGTTCTGCTTACCATTGAAAAGTTACAGCTATTGTTGTGGATATAAGGGACAAAATTACTTCAGTTCTCATTCTGATTACTCTTGCTATTCACTTTTCCCGCTAAACTCCCACCGAGTAGGTTACCGTGGAAGCTGTGTTCAGGCTTCTGATTATTCTCATTTTCTAGCGGGAAGATGATGTAGATGTGAAGACTGGGGATGAGGAGGGGAAAAACCAAATGGGGTATTTGCTGAACTCTCAAAAAGTATTTTTAGGCTCCTCTGCTTTTACACTCACTAGTCCACGTGCACTTCCTTTGCCTGCCTTTCCAGTAGTTCAGTCACTGTATTAAATGTATTTCTGGGCTCAGGATATTTTTTAGCCCATAACTTTTTACTTCCCTCCTTTGTGAAATGCCAATCCTCTTTTAATCCCATTTGCACTCAGGCGTTTAATGACAGAAAATATGTACGTGAAATGATAGCAGAAATATATTTTTGAACCTGCACTGTTACCATTTGTGAGGAGATCTGTGATAGTGGCTTAGCCTTACAATGCGTGTGTATGGAGTTGTCATTGTACAATGGATCAGATGACTTGAGGATAATTGATTTTTTGAAGTATATTACTTTGTAAGGAGTCAGGTGGAATTCATGGCAGGTTAGGTTTTGTGATTCTTGGCTGAGTTTTTGCTCTCTGGAGATCAGCCTTTTTGCTTACTCAACAGCTGGTGGTTTTGTGCAGAGACTGGTGCCCTCTGGTGCTTCAATCGATTTTTGCATGTAGGCACAAAAAATTGTCAATAAGACCTCTTAAATATATCTTTTTCATATTGTGTTTCAATTTTGAAAATAAAAATCTTAGGGTTGTTCTTTTGTGGTATAAAGTAACCTTGTTTGATGTCTTTAATTGGAAAATGGTTGTATAGCTGAAAATTCTCCTTCGTTTTTTTATTAAGACCTGAATTCAAATCTGGCTATGCTTTGCTTTCTCCCTTCAGCCCAGCTGGTAAGAAAAGACCAAGGTAAAAATATCCCTATTGCAATAAAATTGAGCCTGTGACTGAGACCTCTTTCTCCTTTAGGCTCAGCTGTCTCTGACTATTCCCAGTTCGTTGTTTCCCTCGTTCGAGTACTTTCTGCACTATCTTCTATTTACTGAGACTGGCATTAACATGACTCATACTGTCCAGTTGTTGGGATGAGTCAGAAAAAAGGTCTCTGTGTCTATATACAGAGTTCTGGGAAATACAAACAAATGACCTGCCCCGCTATACCAGAAACCCCCCCGGCTCCGTGTGCTGGGCGGGTGCCCCGTGGTTGGGGTGGAGCGGTGCTGCCCTGCCATCGCCGGTGCCCAACCAGGCACTCCTGAATGAGCTCTCCCTACGGGATGGAAACTAAGGTGCTGTGGTGTGTGTTTGCTTCCTTGTGCCAAAAGTTCTGTCTCCAACATCAGTCATTTTCTCTATTTTCTTTTTTCCCAGTTTAATCACATGGAGAGAGCTTCCTCTCCAGGGTTTCCTGGTGTGAGTCACCCGCTGGGAGCCTGTAGGTTTCTGGTGCTGTAGAGACCACCAGCTGAAAGGAGCTGTCACACGTGCTCTGTTGAAATGTACACCTTCAGATAATTATTCAAAGGTAGCAATTACTTTACTTAGATAAGTGTAGATAGTTTCTGAAATGTATGTATGGAAAATAAGCTTCAGTATCAGAAATAAGCCTTACTGTACTGTGCTTGGCGTTCCATGATGGGTCAGTCAGGCGTGGGTCACCTTGGGTGGGTCGGCGGTTGTGAGAAAAAGCCTGATCTGTCCCTGGCCAGAGATGTCGGGACTCTCTCCAGTAGCAGTGCTCTCTGAAGGACTTTAGCTCAGGATCTTCTGAAGCCTCCAAAATAGCACATGTGTGTGGTGTCCTGAGAGCAGAGTCTTAGGGACATGAGTAATCTTGTTTAATTCATCCTCTCACTTCTCACCTAGATCAGAGGGCTGTGATACAAAGTGAATTTCTTTTAAATACTGTGATGATGTATTTCTTTAAAGGTAAGGAGTTTTGTCTTGTTTTTTTTCCCGAGTGTGCTGAAGAATGTTGATTTATTATTGTTCCCACAAGATGGAGCTGTTTACATATGTAATTAACACAGAATTTATATTTCTAGCGTCAAAATACTGTTTTAGATCACAGATCACCATTTTACTAGTATCCCCACAGAAAGCAGTGCAATGTAGAACATAAAACATTCACTATGATTTTAATAAGATTATTTTAATCTTGTGGTTAGGGCAGTATGTCGGGATGTATACAGTATTGATTTCTTCCCCCTTGGTTTTAAACATTTATTCCCTGTACGATTTTGAAGTAAATATTGTGATAATACCCCTGAGAATTATCAATCAGTACTTTATTTATTATCATTAAGCTGAAGTATAAGTAGCTTTAATATTGAGAAAAAATAATAAATGCTGATTTTTGTAAGAGTGAATACTGTATTGCCTGTGCTGCATCATATGTGCTTCCAGAATCTCTGGCTCTGTTGTCTGGAATTGTATGATAACATTTTAAAGAGAAATCTGATGACAAATTGTTTCCCTCTCTGGGTATTTTAGCGGCATGCCTGCTGGCGTTGGCAGACCTGAAATTGATCAGAAGGTATTGGGACAGCCGTGCTGGACTGCAGCCTCCCCTAGAGTCACCGGCAATGTCTAGGTCCAAAAAGGCAGTGATTCATGCCACCACAGACACCACAGTTTGGTGTGACAAATCCAAGCATGGAGTTCCTCTTGCACCATCTTTTTACAGTCTTGCTCTCATTTTAGGTCTGTTTGGTCTAGTGTGTTTTACTACTGTTTTCACTTACTGTTGTGTTACACAACTGACAGCTACAAACACACAGCGACAGATGGAAGTCTCCTGTCAGTGTGATAATGACATTCCTTTCCCACTTCCCTTTGCAACATTGGAAGGAGACCTGAACTTGGAGACTCCTTCCACCCTTAAATAAAAGATTGAAGGAAGCAGCGGTAAATAGAACATTTTTTTCTGTTTTTTGCTTTAGCACCCAGTGCAGCAGAGATGGTGAGTCCAGCCCGTCCAGAGGAAGCTCCTGCATTCCCAGTATCTGGGAAGACATGATCTGATGCCTCTGGTCCTCCTAATCGTTTTATTTTTCTCCAGGAACAGTAGTCTGGAGACAGGTGGATGTCCCTGCACGTCCACCCTGTAGGTCCCAAGGTCTCTGACCCTTTTCTGATAGATGGAGAGCAGCACTCGTGTGACCAGCTTGTACCATGTATTTTGGAGCACAACATCAGCTGTTGAACCTCTTTTGGGTGGTTTGACAGGTCACTCAGGGGGAGAGACCGACTGTCGCATGTCTGTTCCTTCCACTGTGGTGGGGGGAAGCGTGAGGGGTATTTTTCCCTTTGTGAACCACTTCATGGGTCAACAGTCTTCTACTTTTCCCCTGGGGCGCTTTGGAGGAAGGACCCTGCCTTTCAGTACCATAGCCTTCTTTTCCCATTATCAGCAAAAAGGTGATATTCTAGGAATATTTTATTGAATAGATTTTTTCCTGAGAAAATATCTATAATGCACAGGCTGTTGGGAGTTGGCTCCCGTCCCTCGGCACGTAGGACAGCTAATTGCCTTTCTCATTTCTCTGACTTTGGTTGCTTCTCTGAGCACATGGCCCAAGGTCAAAAGGAACTCAAAAAGGATGAAGAATCTAGTTTCAAGAGCCTTTTCAACCTCTTCTGTACCCTTTTCCTCCTTGAAAGGCAGAGTTCTTGTCAGACACTTGGCTATAGGTTTGTTGCAGGGGTGACGATGAGCCCAGAGCCCAGCTGTCTGCTTAGAAAAGAGGATCTGGAAGAACATGGGATGTTGTACTTCTCCGAGAAGACTGGGAGGGGAAGTACTTTCTCTCTACTCAAGAGGTTTAGAGGCTTTGACTCAGTATTGCCTGGGTCTTGAACTTAAGGCTGTACTTCTGCTATAAGCAACATTGAGGTCATTGGAACTACAGCCTTTTTTTTCCCTCAACTTTTTTTATTTTTTGAAGCAACTTCTCCTTATGGATTTCTGGAGAAAACTTTTGTAATTACAAAAGGAAATTAGAGGCTAAAAAAAGCAATTTAAAGATCTTTGATTTCCTGATACATTTTTTTTGAACACTTGTAGTTTGCAGTACAAAGGTGTTTGTGTGTGTATATCATCCTCATACTGCCGCGCTCCTTCTGTCCGAAAAGCTGCTTCAAAGATTACCTGTCTTTGCTGTTGTTGCTGGATCAAATTATTTATCAAATTTTGGAACTGCCTGTGCCTTGCCTTTTGGGGGCTTAATTTCAAGCACAGTTCTTCTCTTGCTTCCTCTGCCAAAGAGTAAAGCTTTCAGTTGCCCCTTCTCCTGTAGTTGCTCTCACACTTGAGCGTTTTTCCATCGTCTTTCCCTGTCTGAGGCAGCTCAGCAGCCTGCGGTGGCGATTGCTCCAGGAGTCATGTCTCCTCTGGGGGGTTTGTAAGCGTACTATTGAAACAATGAGTGAAAGAACCCAAAAGACCGGATTTTGGCCATTCCTGAAAGCTGGATGCGGTGGAGGCAGCAGTGGTGGGGTGGTGCATGTGGTGGCTTTGCCCTGGGATGGGCAGGAGGAGGTGGGAGCAGGGGTTGCCCCTCCAGGCTCTGTTCCTCCTGCTGGAACCCTCCAGCCCGGATAACTCCAGTGTTAGCAATACCACAGACCCAAATTTGTATGTTTGCACTTCTTCATATTTAGCAAAGAGTGAAATTTGATGGAAAAGCGATCCATGCTATTTGAGGTGGTCGGAGAAACTGATTGTTTTGTACCCGTATTTGAGCATTAGGGCATAAATAACCGAGCAGTGAGGCTCAGGTCAACCATGATGTAACTGGTTAAGCACCTGGATTAATGCCATAAGGGCTGGTTCAGTTCTCAGTTTTGCACCATCTCTTGCTTTTAATGCTGATTTTGGTGGAGTGAATCACAAGTGATGCCACCGTAGCATCAAGTTTTCGTGCTTTTATTTTCTTTTTAAGAGAAAGATTTCAATAAAGATCCTTGTGTGCTATTTTTAACTGGGGGGAAAAGTGAACTTTTATTTTCTTATTTGTGTTTAACAGGTCTGTATATGATGACCAACCAAATGCACACCAGAGGTTTATGGAAAAACTAGATGCCTGCATACGTAACCATGACAGAGAGATAGAAAAGATGTGCAATTTTCATCATCAGGGCTTTGTGGATGCTATTACAGAACTTCTTAAAGTTAGGGCTGATGCAGAAAAATTAAAGGTAAGGAACTAGTTTTTCAGAGTTTCATGTATCATTGTCTTTTCATTTAAAAGAAGGAATTAGACACTCTTACTGAAGAACAAGAATTTCGTGATTGTCACATACACTCTGATGTTTGCAACCATTTTTTAAAAGTGGATTATTTAGGATTTGTGATTAGAGCTGTGTGCCTGATCCCCGTAATTTACATTTACAAAGCTGAATATTTTATTATGTCTAGTTCTGATTTTTTTTAAAAAATACATGTTTTCAGAAAACGTTACTAAAACTATTTTTCCCTTTTTAAAGGGTTTCTCAAAAGGTAAAGAACCACAAATGGTAAAACTAGTATTTCTTACATAGGTTTTTTTCTAATCATGTGTTTACACATCAGACCTTAGAAAAAGTGAAACTCTTGATTAGAAAAATAAAAATACTGCAATTATGCATGAAAAATAATTTTTCTTTATAATGAGTAGGAGAGTAGGTGGAGGTAGTAGTTTTCATTAGAAATGTGAACTAAGATTTATTCTCAAATCAGAACGCAGAATAGTGAATTATGAGATCCGTCCCTTTTAGCTCTCTTTACACTTTTGAGAGCAAAATATGCACGCCAGACAGAATGAGCATAGTTCATCAGAGGTTATGATTAGAAGAGCATTATATAAAGGATATTCAGATAACAAGAGACCAAATACAGCGTCAATGAGGTCATTGAGCATCTTTGTTCAGAAATTAATGAGATTTTTAATAAACTAGAATGTGCTTCCTTATTATGATGACCTAATGAGTCACTTACTATGTGGGAAAATCCGAGGTCGAGCTTTGCCTGCACCTGCAGCATTAAAATGTTGCTGTGGTTTGGAGATTTCCACGTTTGATGTTAATCAACCACCCAGTGTTTGCATTCAGCAAAGTATGAATGTTTAATTACCATAAAATGCAATCACCATTTCTTACAGACAATGAATGGCCCATAGAGCTCATTGAGGTTATCAAAAAGGGACCAGTGGTCAATTGGGTCAATGATTTGAATTGTTTGACAGACCTACAGAAACAAGGAAAGTTCAAAAATCCCAAGTAAATTTGAGAAGTTTGCCACAGAATCTGTTAGAAAGAACTGTCATAAGTAATTGAAGTTAACAAAAGCCCTTTGCGATCAAAAGTTCAAGTTCAAGCTGTAGAGTTAATTTGAATTTGCATTTCTTTGTTCTAAGTTTCTCATGAAGCATGATCTGATTACAAGGGTGAGCAGTCACATCAGGGCAATATATGCATATTTGTCTAACAAAGGTGAAATTATTTTTAAGGTCCAAGTTACTGATACCAACCGAAGGCTTCAGGATGCTGGGAAAGAGGTGAGAAAATGGTGTTTCCTATATGGACATTATGAATATTTGTAGCAAATTAAGTTTATTTGCATAATTTAATTGTGATTTTCTTTCTTTCTTTCTCTTTTTTTTTTTTTTTTTTTTTTTTTTAAAAAAAAAAAAAAAAAAAAAAAAAAAAAAAAAAAAAAAAAAAAAAAAAGTTCTAGGAAAAATATTAAACCC
>NW_015090784.1:851530-898372 GCF_001431845.1 Calidris pugnax | reverse complement strand
TTTTTTTTTTTTTTTTTTTTTTTTTTTTTTTTTTTTTTTTTTTTTTTTTTAAATCTCTAAGGTGATAGCCCAAACAGAGGAAATAATCCGATGTAGAGTTCAGCAGCGGAACATTACAACAGTTGTGGAAAAACTGCAGTTGTGTCTTCCAGGTGAGTGACCTGTAGTTAATTCGATGGCAAATTAAATAAAGTAAGTCACAATAGCCAAAATGGAAAAGAATTTTATTTTTTAAATTGTGGTCATGTAACATCCAGTTTAACAAAAAAATTAACGGGTTTTAAAAAGATTTCAACACATAGGCTCCATGTATCTTAAAATATTGATCGAGCAATTATGCCACTTGGTGAGAAGACAGTGAGACAGATATAAATGATGCAAACAATGTAGCCACATACAGCTTTAAATGAAGTAATATTTTTAATAAGATAAACAATGAATTTATTGCTTAAGAGTGTGGTTTTTAGTGTTCGAATTCTAGGGAAAATACAAATGATTCTGTTCCAACGTCATACTTTTAGCTATGTGTCATTACAGACTTTTTTAAAATAAAACATAAGGGCTGTAAATGATGTTTCAGAAAGGTAGATTATAGGACTTCACACAGCTCTATAAGAGCTGTTTAATCCTGTTTGGGATATTGGTGTAAAACAGATTTGAGAATTTTTCTTTGTGAAGTCTCGTTGTTGACCTGTCAGGAGTACAGTAGGTGGTACTGTTGCCATTTAATGGAGACAGGTCATAGACGGTAACGCAGATAAAGTTAGTGTCTGTGCTGAATGAATGGATGTGCTCCATACATACAGTGTCTACTGTTTTGTTTGATCTTAATTCTTTTTCATTTAGAAGCTATTAAGAGTTCAATTCTTTTTCCTTTCTCAGCTGCATTCTAGAACTTGTTATTATTAGTTTTATCACATTTATGTTACTATTGGAATTAAATAAGGTAAATTTAGCATATCCTTTTCTATGGTTTATTTTGTCCTTTACAGTATATATTTTCCTCTTTTATTAACTAAAGCCACAGTAAGATCCATGGGTTAATCTGCTTGTTTTTATGCAGTGCTGGAAATGTACAGCAAACTAAAAGAACAGATGAATGTAAAAAGGTGAGTGAACTTATTTCTATGAGTAAGATACAACATTTGTAAGTAAACTGCTAGAATAACAAACACTAATGTAGACAAGAAAGTATCCTAAGTCCTGTGGCTTGGTATGTGTAGCCCTCATAACACCTTGTCTGTGGTTCAAGAATGTAATATTAAATATAAACAATTTTAGAAGCTTATAGATTGCCATAAAAAATAATGTTTACTTCAATAAGCATGACATGCAGTGAAATTATGGTTATAAAATCTGAAGCATGTTTTTTTTTAATACTTAAAACAGATTAAGAAGCAAGAATAATAAGATTCTTAGGGAGTAAATATCCTTCAGAGTATGTTGATACCTGATTAATCTATCATGATGTGTTTAAATATAATTCATAATCCAAGAAAAAAGGACATTTAACTCCATATACCTTTCTTTATCTTTACCAGATACCTATCTGGTATCTCTGTGCTAATCTTTTGTGTACATGGGACTATGAGAATGAAGTGCAGAAGACATATTGTGGTTTCGCTGATTTTTTTACCTCTGGACAAATTGACATGTTAAAAAAATCAAAACCATAATTAAAAATAAATTTCTAGAGTAATGGTTTCTAACTGGTAGGTATCCAGTTGCTCCTTCCTCTGTTGTGCCTTCACTTCCCATCGTCTCAGAGGGCCCCAGTAAGTGGGTAACCCCAGTGTCCCCAGTTCTCTCTGTGATAGCTTGGCTGTTCCTGTCCCTCTGGGGCTGTCACCCAGTGCCGCTGGGGCCTGGCACCCGCTGCACGCCCGCCCCAGGGGTGCTGCTGCTGCTCCTCTCTTCTCCCTCATCCCTACGGCGTCGTCGCCACCTCCATCCCTGCCTGCTGCTCACACAGCCTCAGTCGTGCCCACTGCTGTGTCCTCCCTCCTGGGGTTCACCATCAGTGTGATCGCCTCCTTGTGCGTTCCTGCTAATGGCTCTGGCTGCACCTCAGCGATCCCCCTGGGAGCTACCTGTGCGTAGCCGGTGTCTACAGCGCTGCTGTGTCTGATCTACACTTGCTTTTGGGCTGTTTATCTGGGTTTGTTGTCGGGGCAGCCAGCACCTCCTGCCATAATGCTGGACATCTGAAAGTCCTCAGCAAGCGGCCGCCGTGTGTGAGTACACGAGCTCTAAATGCATCAGACCCATCGGTGTCACGGCCAGTCTGCTGCAGCGTGACAGCAGCACGTCTGCCACCACTGCTGTCTGCTCCCGGCAGGACGCTGGTTTGGCCTCTGCCCGGAGCAGCAGCAGCCCCTTGGGGTGCCCCTGCCCCTGGCAGGAGGAGGGGAGCAGCGCAGAGCCCCTGCTCCCAGCTCCCTGTGGCTGCGGGGTGTCCTGCCCATCACCCCTTCCTTCTGCACAGTGGCCTGTGCAGCCTGCCCAAAAACATGGAAACACTGGGATCAAGGCCTGCATTCCGCCATTCTCTGGCTCTGTTGGGCAAGACAAACAGCTTCCCGGTTTCGGACTTGCAAGGGAAGCTATAGTTCCTAACGTCACCATGCAGAGATCCCTTGGGGCAGATAAAATTGGAGATGGCTTTTAGCATTTTGACTCCATGTTCACCAGTAGTTTTGTAGAGTTTTTTGTAGTTTTGATACGCTGTCTGAGATACCATCAGTCCTCTTTAAATCTAAAGCTAAATTTCTATTATTTAGGAGACTCAGATCTAATAATTTCCCCGTGGAAGGAGTTGCCAGGCAGGAAGTCTTAAAAGTCAAAGGACAATTGAGGGGCACTGAATTGAGGGGTTCGGACATATCATTGTCATACCGTAAAAAGATCTAAGGGAGTGGGGAGATGCCATGGCTTTGATGTACCGTACCTTGAAATCACGTGGGGCGCAGGTTTGGATGCTGCTGCAGGCTACTGCTCCAGCTCAGACATCTCTCATTAGCCACGCTGCAGTTACCGCTCTGCCTGTGACTGACAACTCCCTGTAACACAGCCAGAGGTGGCTGCCCCTGGAACTTGCAGGTAATTCAAATGGTAATTTCCTTGTGGCTGTGCAGGCAACAAATCCAAAGAGTGTGGGTGTCTGGGGGTTCTCAGGAAGTGGAGCAGCAGCGAGGACACCCGCAGCAGCAGCGCGCAGGCCTGATGGCTGCTGTGTGTGCCTGCAGGGAGTTTCACAACGGACCTGTCTCAGTTTGCTGTGGAGCTTTCCTGGAAGTCAGAGAGAGGAGCATTCACAGACTACATCAAAACAATGAGGACTGTTTATTATAGGCAAAGATAATTTTTCTCATAAACCTTCACGGATGTCCTGATTTCAGCTGGGATGGAGTTAATTTTCTTCCTGGTGGCTGCTGTGTTTTGGATTTCATTACCGTTCTATTAAACTGTCTTTATCTCAGCCCAGGACGTTTCCTTTTTTCCCTCCGTTCTCCTGTATCCCGCTGAGCCGGGCAGGGGAGTGGGTGACAGGCTGTGTGCTCCTGGTTGCTGGTCAGGGTTAAGTCACTGCAGCAAAGCTTTCACTGGTCTCTTAAACAAACACCTCTTTTCTGTTGACTTTCTCTGCTTGAAGCCTTTTAGAATATATTTTCATTATTCCATTGTCTTGCAGTCTTGCACTATGAATTTCTAATGTTGAAAGGAAGGGTAGAAGAAAGCGTGGCTATTCTATGTTTTGGGGGGACAGCTGTTTTGGGATAGAGACTGGAATTCCATTTCCTGTCTGCATAGCAGGCACCTTTTACCATAATGCAGGACTTTGGGTCTGGAATACATACTGGTTTATGCAGATGGAAGGGAGGTTTGCTGAGGAGTCCAAAAAGCCATCTGTTGAGAGCAACTTTTGGTCCCGATGAACACGGGCTGTGTTTGAACTGATGACCTAGAGGTGAAAGGCTCTGTATCCTATTTATCTGTCTCCTGAGCCATGCATAACACAAGTTGACAAGAACTATAGTTGTGGGAGGAAGTAGCTGCGGAATCCGCTCTGAACAGAGACAATTGGTTGGGAAGAGTTATGGAGGGTTTGGAGTCTCAGCTCCGAAGCACAAGGAGAGGCGTGGGTTCTCCAGCGCTCCCCCAGACACTGCCTGGCAGCTCAGCGTTCAGACCCAACCACCTCGGTCTTTAGTTTTAAGTCGGAGATAAGATCATCACACATTTTATACCACTCTGTTACCATGGCCCTTGTGTTTCCATTTTGATCTGTGTCTCTGGAGAATGTTCCCAGCTGCTGCCAGAGATTGTGTTCTAATTTGGAATTGTTAGAACTGGTGTTTTTGCAAGTCTCCTTCCACAATATTACAAAAAAACCCCAAACCTACCATACAATGAAAATAATTAAATAAATCAGTCTGCTAAGGTTGTTGCCGAATCTTCTTGAATCTACTGTGAGAATGGCTAAAGAAAGAGTATGGTCTTTCAGGGTGAGCTTTTTGCCCTGAAAGACTTGGATTTGTTTTCTGACCTTACTACAAGTTTTCTTCTGAGCTGTGGCAAAGAGTTGATCAGTTATATAAGTTACTGAGTCTCACCCGGGCAGTCATGCAGCCTTTTTTTGCATAAACCTTCCAAGCATTCAAATAAACCTGAAGACATAAAGGATGGAAGTAGGAAAATGTCATCATTTATACAATTTGGTTCTATCCATGTTTGTATGGAAAGATACTGGAACTGATAAAACCGATGGTGATTTGATTTTAGTTTTCTCCATTGTTTTGGAGCCATGTCAAAATGAAGCACTGGATTTTACCAACTACACATCAGTGTTCCCCAAAGGTATCATGAATCTGGAAAAAAAACCCATCAAAATATATATTTGATACTGAACTGTCAGCTGCTTTCTTTCTCATGGTTCTCAGAACTGTATTTGTTTGATAATTTCAATTTTAAAAAAAATCTCATATCACATCATTATGAATGAAAAAGGTATTCCACAGACAGATGCTGGTTTTTTCACACAGCGCACTTTAATCTTATTTTCAGAAATACTGAGCTTTTGATTCACTTTACAGAAGTTTCAGATGAATTACTTGTGTACAAATGTGTTATTCTCAGAAAAATCCATAGCCTTTGAGTGCACCTTGCTTCTGTCCTGTGTAGCTTCTTGACTGCTCTAGTTTAACTTGATGGGGCTTTTTTAGTAAGTTACAGTATTTCTTTTAACTGCCTCCAAATGACACTTCACTGATAAAAATCTTAAAAGTTCTCTCTGTTACTTAGAACATAACTTAATACCTTTTGTACTCTAAAGTAATGGCCACTTTCCTTTTCTTTTGGATTTTTGGTGTGTTGATGTTTCAAATTCTAATACAGACCTGACTACTCGGCGTCTGGGACTTGAATCTTTTGTAAAATGCCAGCTAAATTTTAGAATAAGATGATACTTATATTAATATTTTGGGGGTTTTGTTGGTTTGTGGGATTTTTTGGGGGGGTTGGGGTTTTTTTGTTGTTTTGTTTGTTTGTTTGTTTTGTTGGGGGGAGAGTGTGTGTGTGTGTCCCAGGCCTGCTTCTTTCTGGTTTTAGAAGTTTCCATGTTTAGTTTGGAGACGTTAGTAAAAGCCATCTTACCATGTTCCTGTTCTGATGACAAGATGGATCAGTTGTGGACAGTCTCATCATATGACCTGTATTGGTGTTTCAAACTTGCGTCTTCAGTGTCAAAGCTTACATTATAAATTTTGTGTTGGGGAACGTATTCTTAGAAGATCAGCTCAAAAGAATAGACAGAGGACTGCCATATTTATATG
Source organism: Calidris pugnax (assembly GCF_001431845.1). Taxonomy (NCBI): domain Eukaryota; kingdom Metazoa; phylum Chordata; class Aves; order Charadriiformes; family Scolopacidae; genus Calidris; species Calidris pugnax. The sequence goes on along the minus strand of NW_015090784.1, from coordinate 892,541 downwards.
AAAAAAATAACACTGAACATACTTCCTTAACTCATTTGTAGTCAAATGCGCAATCTTTACCTTCTGTGAGTGATAATATATGATGGGAGCTAACTTCAGCATTGAGTTATATCTACAGAATGTTTTTAAAGCAAAATATAGAAATAAATCATTCCATGAAATGATATGCAAAACTTTTTAGTTTAAATCCTGACCTGCATTTGACCTTCAAATTAATAAGACTTCAGTGTTTTATCAGAACAGATGTTAAAAGGGCAGGGTCCTGAGCTCATATATATATAATTAGTAAGGGACTCTAGAATGGATTTAAAATGGATTATGCTAATTCTGATCTTAGAGACAGCAGTCAAAAACCTTCCAGATGAACTAACAGTGTTCTGATAAGCTGATCCGTATAATTTAAATAAAAACCTTTTATACGATTTTGATGCTATTATGGTTTTATTCACCAGAAGTCTCACCATGTGGCACTCTTCGTCATTTACTATTTAAAAAAACAAAAACCACACACATAAACCCCCCAGACCCCTTCTTATCTGCAACATTCCCAACGCCTTATGTATATTTTGTATAAACCAAGTATATAATAAACAAAAGCTCCTAATTTACACTTGAAACCTCTTTATTTGCAGTCTCCTGAAAGCAGTTGTGTTCTGGAATAAAAGAGAAGATTTTTCCCATCCTCCAGCTATGAGAACTGTTAGCTTAGAGATGTCTGATTGAGAAAATTCAAACCAGTATGTTTATTTCAGAATGGAACAAAAAATTATGACTGAAATATTAATGATCTATTATTGCTTGTCTGCAGAAGGGGAACCAGCAGCTTGAATTGTATTTCAGTTTGAAATTGTTTTCTCACTATATCTACAAAGTAATATTCACAAACAAAAGAACTGGAAAAGATGCTTTTCCAGGTTTTCTTCAACAGCTGAAGGGACTTTGCACATATTTGGCTTTTCCCTTTCAAAATGGTTTGGTAATTTTCCAATGCTGCTTATGTAGGACTTTGAGGAAGAGAGGGGAACATGGTGGAAGGAGGGTGTGTGTGTTCACATGTACCTAAAGAAGGCAGACACATACAGGCACACCTCTCCAAGACTTTTTTTTTCACTGTTTGATGGATATACTGTGCTGTTGGGTGATTGGCAATTTGTGTTTCAGAAAAAAGGAACTCATAAAAAACCTGAATGAGTTCAATATAGGAGGGAAAATAATTGTTATGATTTTAGTGCCTCCATTCTACAAGATGCTTCGTGCGTTGTTGGTGATCAGAACTGTGATAGTGTGTTAGTGATCAGTCTAGTGATCAGAGCAGCTGATACCACAGGAGCCTGACTTACAATTTTTATTTGACTGAGGCACTCTGACAGTTCACTGTTTTTTCCCAAACTAAGGCATTATATGGATGACCTTTTGTTTCTTAATTTTTCCAATAGCAGAGTAATTTCATTAGGTATATATTGATTGTGTATATGATATCAATATCCTATATTTGATAAAGTATTTTATTAACATTTGATAAGAAGCTACATAATTTGATTTTGATCTCTTTGTAGGTACTATTCTGCTTTAAAAACAATGGAACAGCTAGAAAATCTGTACCTTCCTAGAGTTAGCCAATACCGTTTTTGCCAGATAATGATAGAAAATCTACCAAAACTGCGTGAAGAAATAAAAGAAATATCCATGTCAGATCTCAAGGATTTCTTGGAGAGCATTCGAAAGCATTCTGACAGAATTGGGGAAACTGCCATGAAGCAGGTAAGCCGACCCACCCGCCTGATGTCAGTCCTGTTACCCACTGGGAACACGGTGTGGAGAGTCTCGGGTTAGCCCAGTTTTGTCTGAGGGTTGTAGGCATCACACAGACCTTTGAGATGCTGAAATAACTGCCCGGTGGCACAGAGCATGGCGTTGGGGTGTCACCCTCCCTGGGGGAGCAAGGGCAGAGCCGGGAAGGGATGGGGACAGCTGGACCCCCCCTGGGCAAGCTTTAAAACAAGTCAAGGCTTTTAACGGTTATTTGGAAAGCAAGCAAAGTTTTCATCTGACTTTTTGTCAGGCAGAGTTCAGGTTGCCATTTTGTCATCTAAGGTTCTTGTGAAGCGCAGCATTGATAATTATAAATGAAACTTAATCTTGAGACCATGCTGCCCTTCTTTCTTGCATTTCTCTCACTAGTAAAGACAATATAGAGCATTTGGCCCCTGCAGCTGACTGCTCACGAAGGCTTAACTGAAGACAGCAGACAAATAGCTGGGAACTCTGTGGTAACTGTGCTTTGTTTAAATATCAACTATGTTTGTTCTTTATGCTCAGGAAAATTAGAGATTATTTGTTTAATTTTTTTCCACCTTTAAAATTGCGTTCTGGGGATTAGGGAAAAATTATGCAGAAATTAGCTATTGAAGTAATTTATCATCCCAAATCGATGAAGGACAGTCGTTGGTGTGGACTGAGAACACACATCTTGCAGTGACACTGGTGTGTGGTCAATAGCACTGCCTGGTTTTTGTGTCGTAGCATCCATTCGTCAGTGATGAAGTTTGCATTACATCCCTCTTTATTGGTGCTACTTTTAAAACAGGCTCAGCAGCAGAAAACCTTCAGTACCACCCTTCAGAGGCAGAATAATGTGAACTATGGCCGGAATATGCATTTAGGTAGAAGCAGGATTTTGGAATCCAAGAATGAAATGACATTGAAGCGAACGTTTGAAGAAGATGATGAACATGAAGAAGAGGTAACTTTGTGCTAATGAGTACATCTTATTTAAATTTATTTGTGTAGGTTTATTGAGCAAAACTTGAAGTATGTTATCTGTAGATGGTCAACGTTAGTTAGGAAGGACCAGAGACGCCTTCAAGGAACACCAGTCCAGATCAGTGATTTAGGGAGAGGAAATAGGGCCAAAATATTAGTTGTATTAGTGCGAGTTTTAGCATCATGTTTGGGGACATTCAAACTTGTAATTACTCTGGAATGCAGTTGCAATTTACATTATACAGTGTCTGCCCACTGTAGATGATATGTGCCCCCCTGGAATATTCTGTTATTGCTGAAGCCATCGTTTCTGTGTGGAGGACTTCAGCTTGTGCTAGAACTCTTTCAGCTATCAAATGCTCAGCATTCATAAATTGAATGAAACAGTGAGTATTTAGACTTTTAAGTCTGGTGCTCTGAAAACACAGTGAAAGGAGCTTGGTCCTGTAACACAGATAAAATCTAGAAGGAGGGGATAGAACCCATCCAGTTTTGGGTCCTGAAATAACTGGCAAAAAGACTGATGCAGTTACTTTTCAAGTCATTAAAGCAAACTCCTACCACTTTCTATGAAAACAGTAGTTTTACTAGCCATAAAACCTGCCAACAGAGTTGGCTTTTGCTGGTCTCAGTTTGGTCATGTTTCTGTGTTCGACCCCAATGTTTTTTCATATTCATCTGACCTTTAGATTCATCTAACTTTACACTCTGCTAAACTACTAATTCTTCCCTAGATCTCTAAATTTTTAAGAAACCAAGTTGAGCAGTTGTAAAATTAAAGGTACTAAACCAGAATGTAGAAGGAAGGGGTAATTCTTTACCCCTAAGTAAGATATAAAGTATTTATTAGGGGGACAAGTTCTGCTGGTATGTATCACATTTTGCAGATTGTATGATTTTTATGCTTTATATAATTTTCTTTCTGCTTTCCTTTTTCAGATTTTAACTGCTCAAGATCTTGTTGACTTTTCTCCAGTCTATAGGTGTTTACACATCTACTCCGTTTTGGTATGTATTAAGGTGACTTCAGAAAGTTATTTTACTTTTTGAAGTTGAATGTTCATTGTCTTATTTTTCATACCCTTGTAGTTCCCAAGCAGACATACCGCTTATAGTAGTAGTAGTAGTTCTCAATGAGCCAGCTGAGGTGGGTTGGGTATGTTTTATCTTTCCTTTCCAGTGCTTATTTGGTGAGTGACTCATCAGGGTTGGTGCTGTTTTCTGCTGATTGCTTTAGAACATCTGTTTAAAATAGTTGTTATGCCTGAATTGCTGATCTTGATTGCATCAGATAGAGTGGTCTATAAATAAGCATGAGGTATTTTACATCTCCATTTCTGGTGTGGATTTGAGAACAGCAGCTACTCCTTCACTTGAGAAGCTTATGCCAGGCCTGGGCAGAGATTTGGGGTAGGGAGCGGGGTTCAGCAGTGGCTTTGTACAACGGGAGGACATTGACTGTGGGGGCTGGAGGTGAACGGTTGTGTGTCTGCTCAGGAGGTGTTAGCACGAGTTACAGCATGCTCTGTAAAGTCCTGCTGGAAGAGAAAGTGTTTAATAAATTTGCATCTTGGTTTCAAGTGTTTGGTTTTTTTTTTAAGCTGAGTCCTTTTTTTACTTTTAGATTCTGTTAGGCTAGCAGTATTTCTAAATGTGATAAGATAGTCATGAACCTAAAATATTACATTTAAACCTTCTTTGTTATGTCTTATGAAGGAGTCAGGTAAGTAATGCTTACTTTGTAATATACAATCTCTGTAATAATTTGATTTGAAGATTTTTGGAAGCCCAAGTAATGGAATTCTAAATAGCTCTGTCCTAATAATAGGGTCATGAGGTAAAAAAACAAACCTTAAAAATGCTAAGTTGCTTTATTCTGCTCGCATACAAATGACATTGCGTTCAGTAGGTAGATGGGTCAATGTAGCACTGATTTCAGATGGACAGATGGTTTCTCTTAATGATATGGGTAAGATGTCACTTGAATTCCTCACAATGTAATCATTAGGCACAAAGGGTATTGTATCTTCAAGGACTGTGATAGGAAAGAAATCCAAATCCACAGTCATTGTATTTACCAATTCCAAAGAGAATAAGCAAAAAAGGCTGTAGTTTAAAAACATAAGTGTTGCTTTAAATGCGTAATACTGTTTGACAAAATGTAGGCACATGAACATTTTTCTTTACAGTACATTCTGTAGGCTACCTTAAAATTAAAAAGATAATTTCTACATTTTTCATGCATGCAAAACTTTGCTGGTGACAGCTGGAGGCCTACATGTGGAATAAATGCAAAACATGTGGCTTAGTTTAAGAGAATTCTACCCTTAATTTAAGAAATGTCTTTTTCATACTGAGACAGTGTTCTTCTTTTAACTACTTCTGTCTTGTTTTAGGGTGATGGAGAAATATTTGAAAATTACTACAGAAAACAAAGAAGGAAACAAGCAAGATTAGTTCTGCAGCCGCAGTCAAGCATGGTAACGGATGCATTTGTTTTTGCATTGACTTGGTTGTACCTCATACTCGCGGTATTTTTATTCCTAAACTTGTTTTCTTTTTCACTGAAAGCATGAAACAGTAGAAGGCTATAGAAGATACTTCAGTCAAATTGTAGGGTAAGTTTTCTAAATGGAGATTTATTTCCGTTTTACGGTACCAATTCTGCATTCACCCTCTGTGCTTCCATTGTCCAAAAACCTTCTGCAAGATTCCGTTTCTGCACAAACCATCGGGTGGTTGTTGCTGATCTGAGCGGGGGAGAGCATCCTCTGGGGACGGTGCCCCACAGGGACCCTCCAGCAGCCAGGGCTCCAGCTGATGTGACACAAACTGCACATTCTGACCTCATCCTGGGCAGAGAGGACACCAAACGTCCCAAAGGGTCACCAAAGAGAACACCAAACCTCCCAAAGGGTCACTGCACAAGCAGGGATGGGATTGGCTGTGCTTCTGTCTAAAAAGGTAGCATTTGCTTTAATGTTAGAAAACCAAGTTAATAATTTAAGCATTGTTTTCTTTTAGTTTCTTTGTAGTAGAAGACCACATTTTACATGTAACCCAAGGACTGGTAACTCGAACATACACAGATGAACTCTGGAACATGGCCCTTTCCAAGATCATTGCTGTTCTTAGGACACAGTCAGTAAGTGAGAAGCCTTATCAGTATTGCTGTTTAAATCCTCTTACTTCAGAGTTCTGTGTATTTAAAGCTGGGATAGTAACAAAGTGAAAAATTACTCCCCTTTCATGTTTTCTTTTCCTTGTGGCTAAAAATCACTCAGATTTGGGGTGGAGCCTGCCAAGCTTTTGTTTTTCCCAACAGTATCAGGCTGTGATCCGCAGCCATGGGCTATTTGCATAATCCTCCGCTGATTTACAACTCACTGGGTCTTCCAAATCTTCTCTTAGTCCAGCAGTTTAGAATATGCAGAGTTAATCTGCTGTTATTATTGCAATCCTTCCTCATTAGTCTCAACTGACCTCTTCATTAGATCAGATTGAATAGTTCAGCACTGAAAGCACCACCAGGAAATAGTTCCTAATTATCATTCCAAATGCTATGTTTCCAAAATAAACTCCACCAGCAAACCCCTTGGAGCTATCCTTCAGTGCTATAGTAGTAACATGTTTATGTTGAGGTAAAGGTATTAGAAAAATCTTCACAGATGTTACAATGTAAATTCTGTGTCAAGGGAGTATTTGGGTATATTCAAAGTGTGTCTCCTGAAGTGATGTTTCTGCCTTTGCTCTGGTGATGCTGAGCAGCTACATCCCAGTTCTTATTTCTCCAGGAAGAGCGGTGGGTACCATTTTTCACTCAGCTGACCCATGGTAAATTGCTTCAGAGTTTACTATCGGTACAACTTTCACTCTTGGGGAAAAAATAGAAGAGTTTTATCCTTCCTTTTTTAATGTTTACTCAAAGCAGTTCCTTTATGCAGTGTTATTTTTATTTTTATTACAATCGGTCTTTAATTCAAGGAATGTTTTACATTCTATACACATGGAGGAAAAATGGGGAAATGTTCAGATTGCAGCTGTAGTTTTATCATAGGCCCTTTACTGGTCAGTGGTACTTGAGGTGTTCTCATACTTCTTAAGTTCATTTTAGAGGATTGGGATCAATTGAGATATATTCAGCATTTTTTTAAGCTAAATGCTATGCCGGTTAATTGGCAGCATATGGATTTATACACCTATGTAAGAATATGGTAATTTAAGTAATGTAATTTCTAAAGAGCTCTTCAATGTCTTGTTGTGTGGTTGATCACTGTTTCTTCTCAAAATGCGTAACTTCCATCAAAACCAATTCTATCACAAGCTCTTTCTAACACCATCCTAGTACAGACTGATGTTTAGTGTATGTTTTCTTACAAGGTATTTTAAACCCACCCTTACTTTAATGAAATGTGCTAAGAGCAAAAATTAAAGAAAGGTGAAACAGATGTGTCTAATCTCTAATCAATACAGTATTCTCACTCTGCTTTAAATTATTTTAATATAAATATTTTTTTACTTTACCCAGTATTGCAAATAGTGAAGCTGAGGTGAAATCCTTAGTTGTAGGACTCCACACCTCTGAAAATCACGTTTCAGTCATTTAATAAATAACTTAACGTCTTGACTTTTTACCATCAAAATTGTAATTTGAATGTTTTCAGAAAGTGTTTTGTAGTGTTTTCCAAGCACAGACAGTGTTCACTGGGTGACTGACTGAGGGGGCGCAGGTAGCCCTAGTGAGACCCAAGCTCAGGGTTCAAAAGAACATCCTGTAGAAACGCCTCTGAGGGTGATTTCAGAAAGCATTTTGGTGTGTGCTTATGAGCCACTGAAAGAAACATCATTTTCTGATTTTGAATTTCAGTAGAACATACTAGTATTTATTGACTCTCATATTTTACTTTACTTACTGAGCTTTTATATTACTGATAGTTCCTATCATAATTTAGCAAATACTTTTATTGGGCTGTAGTGAAGAGCAGTGAGTGTAAGTTGTTTTTTACGAAGGCGATCAGTCAGGTAAAGGGATAAAGTTGGAGAGTTTAACCTTTTGTGCTAATATTCTTTGCAAACATATGTCCCATATTTTAAATGCTATTAACAAAACCAGAATTTCTCACTTTCAGTCATATTGCAGTGATCCCGACCTTGTTCTGGAACTGAAGAATCTCATCGTAGTATTTGCAGATACTTTGCAGGTACATACTATATTAGTATTTTAGTATATTAGTAATTTAACTGAAATTCCTAGAGTTAAATTTTTCCTTTATGTGAGTAACTGTGATGCTTTGGGTTTTCCTGAATCATATATACGAATCAAGAACAAAATTACACAATAATATTTTAAAAATACTTGTATTTCTTGCCTTGGTTCCTCCTTTTCAGTGTTATCAATTTAATGTCTGTGTTCTGGATTATCCAGGTAGTATCCAGTTATGTATGTGCAAAATCAATGTTAGCTTTGTTCTTGCTGTACGTTTTTGTCTTTTATAAATGCTTCAGTTCTGATCTTTAGCAAGAATAGCATTCCACTTCTGGTTAAGTCTCTAGCTGAAAGGTCAAGTGAACATCCTGGCAAGTATTCTTGCAATATTTAACAGACTGATAAAAAAGATTAGTTATATGCATAAATAGCAAGTTAAAATGTTACAGAGAAATGGAACAAATTTCTGCTTGAAACCTGAAAGAATAGGATAAAGTATTTGGTAAGAATTTAATATATAATCTTCTAGTTGTAGTGGTGCCTTTAATGTACTATAGTTTGTTTTATAGAAGTGACAAGATTGAATTATAAAACTCATCTCAGAGTCCTGAAGGGATGTGATAGGAACTGAGTGTATTAGTTCTTGAATTACCCACCCTTTTCATTTTTATACCTTAGGGCTATGGTTTTCCCGTGAACCGACTATTTGATCTTTTATTTGAGATAAGAGACCAGTACAATGAAACACTTCTTAAAAAGTGGTCTGGACTGTTCAGGTTAGTATTTCAAAATCATTGTGCCTTTGTACAGCATCTATTGTTTTGGTCTAACTTCAAGGTTTTTTGATAGAGTTGTAATTCTGGAAGAGTTTATTAACTCGGTATTGTGTATGAATTTCAGGTTGGATAGGACTAAGATATTAACCACATGTAACCAATATTTAGGAGAAGAGCCATTGAGTGCTGCTTCTGTAGGGGATGGAGAACAGGAGGGTCTCCAGTGGGCATTACTGGAGAAATGTGCCGGAAAGACATCTGTTTCTCTTCGTTAGGAACCCAGTAACTCCAGACTATTGCAAGAGGCTGTTAGCTTCCTAGTGTAGGTTGTCCCCATGTTTAGATGTATCTGATACACCTGTCTCCCTGACAGTCTGCTGACATTGCCAGTACGTCCTCATTTTTTTAAAATGCAGGTTGGTTTCCACCTATACTTTGGAATCGTTTGATGGAGTAAATTGTGAACCCAGGAGCAGAGCAGGAGGGGACTCTGTGCAGATCGGGTGTGAGACCTAAATGTGCAGAAGTTGTTTACCTTAAATTGTGTGACATTGTGTTACAGAAAACCTTAAAATGAAACTGGCTGCTTGATGTTCTCAAGCTCTGTGCCCCCCAGCACAGTCACTTGACCAGCAGCACAGCCCGGGGGGGCATCTTCGCACTGTGCCCACCTGCCTGGTGGGAGTTGTCAGGGTCCCCTCTGTGGACTGTGGGTGGCTGTGGTACCCAAGGGACACATGAGTGTAAGCTGTACTGGGGGTGAAGTGCAGGTAGGCTGCCGTAATTAGTGTCTCCTTATGGCTTGCTGTGGAGCAAACAAGTTGATCTCAAGTCCCTTTCCTGTATTGTGCTTTGAGTCGTACATATTAAAATGTTCTTGGCTATTTTTCCTCTGTGATTAGACACAGCATAAAGAGTCAGCACGTACAAGGTACTTTCAAATTGATCTAAAAATAGTGTGGATGTCTGAAATTATGGTGATTGCAGCTCATAACATTTTGAAGCTGCACATCTAAGTGTGGTAATAAAATTTATATTAATTTACATGTTTTAACACTGGAAAATACTGTACATGAGTTACATGTCCTAAATGTTTTTCGCTTTACTAATTAACCAGGGATATTTTTGAAGCAGACAACTACAGCCCTATTCCTGTAGCAAATGAAGAGGAGTACAAAATAGTCACAAGCAAATTTCCTTTTCAAGATCCAGAACTTGATAAGGTAAGGAAAAGTTTTATGTCATTAAAGTTTGTCGAAATCCAATTAAGGACACTTGGGACAGTAATGTGTTTTATAATTAAAAAGCAATTAAAATTTGACAAGCTAGGTAGATTAAGAGGCTAAATCACCTTCTTTGTGTGTAATTATCTAGTCATAAATAAATATGAAAATTAAAGCTTTAGTCATTTGCTCTGATGTTTGAGTGAATAATGAAACCCATTGTTTTGTAAACAAATTAATAATACACTTGATGCAACTTTATGTAATTATAATACGGTCTATCTTCAGTTAAATTTTGTTGCAACTCACTGGGTTTAGTAACTCATAGTATAGTATATGCTCTAGTATTGCAAAAAAAGGTGTAAAAAAAAAACGTGTTGAAAGGAAGCGGCAGTGTTCCCTTATGTGTTATTAGATTGCAGGGAATCCATGTGCAGGGGAAACTTCATAAATGCTCCAACATCACTGCTATCGGTTGCTCTTCACAGTCTCATCCCCTTCACCTCTCCACTGTTGCCTCAGGCTGTAAGACACCGGGACATCCTATTGGGCGGGTTAATTTAATCTACATTTTGATGTTTAAAAAAAAAAAAAATGTAAAAACTAGATTTGTAGGTTCAGACTAGTCGCTGAGGGATCCTGTGTAGTTGGTAGAGAGGAATAGACACAGCAGAGGGCTAATTCCATCTGACGCGTCTCTGGTGCCTTTTGCAGATTAAGGGGAAATTACCCTTTGAAAATATCTATTTCTCTCCATTTAGTATAAAAAGAGACAAACGTGAGTGGGTGTCTCATTTTTAACTGTAGGTCAGGATGAATCACCCTCACGTGTTACATACAGGTAAGTTTATCACAGGAGTTGCTTGCAGCACACCAGGCAGACTTGTGACCAGAACCTACTGGATATTTAACACAGCAAATCCCATCTGAGGGGCAAAACAGTCTGTTCCTCGCTCTGCAGCTTAGGTTGGACGTGGCAAACTGTGGTGGTTTGATTATATTGCCTAATTTTACTCTCTGTATTCAGAAGTGAAACAATTGGCTTGTGTCTGGTGGGTTTTTTCGTGCTGCCTACTCTAGTAAGCAGACAGAAAGTTTTGTGTCCTCCTGTATTGGCGGGACGTGGTAGAGGATAAAGAGTTGCTTCTCTTCCATTGTTGGGAATATGAAGGCTGAGACTCAAGCCCTGCTGACAGAATATTTTAATGATCCGAAATAGTTGTATGTAATAGCACTTGTTTTATGTGTGAAAATTAATTGCTTAAATCAGATGAGCACATATTTGAAGTAAATTTTATTGTTACAAAAAGTTCACTATTGCTGTTAAATGACATGAACGTAATTGTCACACCACCTGATCTTAAATAAAGAGGTATGATCAGGCGAATGTCAAGGTAATATGTTTTGTCTTTGTTTTTTAGTACATGAATGTTGAGCTGCTGTTGATAAATGTTTCTTGTCTTTTTTTTTGTTGTTGTTTAAGGGAAATGGAATTTTTCAGGGGCGGTATCAGTTGTTAATTATTTTTCTCATGCATTAGTCAGAGTGAACAGAAAATTAATTGTCTTGCAGATTTCAAAAATTATGTATTCAATGCAGAAATACCTATTTGGTATATGTACGATTGATGGAATGTTTTTCTTTTTGTCCTCCCAAATACAACATTAGCTTTAAAATTGAACTGAGAACCTTTATTCTTACAGACTACTTGTATTTCCCACATGTTAATCCAATTTGTTAAAATGAATTCAAAAAGCTTTGGTTTTGTTAGCCATCGAGAGAAAATGAATGCATGATAGTAAATATACATGCCTAGAAATAATCAAGATGCTTTTAGATTCCCAGACGTACTGAACATCTCAAACTTTCTTTTTTTCCCCACTGCTTCCAAATGTTTGCATTTTTGAACCTCTCATCCCACTTAGATCTATCTTGTTCGTTCACAGTAAAAGTGGTTTGAGACCTATTTTTCAATGCGTGTTTGTAAATTGCTTTCTACAGAGAGATCTTAAATTGCATAAAGCCTCCCAACTTCATTGTAATTTAAATAAGAGATAACATTCTATTTTGCTTATAAGCTGTTTAAACAGATGTAGAAGTCAGCCCAATGCATACCACTGTTTATGTTTGATGAAGAACAGAAAAGTTTAAAATAAATTAAAATATTGATAGTGTTAAGTGGCTTTCTAACTGTGGCGTGTAGTACCAAGCTCTTCTTTGAATCAGTTTCAACTGTACAATAGTATTATCTTTTATTGTCACAGCAATCCTTTCCAAAGAAGCTTCCAATGTCTCAGTCAGTGCCTCAGATTTATATCCAGGTGAAGGAATTTATTTATGCCAGCCTTAAGTTTTCAGAGTCACTTCACCGCAGGTAAGCATAGAGTGTCGGGAAGGTGGCTGTGTAACCTAGAACTTCCAGGTGACCTAAAGATATATAGGAAATTGGAAACATATTTTCTTGTGTAGTTGCTAGCTGTGTTTCTTTCATAATTTACATATACAATTCTTTATATTTAATCTGCGATTCCCCATGCTATAGCATATGTTTCATGTATGTGTATATATATTGTATACACTGTGTGTGCCGGTGAGGGTGAGCAGTCTGAGACACTGCTGGGGGTTTTTAAACAGTATTGACTTGTTTGAATAATCTAGAGATTTTATTTATTTAACAAAGCATGTAAAATTTGAAAAAAACCAACTTAGTAGTATTTCCAGATTTCTGACCGTTGCAGAAATAATTGTGTAGCGTACCTGATTAGTTCGAGCCGGGTTTCCCTTCTCAGTGCGTTCCCTTAGCAGTGATTTCTCTCATCACACCTTTTTCTGATAGGAAACATCACAATTCTCCCATTGCCTTCCCTCCTGTGGCCTTCAAAAGCTTAGTTTTAATTACAAAAAATAACATTAATAGATCTGAAATCTGGAAGGTATTTGTGGCTGGTCACCCATTTCTGCACTGGTAAAGATGTAAATGACTTGCTTTCACACATTCTTAATTGATACTGTTTATAATTTACACATACTAATGAGTGCATGTTGACCTCCACAGTAACTCATTAAACCCACAGATTACCCTTTCCAGACTGCTGTGACAGTAAACATGTCCAAAATATATTTAAAAAAAAAAAAAGTTTTGCTTCAGTGTTGTAACCCAGTTAATGGATAATTTGGTAAGTGAAAGAGGCGTTCCATGTGTTAAACACAGAAGACTTGGAGCAACCAGAAATTAAATGCACTTAAGGAATTCTTAACATGAAAAGTCCCCTTTGCAGGGAAAATATGAAAGTATTAAGTATTACTCTCAAAGTATTGTCATGTGCAGCGTAATTATAAAAATACATATTTTTTTTTCAGCTCAACAGAAATAGATGATATGCTCAGAAAAGCTACAAATTTGCTGCTTACAAGAACTCTAAGTAGTTGTTTACAGAACCTAATTAAAAAACCTCATATAGGTTTAACCGAGGTAAGTTTTAAAACACATACTCAAAACTGTGTTTTTTAAGACAATCAATACTAAAATTAGTTTTGTAGATGTAGATATGCCACGCTATTAACATTTGTGTAAGAAAAACATGTACCTTTTGCTTTAAAATTGAAAATGTAAAGAGGTGAAAGATGAAGTATAAAGAATGATCAGTGTCTGTTACATAGCAACACCGGAATGTTATTCTCTCAAGTCAGAAGTAGGTATATTCACCCAGGGGTGCCTTTGGGGAGAGAGGTGACAGTGGGAGAGTTCTCTCTCCTGAATGATAAACAGAGATTTGCGAGAAACAAGCCAAAGACTCTTGACTTCTTTGGCTGCGTACGGAGCAAGTTCCTGTGTTCTGCTCCAGTCTAGCAATTAGCGGCACATTGTTGAGTTTCTTTTTCTTCCTATTAAAATAAAGAAAAGGGAAGATGTGTTGAAAATCTTTCTCACATGAACTGTTTAAAGTTCCATAGTGAACCTTCCAGATAATCTAAAATTTAAGTTCACTCTAACACATGAGAATTTTCTATCGTAATTGCAATGATTAGGGTTTAGGTTTTAATGGGATTAGGTTTCTGTGTGTTGTTTCTTCACCAGGACTCCTGGTTGAGTGTTTATGGGGCAGGATGAGGTGGGGGGACAGTGAGTGGTTGGACACGGACTGCAGGGACAGGCAGTGTCCGGAGGCAGCAGGTCCCTCCTGAGACCTGCTGGGGGGGAGCTCATTGCCGTCAGCACAGCATTACTGCGGAGTGAAGGCTGGGTTTAAATGGCAGGAACCTCTATAGATGAGATGAAGAAGATGAGGAGAGAGCTCTAGAAATCGTATATTGCCGTGTTAGTAAGACAAGGCATAGAATTTCTCTGAGCCATGGTTTTCTTTGTTATTGAAATGGATACAGGAATATTTTCGAGGATATGAAACTAAATTCACTAATATTTTTGAGGTGTTTCATTATCAAGTCAATGTTTTATGAGAAAAATGTTAAAAAGAAAACTTATTTTACGAAGCATTACATTAGTGTTCTCTAAACCAGGCGGTGTGCAGTGAGAATTAACCAATTTACCAATGTTTCAGTTACCCTGCGTTACGTAGGATATGCCATACCTTGTGCCACATCTAGTTTGTGAACAGAATGCGAATGCAGGTCCTGCTTATAAAAACATTTATATCACGTAAAAGCAGATTGTTACCATTGCTGAGGGGGGGAAGGAGTTGACAACATTATTGTTGAAATTCCCTGACATCACAATGCATCATTCTGCAGACAATACTGTGAAATTATTTTCTTATAAAAATTGTTTTTAAAAATTTATTTTTATGGTACAAATTAGTGATTTGCTTTTGGCAATATATTTTCCTTCATTTTTTTTTAAATACCAATTGGATTTATTTCACTGAGTAGGTGTCTGCAGTCTTCGTTTTTAAAATGTCATCATTTGTATACAAAACTGTAGTATTACTCCTTAGTGGAGTTTGAAAGCAAACTCGAAAACTGACAGGTAATAGGTGGTAACCTGAAATACTGTAATTAGTTTCTGGTAGCATTGTTGCTGAAAAAAGTAACCTGAAAGTTGATGAAAAAATCAAATGACAATGGGTGATACCAAAAGGATTCTTACAAGAATTTTTTGTCTTATAGCTTGTTCAGATCATCATAAACACAACACACCTGGAACAAGCCTGTAAATACCTTGAGGATTTTATATCCAACATTACAAATATTTCACAAGTGACTGTTCACACTGCAAGACTTTATGGACTTTCTACATTTAAGGTATGGTACATGGCATCCATTATGTGATTGTTACATGTACAGTTACATTAAAATCACTACAAATGAAGCACATGGAAACAAAAGGGGGTAAGGGCAAAGCTTCTGGCAGCTTCTCCCAGAAACCACTTCTGTAGCCCCCCACTACCAAACCCTTACCACACAAACCCCATTCACTTTCTGAAGAAAGCATTTTCCCAGAAGAATAACCCTGTCTAGGTTGCCTTGTGCTGCTCATTCAGCTGGTGCTTTGCCTTCTTCATCACTTGGGGCTTCTATACGGACATTTTTGAAAGAACAAAACAAAAAGTCATCGATTCCAAAGCAGCCGCAACGTGAACTTTAGGTATTTGGTTTTTTAAGTGTGCACTGAAACAAAGGAGGGTGAATTTTTCTATTTATGGGATAAAGAGGACTGATCCTATTGAGGCAATTTCTGTTTTCTGTACTTGATGCAATATGTAGCCTCTCCTAGTATAACATCCCCTCTGGCATAGGTGTGAAAAGCTGGGTGAGGTGACTTCATATTTCCAGATGGTTGCCAACAATTTTCCCATAACTGTCATTTGTTTTGCTAAGGGTTAAATGAATGAGGCCAGACAGAGGGCTCTGGCCCAGCAGCTGTAGCTGGGTTACCATCACCCTGCCAGTAGGTCACTGGTTTCCCTGTCCCTAAGACCCAGGCTGCCTGCTTTGCTGGTTGGGTACGTGTTTGCTGGTGTGTGTGGTTTTGAATTTCCATATCCACAGGTACTTTCCTGTAAGGTCAGTCCATAAACCTTTTAACATTCAAACAAAGTACTTAAAGCAGCCGTAGTCTTTGATTTCATTAAGAGGTAAGATGTTCTGTATCCTTGAACTTCATTTGATAAATGCAGTTGAAAGCAGTTGAGATCAGTGAAGAAAGTTTTACGTTGAGGCCAAATTAGAACGTGGAATTTGTGGAGCATCTTTAAACTCCAGGCTGGCAAAAACGTGCCCTTGCAGCCAGATACGGCTTCCTGAGCACCTGCACCTAAGTCCTCTTGGATCTGAGAGGAGGTCCCCGAAGAGATGGGGCAGACAGGCAGCACTGGGGCTCTCCTCACAGCAAACGTGGGACTTTGCCTCTCTGCTGGTCCAAAAAGTGGAGTCTGGGTGGTGGCAGAACAAAAACTTGGGTTGGGAGGAAGTAAGGGGGTGTGTGATGGTCAAGATGTTTAAAGGGGGATGAAAAATGGTGTTTTCAGATACACAGCTTTAAGATATTGATGACATAAAAGTCATATAGTTGCTGAACCTCTGGCCATGGCAGATAAAATAATTAGGTTCTTTGATTACTTTCTTTGAAAAAGAGGTCAAATAAACTTTATGTCAGGGTTGATAAATTTGTAAGGCTGAATTATAGGTGATCATTGTGAAGGGAGTAAAGCAACTGCTTTGTTTCCAAATTCAAATTTACTTCGTTTGTCTCTGAGAACAGAGATTATTCTGTAGGAATATTCTGTTCTAAACACTCTTACAATATACATTATGGGAGTACTTTAAAAACCACAGCCTCAGACTTTTGTAAGACACAAGTTAAAATACTGTTTTAAATAAGGTATTTTTTGAGTCCTAGAAAAGCACAAGACTTCAGTTTCCTCGATTAATATAATTTTAACTACATTGTAGTAATATTTTAGAATTCTGACAATTGCACCTTTGGGTTTTTTTTCAGGATGCAAGGCACGCTGCAGAAGGGGAAATATACACGAAACTTAACCAAAAAATTGATGAATTTATTCAGATTGCTGATTATGATTGGACGATGTCTGAATCGGATGGAAGAGCCAGTGGATACTTAATGGACCTTATTAACTTTTTAAGAAGCACGTTTCAAGTTTTTACTCATTTACCTGTAAGTGTTCAAAATGAAGTTTAATTTCAAAATATTGGAGCATTATTTTGTTTTAAAATAGTCAGACTTTGAAGATAGATGTGCTTTTTTGAACTGTGCACTTGCTGGCAGATGTATTTTTTTAACCTTTTCCGGTACAGATGTATTTTCGGATTTGTTTCAGTAGTTGATGATGCTGACCCATGGTAATACTTAGAAAATACTTTCATATACTTTAGTAATGTTGTTAACAAAAA
Source organism: Calidris pugnax (assembly GCF_001431845.1). NCBI lineage: Eukaryota > Metazoa > Chordata > Aves > Charadriiformes > Scolopacidae > Calidris > Calidris pugnax. The sequence goes on along the minus strand of NW_015090784.1, from coordinate 875,202 downwards.
CCAATTTACAAATAGTGTAAGAGCTCATGCAGTTTTCTACTTTAGTAATGTTGTTAACAAAAACCAATAGTGTAAGAGCTCATGCGGTTTTTTAGAGCATCAGATGGCCTTTTTAATTAACCATATTGGTTCTGTGTACACATGCATTGGTTCAAACAGTGCGGAATTGGTGCAAATCCTCCATTTGTACTTAAGATTATGGAGGTCTTGGGCTCTCTGAGGTTGCTTTTAGCTAAATAGTTTTGGTCATGAGAAGTCATTTGATTCTAGTTAATTGAGCTTCATTGAAATGAGTCCTCGTTCATATTCAAATATATCCCATGTTGCTTTGACCTAGGTAAAAGGGCACCCTTAACCTGTTTTGTGTACTATTTGTTACGTACTGTTGTCTGATTTCCCCTTGCTTTAAGACAGAAAAAACTGTTTCTGGTTTGATTTATCATCATAATAGTTTATAGCTTTGTCGGTCTGGGGTGACTTCAGTAGGTCATTCAGGCCACATCTGCTGTCCCCAGCCTGTCACACCTCTGTCCCTGCGATTTTGCTGCTGCAGTGCAGGGTGTTCCGGGGCTCCAGGCTGGAAAGGACGGGTAATTCCTTTATGTGCAGAGCCAGGTGTTGAAGATGCTGGTGTGGTGGGCTTACCTGATCTTCCAAGTCATGCCTGAAGGGGCTGCAATTCGTCAGTCTCCTTTTTTTCTTTACTGACTCAAAGACATAACCCCTGGAAACGTGTCGGATGCCAGTATTCCTCTAGAAACATTCTTAAAGGATTTTTTGTTGCGGTCCCTGAGTTGCTGTCACTGGAGCTGTGTTTCATTTCGGCTGTGTGTGTGAGGTGTGTAACGCACGGGGATGTGTCCCTGCAGTGCTCCCACCTGGGGCCATGCTGGATCCACGCTGTTTCCCTACCAACCTAGACACAACTTTTAAAATACACATCTCATGTTTCATATCTGTTTTATGCAGTTTGTATTATTTGTATTGGAAGGTTAGAGATCTAAATTGGGTCGACCATGATCTCAGTTTGACTGAACCTGCACACTTGACGGCATGGTGTGCTGGGGTCTGGTGTCCCAGTGGGATCGCTGGGAATGTCTTGCATCTCTGAAGCTTTTTTTTTTTTTTTCTTAAGCTTTACATCTTTGTTTTCTCCTCTGTTTGTTTACTGTACTTAAGAACTAGTTTTGAAAAAGAAAATAGCTTATTTCTACCCTGCCGTTATATTACCATTAGATGTATGTTAAAATTTGTTAGTGGGTTATGTTATGTTATTCTTACTGTCCTGAGCTGCTGTAAGTCTTGTTTGAACAAAGTGTGTTACTGACGAACAGAGCCTCTGTAAGCCAGAGGGTAAACACGCCCTTTAATTTTTAACCTAAGTATTTTGGGATATATTATGTGTTACCATGAAAGCTTTCTGGAAATGCATATCAACTGACACTTTGTCATTTGAAGTTTGCTACTTTGATATTTTGGCATATGGTTCCTTGTTAAGGAAAAACATTTTATTGCCGAATTAGTGTTATTTAAATTATAAGCTATTTGTTATGTCTCGACAAAATGCTATATAAGTTCACAGGTTTAAAAAAAATAATTTAAGGAATTATGTAGCTGTAATTGTTCTTTTCTGGAAGCTTTTCTTTACCTTTTATTGCTACCAATTTTTTATTCTTTTTTTTTTTTTTTTGATGTTGACAGTACATCTTAATTTTTTTGTTTTGATTGCCTTACTGGTTTCCTTCTCAGAATAACAACAATGACCATGCAGCTATGTCGGTAAGTAGATGCAAGATGAAGAAAAAGCATGTGAACTGACAAACTATGAACTGCCTGCAGGCTTATTGCTTCAATTTTTAATCATTTAATAATAGGACTCTTCTGTTTTGCTGGTGCCTTGCTCTGTACCTTGTGTGGCTGCATGAGGGACCAGGGCAGTGACCAACGTGGGGCTTTTGTTCTCGGGGACAGCTGGAGCCCCAGAACCTCGCCGGAGGCTGGTGGCTGTGCCTTGCGTCCCGAGTGAGCATTGTGTCCCCAGTGCAGAGGAGACTGTGGGACCTGTTGGAGGGAGGTCGGGTACCACGGTGTAATGCTTTAGTTGTCACAAATGATAAAAACTGTGTTTAGTTTCTCTGCATTTTCAGAACGTTTTTCATTATGTCATTTTATATTGTGAAATCAATTCTTCAGCTTAATTTCTCAGATTTAAGAGATAAGTTGTTTCCTTTTATATGGAGGATGGCAGTTTGTGTTATTTTATTGTTTCTGTGATTGGCAGCTAAAGCCTAATGTCACAGCTTGCAGTGAGGGTGCAGGGGTGGTGGTTTTCTGCAGCTATATTCAGAAACTGTCCATCAACAGCCTCCACAGGCGACTTAGAGAATGGGTTTCCTTACCCATCTCTCCAAACGCCGCTCCGAGCCACCTTTGACTGGCAGGGCCAGGCAGGGAGGATGGATGGACCTGTCACTGGCCCGTTAATTGTGCTGCTGCTCTCAGCCCCACATCAGGTCTTTGACTCCTAAGTGGCTCAATACAAAACAAATTAGCAGATTGTAGTCATATTTCTCATTCTATATGCTTTGACTGGGTTGAATGCGGTCCATAAATCATGCTGACTGACACGGCGTGAATGACGGAAGCTGCTGGGAGATGGCCAGCCTGGTCCCAGCAGTGCCACCAAGGTGCCCTGCCAGGGTGCATGGGGCTGACCCTTGGGGAGTTTCCTAGAGCCAAATGTCTCTTTACTGCAATTGTTCTGAGGAGAAAAGCTTTGGCGTCCTATAAAAAAGGATTTAATATGTCAGCAGATTCTCTTTACAAGCCCCTTTGAAATATAAGAAGTTTGTCTAAGGGTTTTCTCTTTTTACAAACTTGTATTTCAGCAAAATGTGAAGGCTGGGTGAAAAACTAGTTGCCTTTAGCACTGTTGGCAGGTGGTTTTGCTTATAGAATAGGGTCCTTGTTTCTTAAACTCTCCATTGGGTGAGTGGAAGAATAGGTTTTGTAGCTGGCAGCAATTAGCATGGGCACAGCCGAGATAATAGTGGTGTCTGCGTGCGGGAGGCAACCGGAGCAGATGTGAGAAGCTGCTGAGTCTCTGCTTGCTAGGGAATATAGGTATTTAATTACTAGATACAGTAACCATGGCCACCCCCCTTAAAAAATAATAGTCATTAAAAAACCCAAACAAACTAACTAACAAATAATAAACCTTAATAAAGTTTTGAAGCTAACTGAGATTTGTTTATTTCTGGAAAAGGAATGTCTTATTGTTATGTTTGTGAATCCTTAAATTTCCTCTTCAAAATGCATTATGAAAAAATGGCAAGGAACTGAATAATTGGTGCATGGTAGAAATTTGGAGAGAGATTTTTGTCTAGATCTCATTTGTCAAACATGAATTTGAGTTTCATTGTTTTCTGAATATTGTACATCCAACGTATTTTGAACTGGGAAGCACTGAATTTTGAAGAGGGTAATGGTAAAGTTCATGCTTCTCTCAGTTAAAATTCAGCATTTTGATTGATATACATAGCTTCATTTTTTTCTCTAGATTTAAGAAAATTGAGTGATTATATCACATATAAACTGTGTATAGTAAACTTCTGTGTTGATACGCCACATGAGCAATAAGCCTGTAGTTCGAGTTACATAGTTGGAAATAGTTTAAGTGTTAGGATGTTTCCATTTTATGAAATTTTAAAATAAGCATTAAATGTACATGTATTGATACTTACGTAAAGTCCAAGTGGCTTTTACTGTGTCATTTCTGCATCGTAACCATTATCTTGTGCTCCAGTACTATTGATATTTGCCAGATTTTCACAATTAACAGCAGATGCTTGTTAGAAATATAAAATTCTGTATTTTATTTAAAATAATAGAGCAGTACACATTGTTTACATATAAAATAAATTGATTGTTAAAATTTTTCTTGACAACCTATTCATCTGGTTGAACTTTTATTACATTATAGTGGCAGCATAAATAGGACATGGAGCTGATTTGATGGAGCAGCACATTTAACAGATGCACTAGTTGTTCCATTAAATCAAAATGACATTTCCATTAAGTATTTCAAACCTACTACACTGTAATTAAATGAGCTGTGGCCCATTGATTCTCCTTCTTGCCTCCTTTTTTCCTTCTTTTTCACCCCTTTTTTCCTCCTTTCTTTTTTTCCCATTCATATTGATATTGTTCTGCTTGGGGAGTAGAGCTGCATATCTCCCAGTGTAATTACCAGGGGGTCTGGAGACCTTTGAGCATGCTGTTCTTGCATTGTTTCTTACATTCCTCCTTGTCAGTTCATCTATTTTGGTCAAAAATGTGATTTGCTTTTCTGAGATTTTCAATTACGAAACTGACATCTCATTTTAGCTATAAAGCTCCTGACAGTTCAAGGTGTCCCGTTGCTAAAGGGGAATTGGCCAAAGCCATTTAATGTTTCAGTGACATGTGAGGAGAGTGACCAATTCCCACTGTATTGTCTACATTTTAATTGCGTTTTAACAAAGAATGGATTTTTAAAGTGCAAAGCATTTAGGGCCAGACTTGTTTTGTGTTTTATGCATATATGGGAATTCAGTGATATGAGCAAGTTGTCTTACTGGGGACAAGATGTGGCTCCTCAGATGTTGGAGCAGAACTTTCCGGACAATTTGGGACAGTGAGCTGCTGTCTGTCTGGGCCGTTTTTCATGGCTTTTCTGTGTTTCTGTGAGTCAACAGTGAATGATCAACCTGAGTTTGCAGAAATCAGCTGGGAACCAGCTTTAGAGAAAAGGTGTCATCTCTTTGCTGATGGCCATAAGTGAAACCATAGTGGTGTGTGCTCCAGTAGGGGTGTTAAGGAGTTATGGTGTCTTTCCTGTAAGCCTGTTAACAGTTACCTTTGTTTCCATACGTATCGTGACATAAACATCAATGGGAAAGCGTGCTTTAATCAGTACATTAAACTACAGGGATTCATATAATTGCATTTGAAAGCCAAGACCACTCCGCTGTAAAGGATTGCAGCGCTGTGAACAGAATGGTGCCTGTGAGCAGGTGTCTGTCTTGATTGGTTTTCTCAATTCTAAGGTAGAATTTCAATATCTTTCAATTTTTCTGTACAAAATTTTTATTAATTTATCAAATTAATGTCTGATTTTTGTGCTTTCGTCTCATGTTTGGAAAATTATTTGTCTCAATTACATACACATTGTAAAAAGAAATGTTACCAACTAGACTGTGATTGGAAAATTATTTCTGTTTTGTACAGCAGAGGGCTACATTTCGTTTTGTAAGTAGATGATTACTGACAGCACTGATTTATTAAGCACCTGAAAAGATGACAGATAAGCATGAATATTTTAAATAATTTAGCAACAAGCTTTGAGATGGAATTCAAGCAATTAAAGTGCCAATAATTAGCACAAGCTGTTGCGATAAATACCCCAGCTGAAAGCAATGGGTTTAGTTTATATAAAGTTTGCGGTTTTTTTACTGACTGTTGTTAAAAATATGCAGCATGTTGATTTCCATTACATTCTTGCTTTCATTCTGTTTGCATTAAAAAAAAAAAAAAGAAATAAACCCACAAAGCTGTTCATACGCTTTAGCAACTTACATGGTTATTATTTTGGAAATGTCCTTGTATTCATGAAGACTGTTGGATTTCTGGAAGAAATATCAATAATTGCTTTAACAAGCATTTAATTTAGTTACCCTTTTGATTTAATAGAAACAAAGCTAGCAAGTCAAAGAGATAACAGCAAGTGTGATCTTTTTTCCTTTTAATCCAAGTCCTGCATCATTAAGACTTGGAGTGTCTATTAAAATCAGATCAGCAGTTCTTTAGTGACAAACCATTTGTTTCTATCTTAAAACCTGTTGCTCTTTCTACCAGGGAAAAGTGGCCCAGACAGCTTGCATGTCAGCCTGCCAGCATCTTTCCACCTCCCTGATGCAGATGCTACTGGACAGTGAATTAAAGCAAATAAGCATGGGAGCAATTCAGCAGTTTAATTTAGACGTGATACAGTGTGAACGTAAGTCCATGTTCCAGAATGCCGATCTATATCTGTCTTAACTGCAAAAACATCCTTTAATGTAAGCCATAGAGTGATCTTTTCCTATAATCTGCTAAAGCTTTGTCTTTTTTTAAAAAAAATTATTACAGTACAGCTTATTGTAAAAGTATTTATGAGTAAGTATGTTAACATTTAAGGGAATTTTTTTATGAAACTTTTTTTAATTCCAGTATCTGATTGAAATGTGTGTCTGTTGTTACTCCTAATGGGATCATAATAGCTGTATTTAGTAAAAATTCTATTACAAAATTGCCCCAAACCACTGCATAAATCTTACGCCTTTATAGTTGAGGAAAAAAGGTCAAATGTCTGTGAAATTTTAATTTTCCCTCTTGAGTTTATTTATTATGATACAAATTTTAAATGTGCTGTTACGCAGGGTTTCTTCCCTCCTGGAACTACTACTGCCTTACACGCCGTGCAGAATAACAGTCCTCATTCGGCAGACATCAGATGGTGGTTGTCCTGGGTTGAGAGACACAGGACTAACTTTTCTTCTAATGCTGGGGAAAATTGCACTTCTAGAAGACTCTAGTGTCTGAATTTGTGAAAATATTTACTTTGTAGCCAGCCAGGCTCTGTGGGATTCAAGGTCTTAGTGTTTTCAAGCCTTGCCAGGTGCAGGGACAAGGAGGAGCAAGGCCTGGGCATTTGACCCAGGCTGGCCAACATGATTATTTCATACCATGAACATTACATTCAATATAAATTAGAAAAATTTGCTGCATAGCTCTCTCTCCCTTGATGGCGGTGGTCCAGACAACTCCTTGCCCCGGTGCTGGACCCCTGAGGCCTTCCCTTCCTCCTGAAGCCGTTGCGCTGGCAGTGTCCGCCATTTGCTGTCCCTGCTGGGAGTGCACGGCTTCCTGCTGAGAGAATGGGCTGAGTATAATTCCTGTATCTTATATCAGTATCAGGATTAATACTGGTTCTTTAGTATTATTGTTAACTATTTAGTTTTAGTCTATTAAATCTATTTATATTTCAACCCTTGTGTTTCCTTGTGTTCCCCGATTCCCCTTTCTGGGGGGGGAGGGGTCATCGGGTAATAGAATGATTGTCTAAATGATAATAGATTGTTATGGGTTTTCTCAAACCATAACAGTGGTTTATTCTCCTATTCTAAGTATGGCAGCAGAATTATTTTATAAAACTGCTTCACTGCAGTACTGAAGGGGGGTTAATTTCCTCATGTTAATAACAGCTAAGAAGGCTTGCCCGCAGCCATATTGAGTGGCTGCAACACAATTATGAAAGCTTGTCAGAGAAGTTTGTTGCAACAAGTGACATCTTACAGTCTGTGGAATAGGGGCAGGAGAGGAGATTTGGCACAGAGTGCTTTCCTCTTGGGGTCTCATTCATAAGGTCCATCGCAGGCACATTCCAGGCCTCCCTATGGTGCCTGTGATTTATGTTCTTGCTCATCACCCTCCCCCAGCTTTATTTCTTGACACTCTGGGATTAATGGATGAGACAGTGACATTTCAATTAGTGCTTAGAGTGCGAATAATTCACAACTGTTGGGTATTTCCTACTGTATTGTGTACATGGGTTTGACATTTTTCTTACAAACACAGTGGAGTATACTTACGTGTCATTTGAATAAGAAGTTATGTGAGATATAAAAAGTTGTGAATATCTGAAGATACATTTTTAAAATTTCTTGGCAATTTTTTGGCTTGGCTCTCTGTTGAGCACACACGAAGGCAGTCTCCAGGTGGGCATGCCAGGAGCTGAGGAACACAAATCCTCTCCTGGCTTTACCTGCCTCCTCTCTGAGAGGAGGCAGGTTAACTTCACTGCCTTGAGACCATCCTTCATCTGCTGCTCACACATGGCAGCTCGGGAGCCAGGAGGCAGCGGGATGTGGCCAGGGCCGGGGGCTGCTCCCTCGGCGGGTCCCCCAGCCGTGTTTGAACAGCTGGAGCATCCAGCAGGGCCACCAAGTGCCTGCCCAGGTGGTCACCCTTCCACAGTCCTCCTTCAGAAGCATGTGGAGCTCTGCCGTCCTGCCCGCGTGCCAGTGCCATGGGGCTGAAGTAGAGCTGTCCAAAGGACAAGCTTTGTCCCAGCTCTTGAGCCAAAGTCTGGACTCTGATTCTTAATTTCTGCCATTGAGCAGCAAAACTGTTTGTCAGGAATTAAGTGCTGAATTCCCAGACCAACAGGGAGACACAGCCAGACAGGGTTGTGAGAGAATAAAATTGATATCAACGAACACATATACATCAATTCACATATATCCTGTATACAAAATGTATTGAAAAGTTTCAGCCTATTTTCCCCAAAAACATTGAAGTTTTTGACTCAAACTAGTTTGCCCCTATATGTAATAGTTTAATGGTGATCTTTGCATTTTCACTTTCTCATATTTTGAAATTCCTTATGCACACTAAAACAGCCAACCCACCAGCCTCCTACCCCTCAAATCCTCTGTAAGCCTGGAATGAATGCAAGGGGGGAATATTTTAAAAGCTGTATATATGACAATGTTTCATTATTATCTGGAAAAGGACCCTTAGGACAAAGACATGAAGAATGTTAATCCTGTTCTTATAATATCTTCCTAAAATGCTGTGCAGTAGAAAGTATTTAATTAGCTTTGTAAAATTGTTAGCAAAACTTAAAAGCCCGGTGCTGAGGGTGGTGGGGGGACTGTCTGACTGTTACCATAAGTAGATTATCTTTTGCCCTTTGAACTCATGAAATTGTAATACTGAAACAAATTCTATTGTAGTCACCTGTCAAAAATGATCCAAATGTGAGAATAAATGCTTGTGCTATAATGAGTGTCCCTGCTGTTGTTAATGCATTTATATTATAGAATTCTAGTCACAGAGAGCAAAGTATACATAGTTATTAGGTGTGGTACCTTGTGTGCTGCTCCTTCTGTAGCTGCAGTGGCTGTAGGTGCTGTGTAGAGGAACTAAAGTCATAGTGCTTTATTTAGTGCACTGGGATAAACTCCAAAGGGTGTCAGCCCCATGAGCTGCAGAAAGGATACAAGACTTGAGTACAACGAGTACAATCCCTGAGTATTTGCCAACTCTTGCCAACACTTGTCTGTGTCAGTACAGCGTTCTCCCTCCACTGTCTGATTGCTATTTCTTTGGTTGATGAGGTATGGAGTCATATTCAAGTTTAATTAAATTTCCTATTACGTGACTGTCCATAACCATGACCACTGTAATATAAGTAATAAATTCTGCCTCTACTGGTGAAGCTGCTACTCTGATACTGTATTCATCTATTTCCAAGCTATTCTTAGATACTGTGACGTGGTCTTAGTAGCTTCTTTTACCACTTCAGTAAGAATCTTTATTAATTTTCATTTACAGTTGCATTCCATATAATAATTTCTAGACTTGTGAAAGGTCTGTCTGAATTCATTACTCTCAGTTGAAACCGTACATTCAGAAGTAAACAGTTGAGCCCACTATTTTATGATCGTGTTTCCTTGGACACCAGCGTCTTTCTGGATTTTACTTTCAGTTGATGATCCAAATTTTCTAACTAGCCATTAAAAAAACCCAACCAAACATTAAGGATTTCATATTACTTTTAAATGTTAGTAGGAGTCCATGCAGCATGGTAGAGTTAAGCACTGGATCTGGACATTTTTTGGATACTTCTGTTCTGTTTCCCTTACCACTGAATAAGCTGTTTCTCAAGCTTGGAAAAAAAATGTTACCTTTCACTGCCTCAGATGATACCTCTCTAAAACAATTACAGTAATATCCCCTTAGTTTTGTGAAGAGCTCTAACTGAAAAGCATAAGGAAACTTCTCTCAGGCTCTTTTGCAGTGAGATGTCTGATGTGAACAGGGATGTGAGGCAGCGGGTGTTTCTGCAAGTGGCTGTTACAAATGTGTGACTGGGAGAAGAACAACAAAAAGTGTATTTATTTTCAAGTTTAACAATTATTGATTGTTTCCTAATTTAAACAAATAGCTTTCTTTCATTACTGTAAATGTTACCATTTTTTGCATTTTGAATAAAGCTTTGCCTTCCGATTTTGCCAGCCTCATTTTGGGTTCAAAAGGAGCAGAAGTCCATCATTGATAAGCTGGCTAAAAGGCATGAGCGGGCGTTTCAGCTCTGCTCTGACTGTGGCACGTAGAGCTTTCTACCTGTCACCTGCACGTTAAACTACCTCCCACCTCAGTGTTTGTCTTTTATTGCTCTTTGGCCAGTGGTGGGGTTTTTACAGCATGGATGCTGTAACAGAAGCAGATGTTTGAAAATATGTTGACAGCCATGGAATTGCCGTTATTTTGAAATTCTTCAGTAATCATTCACCTGGGGCCAGGAAAAGCTGTTGGCTTCTGTGGCTGTAGCATTACTACTGGGTTAGAATTTTAATCAAAATTCCTAATGATACTCTTAAAGGTATTATTCTCTGGGATTGTTGAAAAAATGTGCAGAAGTTGTCTGTTGGTTTGTTTATTTTTAATCACTGAGTTATTAATCTGTTTCTATCAAACTAGTTTCATTTTAATGCTAGCTAGCATTTATATTGCATAAATCTTGATTTTTTGTTAGATTTTTTTGAAAAATTCACATCAGTAATATTTTTAACCTCTCTTTGCAGTGTTTGCTAGTTCTGAGCCCGTGCCAGGATTCCAGGGAGACACCCTGCAGTTAGCTTTCATCGACCTCAGACAAGTAAGACACTACTTGTTGGTTTTTATCCTGCTAATTTCCCCTTTTGACCAGTGCCGAAGTTATTAAATTCAAGAACCTTTCATGTTTTTGCATTCCCATGTAATTAGTTTTGAAAAGCGGTTATTTGAAGTGTTATTAGTGGCACTATTCCCTGTAGTTTAGCATGGAACTGTTTCTCAGGGATGTTGTTAGGGGGCACTGTGCTGCTGGTGCTGCTGTTCCATCGAGATAAGACTGAATTTTGGTCCTGACAATTTTGTAAAGATCCTGTGCTGCTTTTTTGCAAGAGGGCACACGTCACCCTGGTGCATGCTGGCCTCAGGCCATTTGGAGAATTTGCTTCTGTCCACAGAATGCTCCCCGGAGAGCAGAATCAGGCATTGTGTTATTTAGCATTTCCTTTCCTTAATTTGTTGCATAGAATTCTTTTAAACGGTCAGAAAGCAGCTTTACTCCAACTGGCTGATCTTTATTCTCTATCACATTTAAGTTTAAATGCCTTAATATTGGAAGCACTTTTCCACAGTTCTCGCAAAAGGAAGGTTTTTCCAGACTAAAATCTACTTACCTTAATTTCACATAGTTATTTCTATTCCTCTCTCTCCGTAAATTCTGACACTATATCCTCCCATAGCAATTCATTTTCAAAAGCTTTTCATACTTCAAGTAAACTTTTTTAGAAAAGATTTATTATTTCACAAAATGAATAATAATGAATCATTAACTGCACGTGGAGGGTCTTCAGCTTTCTGCAGATGTTGCTGATATTTTTCAGCATCGTTGTGAGCCTGTCAAAGTCATCGGAAAAGAGGTGTAGAAACAATTCCATACCAAATTATCTATATAGTAGGAATACTTTTGCTATTAATAGTTTAACAGATTTTTCACAGAGATTGAGAAGGCATTTGAGAAGGGAAAATTCTTGAGGCAAAAGTATTCCAATTTCTCCTAATAGTTAGAAAGGACTTCAATAAGGTGTATTTTTAAATTGAAAGGTTAAAAGATAGTTACCTGTTACCTTCTCACAGTTACGTAGCAATGAACAATGTCTACAGTGGGATAACTGGGCTGCGTGAGGAGGATACAGGGTCGTGGCCGTAAGATTTGTCCGTGTGGTACCTGTGCATCAGGAGTTCCAGAGTTCAGTGTGTGAAGGTGTGTTCTGCCAGATGTCACATACCACAAGTCCTGCCCTGACTAGCAGCCTTCTTCTTTTGGGTTCTTTTTTATTCTCCTTCTATTATCAATGTTAGAAGTGCTAAACACCTTCCAATCTGTACTAACTCAGTTTGGTTGAGGGGGAAGGATGGTGAGAGATTTTGGCACGGTTTCTGTCATCGGTGGAAGTGGTGTAAATCCTTGTGGAGCCTGTGTGTGTTTCAAGGGAAAACGTGGTTTCCAGCTATGCTGGAGGGCAGGGTGTGTACATACTTGCTACAGGAAATAAATTATATTTCTGTATGTTTTAAGCACCAGCTGTTAAACATGTCACATAAATAGGGATTATGTTGCTTATGATAGCTCTCATTTTATGTTAGCAACTTACATTTAGAATTCTCTTGTTGCAAGTAATGCTTTATAGAGGATGCTCTGTGAGCATCCCATATGCCATGGGAATCTAATCCTTTTCAGCAAAAATCTGGGCAGCTCTCTTCATTAGCTTGCAATTGGAGCTTGCAGGTGTAGAACAGTTCTAGTATACTTGTCTTGGTTTTGACTGTATTTTTGTGTGCCTCACCAAAAGCATAAAGGTACTGCAAGCAGGCATTAAAAACAACACTTGCCATTTAGTAAGGATTTGAGTGTTTTCCCTCTCTTCCTTATTTGTGATCCATTTCTGTCTTAATAGGGTGGATGACAGTTCATTTCAAGAATACTTAGAAAGGCAACAGAGCCTTTTTCAGAAGGTTCTTATAAAAGGTCAGGCTTCTGTTTTTCAGTTTGAATTTGATACTTCTCCGTGAATTGCAGGATATGAAAGATAAGGAAGTGGGTCCCGTGGTCGGGCTTTACCTGCCCACCCGGCCTGTGCCCCCGGGTCACGCTCCCAGTGCTGGCTGTTTGGTGCAGAGGAGCTGATGACAGGTGGGGGCTGATACGAGGGGAGAGCTTGAACCGTATCAAAGCTAAAAGGCAGGAGATTTGGGACTCAGTGAGAGACTGTAGCTAAAAGATGGATCAGCGGGATTGCCCTCTCCTTAAACAGCAGCTGACCTGCGAGGGACGAGACCTTATCCTCCTGCCAGTCACCGGGTTGCTAATGGAAGCCAGTTATCTCAGCAAGGGCTTACTCTCGCTGCTGTGCGAGGGCAGTGTGTAAGATTAATGAGGATTGGGCCAGGAGAGTAGTGTAGCACATTTTGCTAAAGGAGTAAGGTTGCTCACAAGGAGCCAGCTGGGAGGACGGAGAGGGAAGAGCCGTGCTTGGGTGTTACTCTGGGGGAGGAGCGGCTGTGAAAAGAACTGGTATTTCTGTCCTAACAGTTCCTGATCCACTGTCTTCCCCTGAGCACAATGGAAAGACAGCACCTTGTCCCCAGCAAGTCCACTTCTTTCCCTCTCCTTTCCACAGAGGTGGAAGAGCAAACAGAGAAGGGGTTGGCATGAGGAAGAGTTGCTGCTGAGGAGAGGGCAGTGGTTAGCGCAGGGAGCCAAGAATTGCAGCAGGGCAGGCACTTATCGGCGTCTCCTTTCATGAGCCACCTCTTTCTCCTTATACTATCCCCTCTCGTGCTCTTGTCATACTTAACGTGCTCCTTAAAACCCCTGGTAATCTGTAGAAAGCCCAATCAGTAAAGATTTCTGTGCTATTCCCATAACTGTAGTATCTGAGCATCTCAACAAGGTGACTTGGTGTGGTTGGCTCATCACATGTAGGGCATTTGTTCTCTCTCCAGTCTTCTTCTGCTGGAAGACTTTTACGTGCATAGGTGACTTTATGATTTGTATGTTTTGCCTGTGCTCTGCTATATATGTTTGGCAAACAAGACAGAAAATAACTTTCGGGGAGTGGGGGGGGCACAATTTGCCTGTGCTCTGCTATATATGTTTGGCAAACAAGACAGAAAGTAACTTTCGGGGGTGGGGGGGCACAGTTTCTGAAGCTCTTAAGAGCTTATAGATCACATGCAGTAATCTTAAAATATTAATCCAGGATAACTTCATGTTTGGACGTCTCGTCTATATGAGTGGTTTGCTTCAAATGGGGGAGTCCATTTTACTTGCTTCGTCCTGACTGGTAGGTAATGAGTGTAGTCACAAACGTACCTGGCTTTTGCATCACTGGGAATTTGTGGATGTTGTCTACCTGGACTTTGGAATCTGCATCAATAGGAGCCAGTGGACTGTTCTTCCCAGGATATATGTACCTATGCAGCTTCATGGCTGGGCTGATAGAGGGGATTGTGTGGGCAGTGGCTGTAGAACCACAGAATAACTCTTGGCATTTTCTTAGAGGGAAGGCTGGAGTGACTGCAGGGAGAGCACCAATATACAATTCCCCACACTAACAGAGAACCCCATAGCCATGGTCATCGAGAACCTGCTTCTCCAGCTGGTTCAGCAGCCCCTGAAGCAGCAAAGAAAATTGGGTTAGATTAATGGTTCCGTACAGCTGCAGTGACTGCATCATGGCTTGTGCCCTTTGTCACCCCACTTAGCTAAAGCCACCCAGGGCTGGGCCAGCTCACCAAGGCAGTTATCAAAGTGGCATGTGCTGCTTTAAAGAGACTGGTCTCTGGCATCTCGTGGCGATGACCCAGCTTTCCTGCGACCTGCATTGTGTGCTGGAGATAATCTCTGTATAGGGAGCCTGGGTATATAGCGTAGTGGCCCAGAGTGAGGTGGGATGAACTTTGGGGATTTCACTGCCAATTTGGATCCTATGTCAATTGGAATTAACCTTCAGAAGTAAACAGGTCTTAGTTTGTCCCACTTGAATTAGTCTCTGAGGGAGCTCAGCCTCTGACATGGATTAGTTTTGTCCTGGTTATGATCTGTTCTTTTGTGCCTAAAGACTAGGGTTACAGGTCTGGAATATGAGGCAGTTTCTTGGGTGTCCTGGACACTTCAATACTGTGAGGAACAGGCCTGAATCTTACAATTGGTGCATTATTCTTTGGAGAGCCAGTGTAGTGTGTAGTGGACAGGAGCGATAACCTCATGGTAGCCTGCGAGGTCAGCAGTTGCTGTCCTAGGGCAAATTTCCTGATTCTTAACCAACTGGGTGATAACAAATGCCTATTCTTGAAACCAAATCATTGCCTGCAGAGTTATAGCCTAGGCTGCAAATGTAGCTAACAATCAGTACCTGATATTTAAAAGTATAGTACATTTTCTTCTGATTGCAAAGCATACTGGAAATTGCATTGATAGTTTCTTGCGTTGCTTGCCCATTTACTTTGTAATGGATTTTCTGGTGTAATGTTGGTGTAGAAACATTGCAGACCTTCTGAACTGTAGTGTTGCATGCATACCCCTGGAGGTAGGGACACTTCTGGGCTCCATGTCTCACGTATTGGCGTCACACAGGGCAGTGTGCATATACATACCTGTATTCAAAATTACACAGCTGTCTGAGCGTCACTGCACACTGAACGTGTGTCACCGACACACAATGGCTTCTCCTGTGTTCTTACGAGGAAATGGGAATTTTTCCTAGGAACGTGACAGTCTGTTTGCCAGCACCTGTACTCCCCGGTGGAGTCTCTGACTTGTGGTTTCTCCCTCTCCGCTGGGTTCTGTGAAGCTGTGGGCAGTCACAGCAGGCTGGGGTCACAAGTGGGGTGTGTAGGTGTTTGTGAGGAAGATCCCAATCAGTGCTCTGCACACAGAAACAGGCCGGCTCATTACTTGCATGGGGTTTATTCCTGCCAGCTGGTAAGAATTAGGAAGCTCTGGAAACAAATGCACAGAAATTCACAGCAGGGGGTCAAAAACAAGCAGGGCTTTGGATACACTATCTTGATAAGGATTTGAGAGTAAAAACAGGATGGGAAGTCAGTCATTTCCCAGCAGTAGGTGTTACTGCCAGGAACTAAGAGCACATGTGCCAGGTATTAGGCATATGTGTGTTCTTTGGGACGTTGAATCATTCATCAAATTCAGTGCAAACCAGATTGTATCCAGTTCAGCACCTGAATGCCCCTTTTCCAGCAGAAAAGTGCAAATAACATGCTGGTAACCCACCAAGGTTTTGCTCTGGGTCCTGGCTTACCGACCATGAGGGGACATACCTAGAAACAGGTTTGAAAAACTTAGTGTACAAATGCTTTTACACCACTTCAGTAGCCTTATTTATACTTTAGTTAACTAAAACGATATACAGATGGCCATGGAACTACAAGATACACGACTCCATTTATGGCAAAAACTGTGCCAGTTTCTTCAGAGGAAGGTACAGTACAGATTGTGCACAAAGGACTGTGTGGTGAGAGGTGTAATGCTTGAACTGAATGTCATCTTCTAATTGACAGTAAACATGCTGTAGGTACCTAAACCATGGAAGTTATCAAAAACAAGAAAATAATTTTATTCTTGTTTCTTTAAGGTAGTTCATTTAAGGGATACAGTTCTCTTAGTTCCCCCCTTACTGAACCAGAATTAGATGAGCTGACAAGAAATCTCTACTGCGTAGAGAACGACAGAACTCGTGAAGCACTGGCTCAGCTTGAGTTAGAGACCTGTCGATAACAGCCTCTTCCTAAGAACAAGCCTTTGCCTTAGTTGAACAAGAGGTTTTTTTGTTGTTCTTGGGTGAATTTATAGTTTTTGGAACTGAGACAGGAAATGGCCTTTGTTGATCCCATTTGTCATGTGCAGGTGAAACACTTGACTTCTTAGAGCAGTGCAGGGGAGTTCCAGCTTCTGAATATTACCCTTATAGAGATTACTAAAGTTTCACTGGAGACATTGATCAAAGCAGGTATTGCAAACAAAAAATAGGCAAAAGCTGGTGTCAAGAGTATTTAGATGGACACCTCTGAGTCCCTATATAAGTACTAGCAACTGTCACATTTAATCACCTTTCAGTTCTTCTTTTTAGTCATCAGCACTTAGACAAGACAAGGTTTAGAAATAGTTAATAAATTCATTCAAAATCTGCAGTTTATGATGAAAACTTCCTATCTCCAGAAAACCTTTCTGTTCAAAAAAAGCGCATCCCATAGTTACAGTGGAATTCCCTGTAAGATCATGATGGAAATGACACCAGCACTGCATCCCTGGTAGCTGCAGTGTATGTACAGGTTATACCCTGTCCATGATGCAGAACCCAAAGGCTTCAGTTCTCTTGGACAAGATACTCAATCTCTTCATGCTACCTGCCTGGGAAACTGCTCATAAAGGACTCATTTCCAAGGCCGTTTGAGAGAAAGCACAAAATAAACCTTATCTGGAGTTGGTTTCTATTATTTTGCAGAAGGAGCTGTTGGCAGACAGGCTTCAGAAAGTTCACTTTCAGATAATTTCTGAATTGGCAAATCTCTCACTCGAATTACAAAAATTAGAAGCTCAACCACTGTTCTCTTCTCTTGACCCTGTGTCAGACGTGTCAGTGGAGGAGCTTCCCTGGGATCTGTAGAACGTGGGCCGTCAGGTATTTTCCTGTAGAAAAGGATGCGCAGGAAGACAGGCTTCAGAAAGTTCACTTTCAGATAATTTCTGAATTGGCAAATCTCTCACTCGAATTACAAAAATTAGAAGCTCAACCACTGTTCTCTTCTCTTGACCCCGTGTCAGACGTGTCAGTGGAGGAGCTTCCCTGGGATCTGTAGAACGTGGGCCGTCAGGTATTTTCCTGTAGAAAAGGATGTGCAGGAAGCACACACACACAAAAAAAAACCACCCGACATTAAAATCTGACTTATTTTCGAAGTAACAGAAAAACTGCTGAGCCCACCTTTGCAAGTGGCACAACTGGGTTGATTCAGATTCTCCTTTCTTTTTGGTAATCTTAAAGCTTAAATAAAAATCTTTGCCCTTGCTTAGGATGTATGAGAAGGAGATTAAAAGTGGCACTAACAAGATACTGAACCCTATGGAAGCGTGGATGATTGCATTGAAATGCACACCCAAATGGCAATACATTCAGTATAGTCTCTGAATCTTGTGTCCGCTGACATAGTGGATAGTTAAAAAGTTTGCAGTGAAACAGAATGATGTTGAATAATTCCGAGACAGAAATACACAGGTAACCGGGGGTGAGGGGTGGGGGGCACAAACTGAAAACTCAAATGACAGTGTAAAACAGTCCCCACAGCTTAATTAAATAAAACCAATAATGCGATTTAAACTTCTTAGAGTTAAAATTACTTTAATAAGGGTGTTAATTACTAGAGGATTAACACTGCTTACAAGTGATAATAGATGTGGTCAGTCAATAAAGGGTGAGAATAATGTTCGTTTAAGAAGCAAAAGAATCTGGCACAGGATTACTCACCAGAAAGGGATAACATTTCAAAGTGGCAAGTAAAATCAGGGGAAAAGGTTTTCAAATTGGAAGAGGCATTAGGCGTTGAGTTGTGCCATCATTACCCAGCACAAGTCCCATGTATATTGGGACCTGTTGGAGTAAAGATATGAGGAATAATTATTACAAATTGCATATTGTGTATTTTGGAATTTTTCTCTCTTCCAGAGCAATTGTAAAAATTATTTTTCAGATAGAACATTTTAAGAAAATACTATCACCTCAGAAGTAATGAGAAAAGGTGTATTGTAAGGAAAACAAATTCTAAGGAGAAAAGTTTCTTGTACATGTGTTTCTTAGAAAAGAAGTAATAGTGGACTGTTGGCATTAAGCAGAAAGGGTTTTTCCTAAAATGTTTGCAAACAAGGCAGCAGGAGAAGAAAGATCTTTTGCAAAAAGCCAACAAAAACAAATTCTGAGTTATCTGGGTTTCTTGTTACTGCAACAGACTGGGCTTTTGCTAAACCAAGTTATCTAGACAAGAAAAACAAAAGCCAGTACCAGGATTTTATACGGGGTGTAGTATTTGCTTAAATGTCTTTAGAGACACTTAATAGATACGAATGTGGAAGTGAACACGTTGTGGGAGCTGAAGAGGAAAGTGAAGGTTGTCCAGGAAAGAATATGAAACTTTTGTCTAGTGATTTGGGCTTGCTTTTAACTTCTCTGTATTTACATTCCTGAGCTACTGGTTGTGGAATTCCTTGTCCAGTGGTCCCTGGGTCTGCTGTGGCTTTCCCTAAGGGATGTAACCTCATCTGCTGCCAAGGGAGGTTCCGCAGCCCTACCCTGAATGCACTACTTTGGAAGAAATAACTATCTGTTTACAGTAAACTCAGGATGAGCACATCTGTAAGTGGCTTTGTCTTAGGGATTGCACTGGGTTCTTGTTTCTGGATGCAAACAGAATGGTGCTGGTTTCTGGCCTGTGGTGTCTTAGATTTCAGTGGCTTCCCACATAGTCTAACTCAGCACTGAGATCAGCTGAGATACTTTTCTGAGCCATTGCTGTATTTGTATCTGCTTCCTGCAGGGGCTTTGCAAGGAGACTCCCTGTGTATAAAATGCTGAGGGCATTGATGGCCACCTAAGAGAAGAATCTGGAGCCTTGAGACTGTGATTTTTTTATTTTAGATCTACAGCATTTTGAGAACCACAGAAATCTTACAAATAAACTAAACCAAAAAGTTACAGATTAAAAAATAATTAGACCTTTGTGTTGAAACAAACTCATTTCCCCACCTGCTGTTAGAGCCCCAGGTGATGTGGCTCGTGGCTACTGCTAAATTCTGAGCATGGCAAATGAGACAGGAGTGTTCAATTCCAGAACATGGTGCAGAAGTTAAGGGGGCTTGGTTTGTGTTTAAATTTTATTCCAGTTACACCAAGTTAGATGATTTCTAATTATTCTCACCTTCTCTAAACCAGAGAAGGCGGTTAAATCTAATTTTAACATTAGATTTTGGAATTTTTTAATACATCTTTTTAGTGAAACACATCAAATGGATTTTTACAGGAAGGATTGATACAAATGATCCCAGAAACATGCTTTAAGGTACAGTGCCACATCACATGCCATTCATGGCATTATTTTGTAGATGAACAAATACTTTAAAGTCAGCCTCCTACAAGTCTGGGGCAGTTGAAAAAAAAAAACAAAAAAAACTTACAGAAAGTTTATTTAAACTTAACTGTAAAAATATACCTTCTCAGTTAATAATAGTTTTGGCAAATTTCAGTGTTTAAGTGCTACTTGCAAGTCTGTGTTTAAAAGAGGAAAAAACAGGAGCCAAATGAAAATGACAGCTTAAATTTAACTGTGTTACACTAAATGTTTCATAATTTTAAAACCTGAAATTGTGTTTTCAAAGTCTGGTTGGGGTGGGAGGGGGATGTCCTGTTTTGGGGGGCTGCCCCGGTCACCCCAGTGTGCTGCTGGAGCGCCGTCACCTCTGCGTCAGAGGCTCCCAAACAAAAAAAAAAAAAGGTGAATGCCCTAACCATTGCATAATACACGATTTTTAATCCGCACAGATTTTACCATTGACACAGTTTTATGCTTTGTCTGAAGGGACTCGGTGTACAGGCTAACGGGCTTGACAGGAGCAATTTGGCCGGAGCCGTGCCCTCCGGCAGCTGACTGCCTGCCAGCCCCGCTTTTCAAACCCTCCCCTGCTCCCCGGCTCAAAGGACGGCTCTTTTGCTGCTAGTCCAGCTTATTCTTTAATGATGAAGAACACACTTCATAATAAACATTTGCACTATAATTAAACAAATCTTCTTTGAAGAGGTATTACCTGTAGCTGCGCTGTGTGTGGTGTAGGGCCTGGCTGTTTGTCACTGCTTTTCTCAGGAGTTACATCTTGGGCTGCTTGGAGTTTTAATGGGATTTCTAAAAATTATACGTTGTTAAGTGTTTTTCTGACTGTGGTGACAGCAACCAGCTTGTTCAGGTGATGGAGCAGAGGCGCTGTGCTCTGCAGGCATTTGAAGTGCCCAAGAATAAAAACCAGCATTTGGGCGTGCTCTTAACAAGTGCAGGCGTCTCTCACGGTGTACCCAAGGTCCAGATTTTAGGGAAGAATTGTGCCCTTTCAGAGCATTTAGGTTATAAAGCATTTATTTGAACACAAGGAACTTCTGATTTCTTCTTAGCATAACGATTCCCAGGTCCCAGTGTCATAACCCCCGAGTTTATACATTATACACTTACAAATGTGGGAAGGATTGTGTCCCAGCATTCAAAATAGTGACAGATTTGATTTCCCCTTATAAATTTGAAACAGATGGAAGCATTTAAATATAAAGCTGTTTCATTCTTGTGAACATTTAAATGTCCTCAATTTAGGCACAATTCTTAAGTGCTTTAAAAAAAAAAAAAAAAAAGACTCGTTTTAATGCAGTGGCTTAAAAACTGAAAGACACTGCCTTTCTAACACAAACTATCCTCCTTTGAAAATCCAGGGCTCAGTTTTCAAAGCATTGCCTAGGAATTTAGCCTGCGACCCCCATTGACACTAATGGGAATTGCATAGCTAAGTCCCCATAACATCACTTTGAAAATGCATTTGTTCTACCCATCCAGAAAAGGGCAGCACAGCCGATAGGGAGACAGTCGGAGATCAAGAGATCAATTTACACTTTGAAATACAAGACCAATGTGTGTTATTCCAGTTATGTGATCGGTAGGGGGGATTTTAAAATTCACTCCATTCACAAAATAAGTCACCAGGAGTAAATAAAACAAAATATTTTGGCAAGTGGCAGGCAGACTCGCTAACCAGGCTAACAAGGTACTTGTCAGCAGTAACGAAGACCAGCTGATGAAGTGCCAATTGCATTTGGTCGGTACGGTGTTATTCTACAATTAGCAAACTCTGCCTTTTTCCCTTGTAAACCGGACTTTGATATCTATATTTTAAATACTTGTGTTCTTCCTTTGCGACCAGGAGAAGTTTAGAGTGGGTAAGACTTGTCTGTGTCAGTTCTGATTCTGGTCCTTCACCTTCTAGTTCCCATCGAGTAAGTGCTGTAATGAACAGGGAGGTAACACCTGGCAAACTGAAGGGGGTGTTAAAAGGGTGTTTGTGCAGGGTTTTTTGTTAATCCCTGTGAAATAAGCGCGTGCCTGGGTAAGGTGTATTCGCAGGAGCAGAGACCAAGGAGAAAGCCTCACTGTATTGCCAGTGCAGTGCCTGCCAGTCCCAGTCCGGGGTCGCAGCCCCGTTTTGCTGGGCAGAGTATAAATAAGTGTTTTAACAAAGGGAAGAGAGCGCTGCTTCAGAGTTCACCAGCTGATGAGATTATAGCTCCGCTGAAAGGTTAACGTTATGTCAGAAATTATGAAACAACCATGATTCTGGTTGACTGGCTTCCTCTTCAGTCATCAAACCCCTTTGTTCTTCAGAATAAAAGGTGTACATGGGTACAGCATGGGCTCCGTGGGGCGGGAGATATCGGAGGGGGACGATTGAGAGTGGTTTTGTCACTTTTCTGTCTTTAAAATGAAAAAGTCCCTTTCATCTTTGGAGCTTTATAGAGTAGTTTTTTTGAAGTAGTAATAACTGAAATATTAATGTATTTGCTATTCCTTTATCTTAACGATTTAAATGAATCACAGCTAACAGTAGTCACAGGGCTTCTTTTCTAGGTCAAAAGCCACGCGTCCTCGAGGGGAGAATTGCAGTGGTATTTCTGTATTCTCTCCTAAGAAAAGATTTGGCGTAGCTTGCAGTTGTATATGCTTGACACTGTTCATTTCCCAGAAGAGTTCACCAGTATTCTAGGCTTTGGGATTTTTTTAATTAAAGAGGTCAAAATCCATTATATCTAAATTTCAAAGAATTTACCAATTAGCTGTAGTCTGCAATGCCCAGCAGGTGGCTTTTATACTATTAAAGGGAGATTGTTTCCATCTCTGATCAAAGCAAAAACAAAACAAAGGAAAATATAGAATATTTTGCTGTACACAGTGCAAACCACACGCTGTGTCAATTATAGGTGGAAACTGTATGTGAGAGACTGCTCAGTTGCACCGCTTCAAGAAAAAATTCTATGTATTTTCACACTGTTCCTCTTGAGGATTTTAATGGTAATGTCTAAATCTGTTTAGATTACTGATTAGCTGAGAAGATTAGATAGCTTGCTGTTTCCTAAAACGAAGACTTTAGCATTTTATTATTTAAAAGTAAAAGATACACATTGAAGTAGATTAATTAAATTACTTAGAAGTAAAATTAGAAAAAGCTGAGCGTGCTGGAATGTCGCAAGATGCAAAGGAAGTTCCAATTTGCACTTTTCAATGAATCTCAACTTCCCCGATTTTTACCTACTTAGAATAATGCTTGTGACCTTTTGACCCTTTTGTTATCCCTTGCTCAGAAAGGCCTTTATTCTGTAAGGCTTAGGTATAAAAAAATAAAAAGAGCGTTAATGGCGTCACAGTCCTTTCCGATCACCCCGCGTACGGTGTTTATGCGGTGTCACTAGGAGCGGTGGGGCTGGCAGGGACACCCTGCTCCGCCCGGGGCTGTGTCCCGGTGGGTTACCCAGGGGTCAGGGGGCGCTGCCCGTGCGGGACCGGCCCGGCGCCGGGGGCGAGCAGCTGGGACCGGCCGGGACACAAAGCCCCTTCGCGGTTGTTTTTTAACTCTCGCCCTTTTGGGCTTTGCCTGATTTTTTTTGTATTTTTTTTTCTCTGCCTTTTAATTTTTTTCTGTTGCTGGCCGCATCCCGGGAGGCTGCCCGGGCGTGTGGCACCGGCCATGGCGGGGGCTCTCCCGGTGTCACTCTGCGGCTTCGCTTCGGGTGGGGTGTTGGTGGTTTGGTGTGTTTTTCCCAACAGCCACCATCCCGCTCTTGTTTGTTTGTTTGTTTGGGGGGGGTTGTTTGGTTTTTTTTGGGGGGGGGGGTTGCAGCTCCCGTGGGAGCCCACTGGAGCAGTGGGTCGGGCGGCCGGGG
>NW_015090784.1:845323-851315 GCF_001431845.1 Calidris pugnax | reverse complement strand
GCGGCCGGGGGTGCCCGGGGGGTGCCCGGGGGGGCTGGCCAGGCTGGCAGAGCCCTGGCTGCTCCGAGCTCCCGTGCTCTGAATCGGCTTCTGTCTGCTCTTACAACTGCCTTTTTTCCCTGTTAATTATGCCCCCAGGCTGTGGAAAGACAGCATTTATCTGTTTCAACAGACTAAGCAGCAAGTGTTCTGACATGTTTATCAGGCAAATTGTACCTGACAAAAGGTAATTACACATGCAATCAAGCTCAGGAGTAACTGGGTGATTAGGGGTTAATAAACTGTTTAGCATAAGAAATATTCAGCTTGTGAGCAGGGAGAGTGGACCAGAAGGACATAACCGACAGTGGTGTGTTAAAAGAATTACTTTTCTCTTGGTGGAGTATCTGGATTTAGGGAAAGGTAAGCAGGGAATTAAGAGCCCGGCTCCTCATTTTCACTCTCAGCTCCTCTGTCTCTGGTGCCTGTTGTGCGACCGAAGCCGTTTGCGACACTCCTACTACTGCAGAAGAGAGAATAGCACCATTCCAAGCTACCCTGATAATTTAAAATTGCATTTTTTCTGGTAGAACCACCACGTTTCGTGTTGTCTGATGGACATTGCCCCCGTTCCCTTCTGTTGACTCCGGATAGCTGGTTCCCAAAGCTGCCTTCTCTTCCAAGATTATTCCTGACAGTTGCCCAAACGTAAAAAGGAAGGGGCATCTGTATGATATCTGGGGATGTGACAAGAGGTTCAAACGGCGTTGAAAGGGCCGGATGGTCAATTCCAGCAGTTCCCAGCGCATAAAATTCTCACGTAATTACAAAGATGGCCTAAATACAGGAGTGCGGCTGAGCTGCCCAGGGCTTTAGGTAATATAAGACAAAGCTTTACTGAGCAATGATTACCAGTAATTTCTATCCAAACGTGACCATATCACCTAGATACCAGGGAAAAGCAAGAGTACTGACATGGAAGAATAGGTGCAAGTGCACTATTTGAAACCAGAATTCTGTCCCTATAGTCTTAAGAACACTTTTTCCCCCTGTAGCAACAATATTGTAATGTTTTATGTTAACCAAACCAATTAGCTGATAAGGTCTTAAAATAGGACCTGTTTTAACCAAAAAGTATTTTACTCTCTTTTACAATAAACTCGTTGTGTTTAAGATAGTCTTCTAATTTAAAATAGCAGTGTTATCTGTATGATGTAAGAGATTACTATAGCCTTTTATGTAAGTACATATAGATAGCCTTTTTTCACAAGCAGTGTTTATTTTGAGCAGAGAGAGCTAATGTTGGCTGTAAAGGGCATTTAGAAAATATATAGACATGAACAAAAACTTAGAAAATTGAAGTATTGTAGGTCATTGTTCAAAATGCAAATACAGAAGAGCAACCAGAGGCTTAAGGTATCTATAATGTTACAAGTATATATGTGACTAACAATGTGATGGTTTGAGAGGGCAACAGTTTCATATATAGCAAGGGGCACAGGCTGCCCTCTGATCATCAGCCCTGATGGTTCCCAGGTGTCGGATAAAGGTTCCCCTTCCATCACACCTTTGGAAGGGGCACATCCTACCTGTCTTGCAAATGTAGGTGGACGTCTATTGGATACTCTCTCTGGTATGCGAGAAAGGGGAAAGATTGTTCCTTTTATTTTTTAGTAGTGACTCAGACACACACACTTCTCTGCAAATCATTCCTAGTCAGCAGGGCTTCCCTTGTGCCCAGGGACACACGTTTTGCTTCATTGTAAAATTCTCAGGTATAGCGTTGCCTGTCTTGGCTTACTCTTATTTTTCATGGTTGTTATGGGATGAAGGGAGTACAACAGGGCCATTGTTCTCGCGCAGTGGAGTAGGTGTCCCTGGTTTATCTGGTGTTTCAGCTGCCCGATGAACTCCTCCTGACGAGTGCCCTTGGGTGGCTCCTGACTAAAGCTAACGGTCAGGTGCAAAACGAGCATTTTTCCTATTGTCATTTCAAGGCAAACAGTGCGTGTTCTGACCATGAAGAAGTCGCAGCGAGCAGCACCGGGGTCATGTGCTACACTCTGGAGTTTGACTGATTTTTGAGGCAGGAAAATATTTACTGGACCTACTGTGTGCATGTATTTCTCTTGCTGTAGCCCATGTCAGTGTGGACCTTTCCTTGCTTGCAAATATGCCTTATTTTTAGTTACTGTCTCAGTAATAGCAACACTTTTAGTGAATAAAATAGTAGTGGGGAAATGGTGCTTTAATTTGGTCTCTAATAGGTTGATTCTAGTTGCCACAATAAGAATTACTGTCACAAAACCAGCAAATTCTCCTGTAGTTCCTGCTTCTCAACTGAGAGGCCGTGGGGTGAACTCACCTGAACTTAAATCCCCTGAGTGTTTGGAGGTTTTTTAATTGTATCTGATACTCTTTTTGGCACAATTAACGCTTTTATGATTAGACTTGCCCTTGGTATACTTTTTCTTTTTCCACATTAGTGTAACCGCAGTATTTAAAACTGCTGAGATTTACAACCCCCTTTTATTTCAGTGGAACTTAACATACCCTGCATGTTGCATCCCTGTAGCGTGAGTCACGTCAGCGTGTCAGGCCAAATCCACAAGGTATTTCCATTATCTCTTCACCTTGAGTACCGCGTAACATGACCAAAGGCTGTTCCCGTCCTTGTGGTTTTGCACACACCTAGTCCCTGTCACATTATAAAATCATTTTAATATGCATCTATTGTGAATGAAAATACAGCAAAAATACAGGAAAAAAGTTGGGTTTTTTTTTCACCTCTATTGAAGAGCTGGCCAAATTTTCATGATTAATTTCATGTAGCTATCTGTTTATATGCCTTAAAAATCAGACTTTTTGCATCTTCATGTTCTTCCCTTATTTTCAATAGTCTTTAAGTATAAATTTCAAGATAACTTTAACCTTTACTAGAATAAAAATCACCTACCGAAAGGTTAGGCCAGTGCTTCATTATCGACTTGGTCTTTCCAGGAGCGTGTTCAATCACATCAAGTAGTCCAAATACTTCTGCATCTCTGAGTGGGTGGGCTGTCTTCCCAATCATCAGCCTGTGGCCGAGAGAGCCCCACTTCAATAGAGGCCTTTCTGTGGGAGGGAGAGGAATTAGGGAGCTTCATTTAGATAAGGCACAGGTTTTTGTAGCAGAAGGAGGTACATTGGGGACAAGATGAGCAGAGGCTGGGGCAGAGCACAGGGTCGGTGCTGGAGCAGGGGTGAGTCTGGGCTTGTGCTGGACGGGAGCTCGGTACGGGTGGGCTGCTTTGACTTAGGAGGTTTATTGGCATGAGGCTGGTGGTGTGCAGGTCTCTGACCACATGTGGAGCAGGGAGGAGGGCCTGGGTACACCCCCTGGCTGACAGTGTCTCAGGGTGCCCACTCCTCAGGGCCTGGACGGTCTTGGAGGGTGCAGAGTGTGCTTCATGTTCTCTTGGGATGTTGTTTTACCCCTGGTGTTGAAAAGCAGCAGACCCCATGGTCTGTTCAGAGCCCCACCTGTGCTTGATCAGGTGACAAACGAGGTGTAATCTTCCACCCCAGCATCATCACTGTCATTGGGATGTCCCAGCACAGTCAGATGGCTGATTCAAGCACCAAAAGTGTGGTATGAAAATTGCTCTTGCGATACTGGCAGGAAAGTTTCTTCCAGCTTGTCAGCACTGTAATTGTATCAGTCATCGGTGGCTTTGGGCTGCAAACAGGAGACAGAGCTTCAGGGTTGATTAGAATTTACTCAGAATCCTCAATTTCAATGTCACAATAGGGATAAGAAATTAAATCTTTCACCTCTGATTTTCTGAACACAGCTGCTGCAGGAGCATTGCCACCATCCTTCCGTAAGGACCATCTCCTGTGTGGAGCCCATGGCAAGTGTGACTGTAATTAGTGGTGATTTGTTGATACATTGTTTGCTTCTCTGTAAGAGAGAGAAGGAACATTCCAGATTTCTCCAGATTATGTAGTTTGGGTTCCTGTGTTTGTCAGCTTTATCCTCCAACTTGTGCTGTGTGTCTGCTTGTCCTCTCTGGCTGCTCTTTGGGTGGTGCTTTGGAAGGTCCTGTACGGTCCGTGGGCACTGCCCACCGCTGTAAGGCAAGGAATAAGAAACGCAGCAGCAACTGGGGCCGTGACTTTCACAAACACCACTAATTCCTGAGTTACCAGAGCCTTCCCAAGCCTGTTTGCCTAATGACCAAAGGCACATCCTCTTCTCTCCTGCTCGGTAGGAGAATGGATGGTGCCCATCCTGAGAAAAGCGTTTTGTGAGAAAGAGCTGTTTGCATTGAGCTTGGCGGCTGCCGTGGATGTGTAGTCAGTAGAGAATGAGAATAGCCTCCCGGCTGTTCATACACCTTCCACCCAAATGAGATAGCCAAATGTAAAATGTAGGTGTCACTGGGGTGTGTAAAGGTCCCTGGAGACTTTGGAACAACAGAGCAGTGACTGTGTCAGAGATCTGCTATAAAGATGGGATGCATTGCCACTTACTCATAAAAGAATATACTACAAATATGGAACGAGTAATTAATTAGAAAATAATTTATATAAATTCGACACTTTATTTGA
The DNA here is from genome assembly GCF_001431845.1 of Calidris pugnax. Taxonomy (NCBI): domain Eukaryota; kingdom Metazoa; phylum Chordata; class Aves; order Charadriiformes; family Scolopacidae; genus Calidris; species Calidris pugnax. The sequence continues at coordinate 846,743 of NW_015090784.1, read as the reverse complement.
AAATGACGTAAGAAAGGGGGTAGGAAGTGGAAAAATCTGGAGGAAAAAAAAAGCATGTAAATTAGAAGCTGTGAAGAACCGGGTGTATGCTTTTATTTTGTGATGAAGTTGGTGTTAGGGTTTTGGGGACAAGCGTTGCTGGTGATGGGTGACGTTGTGTCAGGCTGAGGAGCTTGCGCAGGGCCGGGCTCTCGGGGTGCGGAGGGGCCGCTGTGCCCGGGCTGCAGCAGCTCTGCTCCGGCTTAGCGGGAGAGTGCTGAAAGTGAAAAGATTCTTTACTGAAATAGCAAACCGGAATGACCTGCAGCAGTCTGCCATGTTTCTTAAGGTGGTTTTGTTACAGAAAATCCTGTTTCTCCCCACCTTTGCAGGCGTTAGGGGTGCAGCAGGGGCTGTGGGTTTGACGGAGGACGCGGCTGAGCCGAGGGGCCGGGGGCAGTGTCAGCAGGGCAGCCCTTCCAGAGGGGCCCCCACTTGTGCTAAGGGCAGGTTTGGCCAACGCAGGGCAGCCTGAGAACCAGCCCGTGCTGGCCCTCGGCAGCAGGATGAGGCCAGGCATCAGAGGGGGGGGAAGCTGGGGCACCCCGCCACAGACGTCAGTGGCAGCGGGGCCACAGGTAGCCCTGGTGCCCAGCAGTGCCCGGCCTGTGTCCGTGGTGATGGAGGGGGAGTCCAGCTTTTCGGGCTGCGAGAGAGCTGGGGGGCAGGCATGGTGTCTGCTGGCAGAAGCAGGCTCTTGTGTTGACCAGCAGCTCCGAAGTGATGAGTCAAAGGCCTGATTCAAAGCTGCAGGACTGTGTTTGGAGGCTTTTTTCTTTGCTTTGCCTTTTTTTTTTTTTTTTTCCCTCCCCCCGTTGAAGTGTTTGGGGTTTATTTGGGCCAGAAGCGTGCCCGGGGCTCGGGGCTGAGCCGCGGGGATCACTCACCACGGAGGGTGCAGCAGGGGTTGTTTAATTCTCTTAACCTGAAACTCTGGCTTAAATTACTGCCAGCGGCAACAGATGTGAGTGTCCCCCTTCTCGCCCCCCTTCCCCCCGTAAAGCAGGCTCCCCAAAAAGCCAAGCAGGGAGCCATCAGCATCCCTTTTAGAGCCAAAATTTGTGCAGGGAAGGAGGCGAGAAGAAACGGGCAGGTGAAGGGGCTGTCGCCCGCTCACCCCCCAAACCCCCCCGCACTCTTTTCTCCTCCCCCCCCAGCTCCTGGACCTCTTCATGGTGTGGGACTGGTCCACCTACCTGGCCGACTACGGGCAAGCCACCTCCAAGTACCTGCGGGTCAATCCCAGCACGGCACTCACGCTCCTGGAGAAGTAAGTGCAGGGACGCGGTGGGGGCGAGACGGCACCCACGGGGCGAAACGTCGCCCGCCTCGGTAGGCGCGGCGGCAGCTCCTCGTCCTCCCGGTGCCGCCGCAGCCGCGT
>NW_015090784.1:843136-845313 GCF_001431845.1 Calidris pugnax | reverse complement strand
CAGGGGTGCCGGCGGCCGGGTATCACCCGCTGGCTTGTTAAAAATGCGTGGAAATAGGGAAATACAGGGTGGCTTTAAATGCGGTGGGGTTTGGTTTTTGTTTTTTGTTTTTTTCCCCTAACGGTGTTTTCTCTCCCGCCCGCGGGGAACGCGCTTTGTGCAGAGTTCACAGAGGGTACGTATCGCCTCTACCGCTACAAAATGTTGTCGCTTCCATTTATTTCATTTCTCGTTTTGTTTTTAAAACGTTTCCCGTTTGTTGTTGTTGTTTTTTTTTTTTAAGCGTTTCGGCTGGGTTGGCGAGTGGGTTGGGGAGGGCAGGGGTGCCGGCGGCCGGGTATCACCCGCTGGCTTGTTAAAAATGCGTGGAAATAGGGAAATACAGGGTGGCTTTAAATGCGGTGGGGTTTGGTTTTTGTTTTTTGTTTTTTTCCCCTAACGGTGTTTTCTCTCCCGCCCGCGGGGAACGCGCTTTGTGCAGAGTTCACAGAGGGTACGTATCGCCTCTACCGCTACAAAATGTTGTCGCTTCCATTTATTTCATTTCTCGTTTTGTTTTTAAAACGTTTCCCGTTTGTTGTTGTTGTTTTTTTTTTTTAAAATCCGTTTCTTAAAATCCATTGCTACGGGAGATCGGCAATAACGGTATCGGGTCATTTGCTATTAACCAAAAGCACCGACTCTGAACTTACCATGGAAGCCGGTTTTCTGGTTTCCTTCTCTCTTATCATATTTGGTAGAGCCAGTTTCCTCCCGAAATTATATTTTCTTAATACTTAACGGGTGATTTGTGAAGTAATATCTGTTAAAACGAGTTCTGTGTTGTGGAAGTTTAATATCAGAACACATAGATAACAGGTTTTGTAATCTTTCAGACCTTATTAGCAGAATGATCAAAAGTGAAACAAAAGTAAGGCTGTTTAAATAGTCGGATTTTTCCTTTTCAAATTACGTTTCTAACGTGTCTGTGTCGTTGGCTTTTTTATTTCTCCAGAATGAGAGACTCTAGCAAAAAGAACAACATTTTTGCTCAGTTCAGGAAGAATGACCGTGACAAGCAGAAGCTCATAGAGACTGTGGTAAAGCAGCTGAGGAGCCTGGTGAATGGGATGTCCCAGCACACATAGGCCTGTCCCCTCAGCGGTGGCTCCCCAAGCCAAGAGGTATTTCTTAGCCACTATTTCTACCAAGCAAACAGTGCTATCAGTTAGGGCATCCGTGTCCCCGAGGGAAGGAAAAATGCAGTAGATGATGGCTTGTACACGGAGTCTTCAGCAAACAATTCTTTGTACGTATTTTTAATGGATCGAATACTATTTTGTATATTGTAAACAAATGGTGAAAAATGAGACTGTACAATAAAAACCAGCTCAATCGTATTGTACATGGAACAGCTGAACTGTAAATACGTTATTTAAATATCTGCAGGCATGGTGTGCAAAATTTTGCTCTGGGTAGGAATTATTTGAGAAATGATCCCTTAGTTGCTGTTTTCTGGATGAATCCTTATTTAATGGTTTTTAAGCGTTGAGATACTTGCGTTTCAGATGCCGCCTATTGTTTTCCTGCATTAAATGTATATTAGCCTTAAAGTGATTGGACAAAATTTTGTATACTGGATTTTGTAGTCTAGAGGTATGAAAAAATCTTCTGATTTTTTTAGTACCTTTGAAAACTACCTGCGAACTAGACTTGGTATTTATTTAGCGTTAGGGCTTACAGGCTTTGTTCTCCAAAAGGGTTGAATCTTGAAGTTGTGAATGTAAATAACCATTTGAGTTCTTTATAATGTGACATTTTGGTTTGGTTTCGTTCCTCAGGGTTACTATTTCTAACTGTACTTTTGTAAGATCCCGGGTCCTTTTCCCCAGGTTGCAGTAAGGAATAGGTTTGCCACTGTTGCTGTCGTGCCGCATCTGTTTGTCAGACTGCGCTTCAGACCCGTCCGCGACTCCCGGTCCCTCGTCTCTTTGCACTGTTCCCTCCTGGCGATTTTAGGCACAAAGAGAATGTCTAACAAATGCAAACCAAATGGAACATGTAAAAATAATGTACATTTTCGCTGTATTTTTAAGTTATTGACGGTCTAAATACAGTAATATGAACCTCACCCCTGTCTCTGCTCGGTGTCACGCACCGGAGCGCCCCTCGGAGCCGGTTTCCTGGGGACCCGCGGC
>NW_015090784.1:832223-842391 GCF_001431845.1 Calidris pugnax | reverse complement strand
CCCCGGGGCGGGGACCCGCCGCCGCCCCGTCCCTCTCCCGCCGCCCGGGAGGAGGATGCCGGCCGGGCTCTCCTGGCCCGAAGCTGCGGCGCTGGCGCTGGTGGCCCTGGGGCTGCTGGTCGCCCTGTGCCGGCACCTCTGGGCGCTGCGCTGGAGCCTCAGCCGGGACCGCGCCAGCGCCCTGCCCCTGCCCAGGGGCTCCATGGGCTGGCCCTTCTTCGGGGAGACCCTGCACTGGCTGCTGCAGGTAAGGCGCAGCGGGGACGGGGACGGGGTGGGAAGGGGACGGAGGGAGCCCCGGGCTGACCCGCGGCTCGTCCCCAGGGCTCCCGCTTCCACAGCTCCCGGCGGGAGAGGTACGGAAATGTCTTCAAGACCCACCTGCTGGGGCGGCCGGTGGTGCGGGTGACGGGTGCCGAGAACATCCGCAAGATCCTGCTGGGCGAGCACACGCTGGTCAGCGCGCAGTGGCCCCAGAGCACCCAGATCATCCTGGGCTCCCACACCCTGCTCGGCTCCGTCGGGGACCTGCACCGCCAGCGCCGCAAGGTGAGTCTCGTGGCCGCCCCGACGGGGCACACAGCCCAGGCTTGGGCCTCGGTGGCACGTGGGGCACCCCGCTTTAACCGCCTGCCTCTGTTCCCCCCCTTCTCCCTCTAGATCCTGGCCAGAGTGTTCAGCCGCGCCGCCCTGGAGAGCTACCTGCCACGGATCCAGAAGGTTGTGAGCTGGGAGCTGCGGGGCTGGTGCATGGAGCCGGGCTCCATCGCAGTTTATTCCTCCGCTAAAACCTTAACTTTCCGCATTGCAGCTCGGATTCTGCTGGGGCTCCGCCTGGAGGAAAAGCAGTTCAAGGACCTGGCCAAAACTTTTGAACAGCTGGTGGAGAACCTCTTCTCCCTGCCCCTCAACATACCCTTCAGCGGGCTGCGCAAGGTACTGCTGCCCACCCCGCTCCCTCTGCCTGCGGGCAGGGGCCCGGCCCCCGGCGGCACAGACCCCCTGTCCCCAGGCCCGACAAGGGGCACTTCTGACGGGCCAGGACATCTGCAGCCACCCTGTTCTGGGTCTGAGGGCCCAGTGTCTTGCCCACCCCAGCCGTCTCCCCTTCTCTCTGCACTTCTCACCTGCTCCTGGGGGGCTTCCAGCCCCTCTGGACACTGGCTCCAGCTCGTTGCTCAGCACAGAGGGTCTCTCCTACCTCACCCCACATGTTGCCTTTCTTGGCTCTGGTTAGTCCATCGTGGCTGGTCCTTTCCCGTCTCTTCCCATTTGGACTCACATCAGCCCAGCGGCAGAGGGGTCTGTGGGCATCAGCACAAAGGCCGGTGGGCACAGCGCACCTCAGGTAGCACTCCCTGTGCACGTCAGGGCAGGCTGAGGACTTGAGACCCTCTTATGGTCCTTGGTCCCTTGTCCCCCAGCAGCAGAGAGACAGCGAGGGTCCTGGAGGGGAACATGGCAGAGGGATGGTCTCTTCTGCCTCTTTCAACCCACAGTTTCTTCCCTGCTGCCTTGCCCCTCTTTGCCTGCCTCCCCACACTCCTGCTCTAGGGATCCATCCTGGCTCCCACTCCTCCTCTCCATCTCAGTCTGCGTTCCCTCCTCTGGCTTTGGGTTCTCCACCCTGACCAAGCTCAGGTCTCCTACCCCTTTTAGCCAGGTCTTGCCCAATCTCTTATTTCCACTGGGAGCTCTGGCACACTGGATGGCCTTACCAAGCCAGTCCCGGTTCTCCCCTGGCTTCCCTGCTGCTCTTCTCCACCAGTTCAAAGCTCTTATTTCCCTGTCCAGATTCCCTTTGCACGTGTCTCCAGAGTGAGCCTTCATCCCCCCATCCTGTCCCTCTATGCCCTCCCTCAGGTGAGCCACAGCCCCAGACCAACCTCTTCAACTTGCATTTAGGTCCCCTTGTCTTCCCCCTTGCTCCCTGCCCTGTTCACTTTGTCCAGTCTTTCCCACCTCAAATCTCAGCCTTTCTGTCTTCCCAATATTTGATTACGATCATTTTTCATCCCATGTCTCTGGTCCTTCTGGTTCTTGCAGAAGGCATTGCATTGCTCTGTGACTCCATCCACCCACTTTGCAAGGAGATCACTGATCACTCCACTTGCTGAGATCTCACCTGATGTTCTGCAGCGCAGGAGCCTGAGTGCAGGGGAGCTGGGTGTGAGAACGTGTCCTTATCTGCTACACCCTGGTAAAGCCACTCAGTCGTTCCTGTCTCAAACGTGCCTTGCTGCTTGGACTCACTTTTATTAACTTACCTCTTCTTGTCCCTTTGGAGAAGCTTCTTTTGAGCGGTGCATGACCACGGGTTTGTTCAGCGCAGATGCCTCTGGACTCGGTTCCATGGGTTTACTGCTGTCTTTTCCTCTCGGTGTTTCCTAGGACTTGTTGTATTTGATTCATAACAGCAAGGCAGCAGAATTTGCAGCAGTTCCCTCCAGGCTGCTGCCTCTTGCCTCTGTGGGCAACAGATAAGAGTTCTTGCTGTTACAGATCCTGGGATTAAGGATTGCCACACTTGGGGTCCCCTGATCTCTCTGGAGAGGGGGGCAGTTCCTCAGGCTCTCCTCTGAACTGTGTCTGCCTCCCGCAGGGAATCAAAGCTCGGGACACGCTACATGGGTTTATGGAGAAGGCCATCCAGGAGAAACTGCAGAGGAGCAACCCAGAAGATCACAGCGACGCTCTGGATTTCATAATAAACAGTGCCAAGGAGCACGGCAGAGAGTTCACCATGCAGGAGCTAAAGGTAAGGAGACCCCCCTTGCAGTGTCCCTTCCTACTCGGTGGCTGTTGGAGACCTGGGCCGAGGGGCAGGAGGTTGGATGGGGACCCGCCACCGGCTGCTGGCTCCTGCCCTTCTCTGACTAGCTCTGGGGACACCGTCTCCAGCGCAGGTGAGAAAGCCTGGGCTGGGCATCTCATATGCTCTTGTGGGATTGTGTCTCTGTGCTGGAGGAGAGCTGGTGTTTAAAAAGGGAATAAATGCCTCTTCTCCCTTTCCTCTTCATGGCCACCAGGCTGCAGCCCGGTGGAGGGTGCAGTAGGGTTATGTGGCTGTGCCAAGGCTCTGCACGTCCCTGCACACTTGGTACCCCCCAAAAAAACATCTTGGGAGTATTTAGAGCTAGTTGTGTGCTCCTTAAACATCTTCCGGCATTTGGTGTGGCACGGGGTGGAGGTCATGCCACCTTATTCCTTGGGGCTGCGAGCCCAGGAATCTCTGAGACGATACATCAAAATGGGTCTGGGGATGGAATGATGGATTCTGGGCCATTCCCTACCACCTTATCATTAATTACATCATCCAGGTTGTGGGGTGCTAGGATGCTGTGTGATGCATTACTGTGACTTTGGGATGAGCCCAGTAGTACTCACTGAGCCAAAACTACCCACTGAATGTGGGGAGTATTTTGCCAAAGATCTTGGGAAAATACTGGCATTAGTAAGTGCTGCGTCGTTTGTAGCTCCAGGTCACTTGGTGAAAGGCTCAGTGGGTGACAGATGACACCACATTGATGTAGCGAGTTTTGAAGCAGTTTTGCATGTGTACAGCAGCTGAATATAGTTTAAAAGTATTTGAATATAGTCTAAAAGTATTGAACATACATAGTTTTACCATTTATTTAGGTATTTAAGGAAAATTATCTAAAGACTAATGTTTTATAAATATTTTGTAAAAGCGTAATCTCTAAATCTAAAATATTTGAAAGACTTTACAGCAACTATTAGATGCAATTAGAACCAGCATATAGTCTTAAAGTAACTTTTTAATAATTATTTATTATGTTATTTGTTCTAATAAATGGTTTTTATTATAATATAATTGTTTTTTAAAAATAATTGCCAGGTTCAAAATGTGATTACATCTTGGCAGGATTAAAAAAAACCCAAACCCATCCTACATAATCGTGCTGTGGTGGCCGGGTGGGTGGAACCGTGAGGGCCGGTCCTGCCTCCCGGGGCTGGGACTGTGGGAAGGTGCTGCCTCCCGGTCGCCTTGTGGGAGCAGGAGGGAAAGCCAGGAGCCCGGTGTCACACCTGAGGCAGCCCCGCTGTCAGAGGTTGGCGCAGGGAGTCGTAAGGGCTGTTATTCCAAGCTGCAGAGCCTGACCTAAATTCCTTGCCTGTTACTGAAATGTCTTGGGTTTTAATTGCAAGTGGCGTCAGGGAGAGATTTCTTTTCATCTGGGTCTGCCCATTTGTGAATGTAAAAATTCCTGCCGACGCCTGCAGGAGGTGGGATGGGGGTTGACAGGGATCTGTTATTTCAGAGGTTTTGTTTCAGCTGAAAGATGCCCTTGAGAGCTGCACTTTGGCAAAAGCCTCTGCTCCAGCCGATGTTCGGCACTGGGGATGGCAGCAAAGACTAATCCATGTTACATTGCCCTTGACCCTCCAGACTTGGCTCCAGGCACCTTCAGGCTTCAGGTCTGCACCCCGTTTCAGCTTCCAGCACTTCCAGGATTCATGCAGAAACACACAGTCTGGCTGGGCAGAAGGGTAGAAAAGCTGGGGACAAAGGGGAGGTGGCAGATGAAGGAAACAAGTGTTAATGCTTAAAATGAACTTCACTGGCCATGCTAACATGCGTGTTAGAAGTGCTGCTTTAAAATTTGTGAATCTTGGGAGGAAAACTCAGAAGAGCTGGATCGGAGGTGACGTGCTCATCTCAGTTGTGTGCCTGCATCAGTCACTCGACAAGGGGGTGTCCAGCTTGCACAGGAATGGAACGAGCGTGTCTTGTTTTGGTCCCTGCCAGCCCAGGGTGGGAGCAGGTTTGTGGGGAGCAGAGGTGGGGCCAGGGCCCTCTGCATGGGGACAAAAGCCACAAAAGGTGAGAACAGTCTGAGTCACAACCCATTTAAAATGGCATTCAAACTTGTCACCTTCTTTCCTCTCCCAGGAGTCAGCAGTTGAGCTCATATTTGCTGCTTTTTTCACCACGGCCAGTGCCAGCACCTCCCTGATCCTCCTGCTGCTGCAGCACCCCGCCGTGATTGACAAAATCAGGCAGGAGCTGGTGTCCCAGGAGCTGTACAGGCACCGTGAGCGCTGCCCTGCGGGACCCTGCCCGGACACCCCGACCCCCCCGAGCAGCAACAGCGACACGACATTTCTCTGCCCTGCAGCCAAAGATGCTGGCGAGGACGAGTGCCAGCCCCCGGGCCCAGAGGAGGAAGGTTCCCCACGGCCCCGTGCCCCACTAGAGCCCACCCCCCCCCAGTACAGTCCCTGTGCTGGCCCCCGGCCCCCAGTGCCGTCAGGGCAGAGCCGTGGCTGCCCCTCGGACATCAGCCTGGAGCAGCTGAGCCGCCTGCGCTACCTGGACTGTGTGATTAAGGAGGTGCTGCGGGTGCTGCCCCCCGTCTCCGGAGGGTACAGGACGGCGCTGCAGACCTTTGAGCTGGATGTAAGTGCCTCGAGCTGCTGCCTGCCACTGCCTGCAAGCCCCTCCGTGTCCAGCACAGTGGGTGTCACTTGGCTGTGTCGCTCAGGGGAAGGTGGCACCCAGTGACCTCCCAGGGTCCCAGCTGGGCTGGGAGAAAAAGCACCACGGAGCAGATGGGCAAGGTGCCGGGGCTGTCCCTCCACAGGACGTAACGCTCCTCTCCTCCCCTCCTCTCTCCCTCCCCAGGGCTACCAGATCCCCAAAGGCTGGAGCGTCATGTACAGCATCCGTGACACACACGAGACGGCCGCCGTCTACCAGAGCCCCCCGGGCGGCTTCGACCCAGACCGCTTCGGTGCCGCCCGGACGGAGCCCGCGGGACGCTTCCACTACATCCCCTTCGGCGGCGGGGCACGGAGCTGCATCGGCAAGGAGCTGGCACAGGCCATCCTCAAGCTGCTGGCCATTGAGCTGGTCAGCACGGCCCGCTGGGAGCTGGCCACCCCTGGCTACCCCGCCATGCAGACCGTGCCCATCGTGCACCCCGTGGACGACGGGCTGCAGCTCTACTTCCACCCCCTGCGGCCCGGCGAGGCCTGAGCCGGGGACACGCTGCCCCCTCGGCCCTGGCGCTGGTGGCCCCCCATGGCTGCTGGGGCAGGTCCCTGCTCCCCAGGCGGGGAACGGCGTGGGGTCACCCCAGAGAGAAACCCCAAAGGCCGCCTTATTTTTCCCCTCCTGGTGTGCAAACCATCAGGGAGGGTCCTGCTCCTGAGCTCCGGGAGGAGCCCCAGCCCCAGCCCCAGCCCGGGGATGAACCCCTGAAGCTGCTGGCAGGGAGCATCCCCCACGGGGGCTCAGCAGCCCCTGTCTCCAGTCACCAGGGATGGGGGGCAAAACTCCCGGATCCTCTCTGTCCCAGGGTTATCTCCTGTGGGTGTGCAGTAGGAGGGGCAGGGCCAGCGTCCTGCCTCGGTAGTTTTTTATATGTAAAAAGAGAGAGGATGGGGGGGGATCTGTAGGAAAACACAAGCCAGGGCTGCTCAGTCCATGGCATCAGCTGTAGCTAGAATAGTAGGGCGTAAAGCGGTTTTTATTGTAAATGTTTAATCTCATTCCAGCAGTTGGGGTTAGAGCCAGCGCAGAGGCCGTGTCTCACTCCCAGCAGTAGTAGCTGTGAAGGTTGTGCCTGAGCTCGTGCTGCTGCTTGGGGTCTGCTGTGAAGCCCCCCCTCTGTGCCCCCCGCAGCACGTGCTCCCAGCCACAGCCTGTCCCAGGGATCAGACTGCAGCAGGGGAGGGGGCTTTGGGGAATAAATGTCTGGAAAATGGGCGTTTCTGAATTCATCCGATTAGTGGTAGAAAGTCCCCTGTTCCTGATGATGCTGTTTGCGTTGCAGCCAGGGCATTGGCCAGGTGGCACAGGCCCCGTGGTGGCTGTCTGGACCATGTCACATCCCATGGTCTCTCTCTGCCAGGGAAGGTGCAAGGATGGCAGCTCTGTGGGTCCGTCGGGGGGTGGTACCCGGGGCTAAGCCTGGGTGCTGAAGGCACCTTTTTAGGTGTTTTCTGAATACCACCTCCTTGCTGAGACACGGGGTATTTCTCTGCCACGTAACATGAAGTGAATCCTGTTGCTTTTTCACCAAGAACAGAGCTGGGCTCTTGCTGTGGAGCTCCGTCCAGCTTCACCTCTGCTCCCTCTGTCACGCGTCCTGTGTGGAAGCAGTGGGGGAAACCCTCCCCTGGTGCCCCCGGGCCTGGTGGCATGCCATGCTCTGAGAAGAAACAGCAGCAGCTTGACCTGCGAGGGCAGAAACGCGGCATGAGGACAGCGTCCCTCTGGAAAGGCTCTGGGGACCTTCCTTTGTCCCCTGAATCTCCGTCATCGTCCCGCTTCAGTGCCAGGTCGCCAATGTCCTTGCCCTGGCGGGTGCCCCGTGCGTGGCGGTGCTGGGGGGGTGCCCGCTGCCGTTAGCCCTGCGAGCACAAGGCTACCCAGGGCAGAAATGTGGCTCCCAAAGGTGACAGGGCCCATCTGGGAGAGGCTGAGCCGTGGGGCTGAGCGAACTGCTGTTGGCAGGGAGACCCCAAAGTGAACCAGCACCTCTGTCCCTCCTGACCTTGTCCTGAAAGGTGAATCTTTCTGGCTATCGGGGGGGCCACCCCTGGCTACCCCGCCATGCAGACCGTGCCCATCGTGCACCCCGTGGACGACGGGCTGCAGCTCTACTTCCACCCCCTGCGGCCCGGCGAGGCCTGAGCTGGGGACACGCTGCCCCCTCGGCCCTGGCGCTGGTGGCCCCCCATGGCTGCTGGGGCAGGTCCCTGCTCCCCAGGCGGGGAACGGCGCGGGGTCACCCCAGAGAGAAACCCCAAAGGCCGCCTTATTTTTCCCCTCCTGGTGTGCAAACCATCAGGGAGGGTCCTGCTCCGGAGCTCTGGGGGGAGCCTCAGCCCCAGCCCGGAGATGAACCCCTGAAGCTGCTGGCAGGGAGCATCCCCCACGGGGGCTCAGCAGCCCCTGCCCCACGCAGGGCTCCAGTCACCAGGGATGGGGGGCAAAACTCCCGGATCCTCTCTGTCCCAGGGTTATCTCCCGTGGGTGTGCAGTAGGAGGGGCAGGACCAGCGTCCTGCCTCAGTAGTTTTTTATATGTAAAAAGAGAGAGGATGGGGGGGGATCTGTAGGAAAACACAAGCCAGGGCTGCTCAGCATCCCCCACGGGGGCTCAGCAGCCCCTGCCCCACGCAGGGCTCCAGTCACCAGGGATGGGGGGCAAAACTCCCGGATCCTCTCTGTCCCAGGGTTATCTCCCGTGGGTGTGCAGTAGGAGGGGCAGGACCAGCGTCCTGCCTCAGTAGTTTTTTATATGTAAAAAGAGAGAGGATGGGGGGGGATCTGTAGGAAAACACAAGCCAGGGCTGCTCAGTCCATGGCATCAGCTGTAGCTAGAATAATAGGGCGTAAAGCGGTTTTTATTGTAAATGTTTAAATCTCATTCCAGCAGTTGCCGTTAGAGCCAGCGCAGAGGCCGTGTCTCACTCCCAGCAGTAGTAGCTGTGAAGGTTGTGCCTGAGCTCGTGCTGCTGCTTGGGGTCTGCTGTGAAGCCCCCCCTCTGTGCCCCCCGCAGCACGTGCTCCCAGCCACAGCCTGTCCCAGGGATCAGACTGCAGCAGGGGAGGGGGCTTTGGGGAATAAATGTCTGGAAAATGGGCGTTTCTGAATTCATCCGATTAGTGGTAGAAAGTCCCCTGTTCCTGATGATGCTGTTTGCGTTGCAGCCAGGGCATTGGCCAGGTGGCACAGGCCCCGTGGTGGCTGTCTGGACCATGTCACATCCCATGGTCTCTCTCTGCCAGGGAAGGTGCAAGGATGGCAGCTCTGTGGGTCCGTCGGGGGGTGGTACCCGGGGCTAAGCCTGGGTGCTGAAGGCACCTTTTTAGGTGTTTTCTGAATACCACCTCCTTGCTGAGACACGGGGTATTTCTCTGCCACGTAACATGAAGTGAATCCTGTTGCTTTTTCACCAAGAACAGAGCTGGGCTCTTGCTCCACTGCAGTGGAGCTCCGTCCAGCTTCACCTCTGCTCCCTCTGTCACGCGTCCTGTGTGGAAGCAGTGGGGGAAACCCTCCCCTGGTGCCCCCGGGCCTGGTGGCATGCCATGCTCTGAGAAGAAACAGCAGCAGCTTGACCTGCGAGGGCAGAAACGCGGCATGAGGACAGAGTCCCTCTGGAAAGGCTCTGGGGACCTTCCTTTGTCCCCTGAATCTCTGTCATCGTCCCGCTTCAGTGCCAGGTCGCCAATGTCCTTGCCCTGGCGGGTGCCCCGTGCGTGGCGGTGCTGGGGGGGTGCCCGCTGCTGTTAGCCCTGCGAGCACAAGGCTACCCAGGGCAGAAATGTGGCTCCCAAAGGTGACAGGGCCCATCTGGGAGAGGCTGAGCCGTGGGGCTGAGCGAACTGCTGTTGGCAGTTCACCCCAAAGTGAACCAGCACCTCTGTCCCTCCTGACCTTGTCCTGAAAGGTGAATCTTTCTGGCTATCGGGGGTGAAATCAGTAGGTGGTGGCCGCAAGTGGCAATGAGTAACTTTAATTATCAGGAGCTGCTGGCGTGGCTGCGACCCGCAGGCGATGGTGGCTCCCACGGCGGGCAGGGCCCGGCACCAGCAGTGGGACGGCCCGGGCTCCTCCGGCAGCGCGGCCAAAAATTACCCCGAGCGGTAACGAGTCCCGCAGCCACCCGCTGGAAAATGTAACGTGAATCTAGTTAAAAAAAAAAAAAAGAAAAAAAAAAAAAGAAAAAGACTTGAAACTGATTTTGTTTGCAGATAAACACCAACATTTACAAATGAAGTGTAATAATTGTTACTTGTAATCAAAGTTTGTTCATATTAGGCTGTTAATTTCTTGACCCCCTTCCAAGATGTTTTTAATTATCCCTTTCACTCTTCACCATTTGATTCTTTTCGAGCCGATGGCTGGGGAATACACAGCTGGGGAGATAATAAAGCCTTCCTGTGGCAATTATCGGTGCTCAGGCCACCGTATCTCGTTATTTTGATAGACAGTGAACTTGGCGCGGTCGCCGGCCGGGTTCACGCAGATGTCACGGTCCGTGTTGTAGGTCAGGAGCGGGTCAGCGCCCGGCGCGGGGAGAGCGGCGGGTCAGGGCGCGGCCGCCGCACCCCGGGCACCGCCGGGGCCAGGAGGCGCCCCCCGGGATGGGCTGTGTCCCTCCGGGGCGAGGGGCTGCGGAGGGGGGCG
>NW_015090784.1:830089-831587 GCF_001431845.1 Calidris pugnax | reverse complement strand
CCGGCACCGGCCCGGCTCCTCCTGGCTCCGCTCGCTCGCCGTTCCCGGCCGGGGACCGGGGGCTCCGCAGCTTGCGGAACGCGTCGGCACCGGGCGGGGGTCGGTGTCTCCGGGCTCCCGGCTGCTGGAGGGGGCACTTCTCCGTCTCGTCGCAGCCCGCTGGTCTCTAACGAGCCCCGGCGATAAATCCGAGGAGGCGGCCGGCCCCCGGCTGTCGGCGGCGTCCCGCGGACCCGAGCGTGGTGCGGCGGGAGCGACCCCCGAGCCGCCGCCTGCGCGCCCGGCGGCACCGCTCCCTCCCGGGCGGGCGGGATGCGCCGCGCAAAGCAAACAGTTAAAGATTTCGGGGGGAGGAGCCAGGCCGCAATCCGCAATTAAAGATGAACTTTGGGTGAACTAATTTATCGGACCAAGGTAGGGTGGGCAGCAACCTGGGAAGGGTATAAAAGGCGGCCGGCGGCGAGCCCGGGCCGCGCACTCGGAGCTGCCGGGGGCCGGGCGGGAGGCGCTCCCCAGCCATGGGCTTCTCCGCCCTGGTCGCCAGCGCCCTGTGCACCTTCCTGCTGCCCCTGCTGCTTTTCCTGGCCGCCGTCAAGCTCTGGGACCTGTACTGCGTGAGCAGCCGCGACCCCAGCTGCCCGCTGCCGCTGCCCCCCGGCACCATGGGGCTCCCCTTCTTCGGGGAGACGCTGCAGATGGTGCTGCAGGTAAGGGCAAAGGCGGGCGATGCCGCGGAGAAGCGCCCCGGCTCCTCCTCTCCCTGCAGGGGAGGGGGACGAGCGGCGGCTTCGCCGGGCTCCCGTGCCCAGGTGGGACAGAGCCGCTCTCCCTGCCCCTTCCTCTTCTCCTTTTTAAAATTTATTTTATTATTCCCCTCCGCCCCTTCTGCTGTCCAGAGGCGGAAGTTCCTGCAGATGAAGCGCAGAAAATACGGCTTCATCTACAAGACTCACCTCTTCGGGCGGCCCACGGTGCGGGTGATGGGCGCCGAGAACGTGCGGCACATCCTGCTGGGCGAGCACCGGCTGGTCTCGGTGCAGTGGCCCGCCTCGGTGCGCACCATCCTGGGCTCGGGCTGCCTCTCCAACCTCCACGACGGGCAGCACAAGCACCGCAAAAAGGTACGGCCCCGACGGCGGGCGGGGAGCGGGGGCGGCCGCCCCGGGCGCGGCGGCTGAGCCTGTACTCTTCACCATTTGATTCTTTTGGAGCCGATGGCTGGGGAATACACAGCTGGGGAGATAATAAAGCCTTCCTGTGGCAATTATCGGTGCTCAGGCCACCGTATCTCGTTATTTTGATAGACAGTGAACTTGGCGCGGTCGCCGGCCGGGTTCACGCAGATGTCACGGTCCGTGTTGTAGGTCAGGAGCGGGTCAGCGCCCGGCGCGGGGAGAGCGGCGGGTCAGGGCGCGGCCGCCGCACCCCGGGCACCGCCGGGGCCAGGAGGCGCCCCCCGGGATGGGCTGTGTCCCTCCGGGGCGAGGGGCTGCGGAGG
>NW_015090784.1:798594-829163 GCF_001431845.1 Calidris pugnax | reverse complement strand
CCGGCACCGGCCCGGCTCCTCCTGGCTCCGCTCGCTCGCCGTTCCCGGCCGGGGACCGGGGGCTCCGCAGCTTGCGGAACGCGTCGGCACCGGGCGGGGGTCGGTGTCTCCGGGCTCCCGGCTGCTGGAGGGGGCACTTCTCCGTCTCGTCGCAGCCCGCTGGTCTCTAACGAGCCCCGGCGATAAATCCGAGGAGGCGGCCGGCCCCCGGCTGTCGGCGGCGTCCCGCGGACCCGAGCGTGGTGCGGCGGGAGCGACCCCCGAGCCGCCGCCTGCGCGCCCGGCGGCACCGCTCCCTCCCGGGCGGGCGGGATGCGCCGCGCAAAGCAAACAGTTAAAGATTTCGGGGGGAGGAGCCAGGCCGCAATCCGCAATTAAAGATGAACTTTGGGTGAACTAATTTATCGGACCAAGGTAGGGTGGGCAGCAACCTGGGAAGGGTATAAAAGGCGGCCGGCGGCGAGCCCGGGCCGCGCACTCGGAGCTGCCGGGGGCCGGGCGGGAGGCGCTCCCCAGCCATGGGCTTCTCCGCCCTGGTCGCCAGCGCCCTGTGCACCTTCCTGCTGCCCCTGCTGCTTTTCCTGGCCGCCGTCAAGCTCTGGGACCTGTACTGCGTGAGCAGCCGCGACCCCAGCTGCCCGCTGCCGCTGCCCCCCGGCACCATGGGGCTCCCCTTCTTCGGGGAGACGCTGCAGATGGTGCTGCAGGTAAGGGCAAAGGCGGGCGATGCCGCGGAGAAGCGCCCCGGCTCCTCCTCTCCCTGCAGGGGAGGGGGACGAGCGGCGGCTTCGCCGGGCTCCCGTGCCCAGGTGGGACAGAGCCGCTCTCCCTGCCCCTTCCTCTTCTCCTTTTTAAAATTTATTTTATTATTCCCCTCCGCCCCTTCTGCTGTCCAGAGGCGGAAGTTCCTGCAGATGAAGCGCAGAAAATACGGCTTCATCTACAAGACTCACCTCTTCGGGCGGCCCACGGTGCGGGTGATGGGCGCCGAGAACGTGCGGCACATCCTGCTGGGCGAGCACCGGCTGGTCTCGGTGCAGTGGCCCGCCTCGGTGCGCACCATCCTGGGCTCGGGCTGCCTCTCCAACCTCCACGACGGGCAGCACAAGCACCGCAAAAAGGTACGGCCCCGACGGCGGGCGGGGAGCGGGGGCGGCCGCCCCGGGCGCGGCGGCTGAGCCTGTGTCCTCTTCCTCCTCCTCCTCCTCCTCCTCGTCCCCCCGGGCAGGTGATCATGCGGGCCTTCTCCCGGGACGCCCTGCAGCACTACGTGCCCGTCATCCAGGAGGAGGTGAGTGCTTGCCTGGCGCAGTGGCTGGGCGCCGCCGGGCCCTGCTTGCTGGTGTACCCCGAGGTGAAGCGCCTCATGTTTCGCATCGCCATGAGGATCCTGCTGGGCTTCCAGCCCCGCCAGGCCAGCCCCGACGGCGAGCAGCAGCTGGTGGAGGCCTTCGAGGAGATGATTCGCAACCTCTTCTCCCTCCCCATCGACGTGCCCTTCAGTGGGCTTTACCGGGTAAGTCTCCTGGCGGGCCGGGGGGAGAGGGGTGCCCCCGCAGCCAGGGCAGTGGGAGACGGGTGGGGGGGATGGCAGTGTTGGCCAGCGTCCCACGTTGCTCTCCCTGCTGCCTGGCCAGGGCTTGCGGGCACGCAACATCATCCACGCCAAGATCGAGGAGAACATCCGTGCTAAGATGGCCTGTAAGGAGCCTGAGGGCGGCTACAAGGACGCGCTGCAGCTGCTGATGGAGTACACACAGGGCAACGGGGAGCAGCTCAACATGCAGGTGAGGTTTCCCAGGGCCAGGTCCACCCCTCTCCCCTAGCCCCTCTGTCAGTAGCATGCCTATATTTTGGGAGCAAAAGGAGAGAGCAGGGGGCTCGTCGCCCTCTCCCCGTGCAATGAACCAGCTTGTGCAGTGCCCTGGGCTGCAGAGGATGCCACCAGGC
This sequence comes from Calidris pugnax, assembly GCF_001431845.1. NCBI lineage: Eukaryota > Metazoa > Chordata > Aves > Charadriiformes > Scolopacidae > Calidris > Calidris pugnax. Next base: position 827,213 of record NW_015090784.1, on the reverse strand, counting down.
TGCTGGCTGGGGAGCACAGGACCAGGGCCACATCCCTAGGAAGCGTAAGCACCAGTGCCATCCTGGCCCCTGGGTGTCTCCTCCAGCCTGGGAGTGATGCAGTGATGGGGTGGTGGAGTGGGCTGGGGGGGGATGGTTATATTCAAGACCTGTTCTACGTTCCTCTGTCCTGTGCATGCAAGGAGCTGAAAGAGTCTGCCACAGAGCTGCTGTTTGGGGGCCATGAAACCACTGCAAGCGCTGCCACGTCACTGATTGCCTTCCTTGGGCTCCACCATGATGTCCTGCAGAAAGTGAGGAAGGAGCTGCAGGTGAAGGTGCGTGTCTCCCCGGGAGCCACTTCATAGGAGTGGGCAGTGGGGAAGGTACCTCCAAGAGAGGGGTCCCAGACAGGGCCCCCCTCACCCAGGTGTTACCCTTCTTTGAGGGGGGGCAGGAAAACGTCTCTCACCGAGGGGCAGCTGCTTTGCAGTGCCAGGAGCCCTGGCTGCCCACTCCGTAAAGTCACGGCAGCATCTTCCTTCCTAGGGGTTGCTCTGTGGTGCTAACCAAGAGAAGCATCTGGACATGGAGGTCCTGGAGCAGCTGAAGTACACGGGCTGTGTCATCAAAGAGACCCTCAGGCTGAGCCCTCCTGTTCCTGGAGGATTTCGAATTGCACTCAAGACCCTGGAGCTGAACGTAAGCGGGGCTGGGGCTGGACTGTGCAGCGCAGCTGCAGAGCATCGGTGCATCCCTGTCTGGGGGAAGCCAGGCAGGGAGGTGGGGGGCACCGACGTGTCCTGCGCTGACAATTCACCTTATTTAACACAGCAAGGTGCCTCATGTCTCCTTCCCTTCTTCTGACAGGGTTACCAGATCCCCAAGGGCTGGAATGTTATTTACAGTATCTGCGATACCCACGACGTGGCAGATCTCTTTACCAACAAGGATGAATTTAACCCGGATCGCTTCATGTCTCCATCTCCGGAGGATTCTTCTAGGTTCAGTTTCATTCCCTTTGGCGGGGGCTTGAGGAGCTGCGTGGGCAAAGAGTTTGCAAAAGTCCTTCTAAAAATATTTACAGTGGAGCTGGCTCGGAGCTGTGACTGGCAGCTGCTGAATGGACCTCCTACAATGAAAACGGGCCCCATAGTGTACCCCGTGGACAATTTGCCAACCAAATTCATAGGTTTCAGCGGCCAAATCTGAGAGCTCAACGCTTGCCTCTGGCTGGATTTCTATGTAGCATCTAATTATGTACATAGCAACTTTTTATAGTAACAAAGGCCTTTAAATATTTAAACTTGTAAATGTACAATAGTTATTTATGTCTTCTAAATATTTCAAAAGGCTATGATATTTTTTCCCCAAGCACTACAATTATGGGTCTCTGATTCATAATTAGAGAATGTTATTTCTATAGAAATAAGTCTTCCCCTATTTAAAAATCTTACTGAAAGCTGGCCAGCTGAGGATTTGAAGACATTTCACAATGGTGTATGTATTAAGAAATATTCTTAAAGGCATTTGAAACAATGGTAACTAGCTACTCATCCAAATTACCTAAAATGGTTATTGTTTGAGAATGTTTCCAGTATTATTTGTGTCTAGATCTGTTTAATGTGTGAATTTTAAGTTTGATAATAAAGTTTATTTTTGATGATCCTCTGTGTGTGCTAGAAGAGTAGCTTAACCAACAGGTCTAATGGGTTTGGATGTAGAGTCAGATCTGCTTTTTCTGAATGAGCTATTTGCTTTTTCTGTGTCGATAACCCTCCCCTGCCTCCCACCCGCAATGTGGTTCTCACTTGTGAATAGTAAATTGTTTTAAATTTTAGCCTGTAAAGAGGCAGGAGTTGTGCAAAAACACACACGCTCACTGAAAACAGTGTGAAGTGACAGCAAGGTCTCCTTATCTTGGGCTGTAGTAAATAAGAAAGTAAAGGGAAGCAGAAGAATAATGCATAATGTGACTCTTTATCTGTAGCTGGAGAAAATATGTTGAGGAAAAAAAACCCTCCCTAATGGTCTTCTCCCATATTAGTGCTGACCTGTGTGAATGGACCACAGGGTCTTGCCCTGTGTGGAGTCTGCTGGCTGTGAAGCTTCTGAATCCTTACTTGTGAAGGTGTCTCCTAGCTGGTAGAGCAAATAAAATCTGCTGTGGTTTCTCCTTGAAATGCAGCGTCTCCGGCTGGGTCAGAGATAGAGCATGCATTTGGTTTAAGAAGTTCTTTCCTGGAATTCAGCAAAGTGAAAACTAAAAGGCAGGCACTAATGTGAATTGATTAACAGGGAATCAACTGTTGAGATGCAATTCCCCGGGGGTGTGTAAGCAGGGCAGATAAAATGCCCTAGGCATGACCCCTGGTTTGGCTTAACCATAAGGTTTTTTGTGCTCTCCCCCGGCTTCTTTCTCACCCCCCCTTACTACACCTATTAGTCTTCCCTCAAAAGTCAAACAACATAGGCTGGCTCTATAAACATCTACCAAGTAAACCAACGTAATTCAGTGTCACCAACACTTACAGCACCAGATAGACCAATTTAATTTCTTGTTTGCTCCTGGAAGTCGCTTTCTTATTATGTTCTCTAAGGTCAAAATTAAGGATGGAGTTAAATTTGCTCAAAATCGCTGCAGGTGTTTAATAGCATCTTTGATGTTTTGGGTTGGTTTTTTCTTGAAGGAGTGTTTCTGTAATACATTTGATGTGTTTCCAGTTAGCATTTTAAATACATAAACTTCTACTGTAGGAACTTGGCTACCACCTATATATGTGTAACTATCAAGTCTTTGTCTTAGTCAATTTAATTTAGTCTTAAAATACAAAAGAAGGTTTTTTTAGATTGTGCTTGAGTCTTCTTGGCAACGTTTAAAATCTTAAATAATGTTTCCTATGCAAACCTCCTGTGCCATTATGTTTTTCAGGGACTTGATGAATAATCTCAGTTTAAGACATGTTTATTACCGGTATAGTAGTGGGAAACTGCAAACCCTGATGCTGATTTGCAGGTGATCTGAAGCCTGGAGACCCCCAAGACCCTTAACTTGGTATCATCATTAGCATTTTCTTCCTTAACATTTCAACATTCTGCAAAGCCAAATAGATGCTGATATTCTTTGAATGGTTTGTTTATTTTTAATTGAAGTCTTTTATATGTGGGAACTTTTTGCATTGTTTTCATATTATTTTAGTTTCTATTTTGTTTTTGTAAAGAATGGGATTCTAAGTGCTGTCTGGAGAATACAGAGAATAAGAACACTCACTGTAAGTTTAAGGTCATACATGCATTTCTCTGGTTCCTTTTTATTTTTGAGTCAAATTCGCAAGGCTTTTATGTTTGGGGGGAAAAGAAGAAGATAGTATACTTAATTTGATTTTGTCTGGACATCTGGGGGCACATCCTCAGCTGTTGTAAATCATGAGAACATAACCCATGCTAGGCACTGCCCCTGTGTAATTTATCTCTGTAGTTAAACGCTCTGTCACTGCTATGTAATTTAGGCATCTCGGAGCTACCTTTAAACAAGCTCTTCCCCAGAGGTGGTAACAGTGCAGCCGCAGTAATATGGAGCTCCGTGCGGGTTAATTGCTAAAATATTTGCCCAACTTCTTGAGCAGGTTTTACAGCCCCTGCTAATCTCTGCAGCTGTGTCTGGCAGCGTGGGTGCTGGCTGCAGACCAGCTCCAGGTGAGCTCTGGGGCATCGCAGGCAGCTTTGCCGGCTCAGCAGAGCCGGGCAGGGGCACCCACCCAGGCTGCTGCTGCTCTTCAGGGGCTGACACCCCCCTGGCACCCCGGGCCCTTGCTCCTGACATCATGCTGGGTCCAGGAACTGATGCTGCTGAAAAACTATCTCCCCAAACCCCGCTGTTTTTCAGGCAAGCCAGGTCCTGGCCCCAGCTCCCTGTGTGGACACCTTGTTCTGGGGGCTGCAGTGGAGACAGAAGGAAGAGGAAGAGGAAAGAGCTACTTCAGCTGACAGGTAGTTCCCAGAGCCAAGCTCCAATTCTCCATTTTGGGTGTTACCCCATGTCACTGTGAGCGACCGGTGCTCCAAGGCTCACAGACTGCCCAGGGCCAGATGTGGAGGGGAGCGCTCGCTCCCTGCTTGCAATTGGGCCTTTTGGGGGTTTTTCATACTCCTCCTCTTAGTTATCCTGTCATCTGAAAGAAAAATCTTTGGCAAGGTCTCTCTCCAAAAAAATACACCCTATTCAGTAGATGCTGTGCTTTGGTCCCGGGGTAAGAAGCCATGGTTTGTGTGTAGCTTGCTGGGGGCTCTGCCAGGGCACGGGGGGCTACTGCAGCCCACACAAATCACTGCTCCTGCCATCCTGGGGCAGCTCTGGGGCTCAGAGCTTCTGAAGTCTCTATGCCACACTAACCACACACGGTTATTCATTCATATAAATACACACATCTTTATTCATTCCTGAATAAAGATGGTAGCGAAGAAAGGTTGTTGGTGTGAATTGACACTGAGGAATGCTACTCAATAAACTAATTCCTGATTGAAAGGCAATACTATTTCCAGACAAGGTCAGAACAGGTAGGAGTGAATTTTGGTAATGGTTGTGTGAGTAAGGAAAAAATGTGCAAATGAATGCTGATGACTCACTGGAAATTAAAAAAAATACAAAAATATTACTTGATTAAAAATAATTTGATCAGATTCATTTATTTTGTGCTAGTGAAACTAGGTCGTGTTACTTTCAGCAGCTGAGCCTAGAAAGGGTTTTTTTCTTTTGGTTCATAAAAGCACCTATTGAAAGGACAGTATCGTTTGAAGCCTTGTATACTTGAGGTTTTGCACTTACATTTCCTTAAATAGCCCAAGTGCGAGCAACCCATTGCAGAATTTCTTTGCCTTAAAACTATTATATACCATCTTTCCTCAAGCAGCCTAACAGCATCCTATACAAGCCTATGGGATCCTACACAAGGCTGTGTTTCTGCTGAACATTCACAGAAACCAAACTTCAATCTAGTCTCTTTTGGCAATGTTTTTGAAACTATAAAAGGCAGTCACAAATCCTGTGTCTGGGCCGTACTGCTCATTAGGGTATGTTCCAGCCCCAAATTAGTGATTTTATTTATGGCTTAAAGGTACTGTGTTGCATGTAGTTGTCTTCTCCATTATAACAAAAAAGAGTGGGAAGTTTTGGACAGCATTTGTTAGTCCAGATAGTTTTGTTTGCCAGGTGGTTTGTATTGTAAATTCTCTGACAAGTTACACATCCAGCATGCAATGCAAAACATATACAGATTAGCAGCAAAGATTCAAAAAGTTTATTAGTTGCAACCATTAGAGTGATAGATTAGGAGAAAGGAAACATAACTGGCAGCAAGTTTAGAGAAGGCTCATTACTAGACTGGCTCGCTCCACTTGTTTAATAATGTCTTATGAAAAATGTTATATGAGAAGTTCAATGAATAATGCAGCCTTCATTAAGTTATGTAAATGAATGTAACTTCGTGGGTGGGTTAGAAATAAAATATTTAACAAATCTGTTTACATCCAGAGAGAAAGAGCAGCAGAGACAGCTTTTAAAGAATCTCAGATTAAAATATTGAAAAGGTGACAGACAAGGAAAGTTTGGTAGTAGGACATAGCAGTGCTGTTTTAATGGGTGTTTACAGCTCGCCTGGCAGTTGTAACATAGGCAGGGCAACACATTAGGTATTCTCATTTAATTAAAGTGTTGTTTGTTCCTTTATCAGCAGTCCCACCAATGCTGGTTCACTTGTGCACGCTGTCAGTGCCCCACGGACATGTGTGTGATTTGTGAGGCTGGAAGGATCATTTTAGCCAAAGTGACTGATGACGTACTTGTTTGCCAGGTCATTCTGTTCACAGACACACACTCAATTATACACTGGTTTATTTCCATGCATGTTTTTCCCTCCAATTTATGACCATTTAGGACAGCCCAAGTCTCCACGGGTGAAGTTTACAGGATAACTGCTGCAACATGAGAAAACCATAACCCAAGGGCTAGATCAGCTGTTGACCGCGTGCTTTCCTACTGCGCCCACAAGTGCCAGCCTTTCTTATGCCTCTCCCAAAACAAATCCTTGGATTTGGGCCTCACAGCTTACCCAGAAGGTCAAAGATTGTTGGAGGCTGTTTTTGAGCAAAGGGGGGAATAAATTCCAGAGCTGAGGGCCCCTCACAGGATCTCTCCAGAGATAAGTCACCGAAAGGCAGTCCCATGTGCACTCCTTCAGGTAGGAGGCAGCTCAGAGACTTTCTGAGGTGAAATTACAGAGATGTGGGTCCTGAGCAGCAGTCTAGGTACAGCTAAGAGTTTAAGGAGGAGAAGGAGGAGATGTGCACAGGCACATAGCTACCCAGACTGTGTCACGTCATCTCTGTTAACGCTGCTTTAAATGAAACAGCTTCCTCCAGGAACCACTGTTTTGAGGGAAGAGCACCAACTTAATCTGTTTGGGGTTTTTTTCTGCTTTAGATGTATGGGGTCAACATTATTTTATTATACCTGTATCTCAGAAATATACTGCTTTTTCACGTAAAATGTCAGCAGAACAAACATCTGAATTTGCAGCAGAATGGTGGTAGGTCTTGGTTTTCTTGGCTCGCTGATTTAATTGACAAAAGAAGCACAGGACGGTGGTATGCTTTATCGAATAGCCTTTATTTTATGTCTAGGCCCCTCTGAATTAACAACCTGCCTGTATCCTATGGGAAGGGGAGGAGGGGGCTGGATAGTGCCCTGCTAGCTGCATTAGTGCCAGCCTGCACAAATAGGGTTGGGTTTTTCCCCGCTTACAAGTCCACATCATACACCTACTCATGAAACACCCTGCCTCTCTCCAAAGCTTCCCTCAGGACCACAAAGTAATCGGAAAGGGCTCCCTGAGCTGGCAAGAGCCTCCTCTTTTGTGGGTTGTCCTTCCCGTCGATCGGAATGGCAGGAGACAGGGTGGGAAGGCACGAGGGGCAGCAGCGACAGCCCCTGCGCCCCCGCTGCAGGACACACAGGTGCCTTTCACCTCGGTGTCACCCTTCTTGCCCTGACTTCCCCTCCTCTTTGGTGTCGTTATATTAGGTATACGTTATTGATGTTAACGATGCTGCCTAGAGCACTGCAGCAAGATAGTGCATGCATTATAAATCTGGCAGTTAGAGAGAAAAGTTCATTAATCTTATCAACAGATTGCTTGAAGTAATGGCATGTCATGACCTTTTTGTTCATTGTATGAAATGAGATGGCTCAGAATTGTGACGTGTCTGAGGGAACCTTTCCTCTAACTGGGACTGAGAGCTTGGTGGTCACTGAAAAGCACTAATTGTCAGTTCAGCATTTATAGAAAAAATTGCAAATTTCAACCACAGGGCCATACACAGAAAAGTACATTTTACAGAGACAAGTGACATGCCTGCAAAGTGGAGCCATCCAATTCTAATCGTCTTATCATTCTCCTGTTTTGCATACTGTTAATACTTTTTTTTTTTTTTTTTCAATAATAAAAAACCCCTTCAATTCTGCCACATTTTTAACAATACAAAAAACCAATGCTTTTTTTCTCAAAAAGCTATACATCTTGAAAACATTGCAGCTGTTGCAAGAGCTGCACAGAGCACTTTTGGTTAGCTGTTGGATAGGTGATTTGTACTACACATAACAGCGAGTGCTGGAGCAGTGCTGAGGACTTGGAAGTTGAGTGTACAGTAGCATCACCATGTACTTGAAAGAGTTTTTATTAACAGAGAGCTTTGCAGCAAGAAGGAACTAAATAAAGTGCTGTCAGACTGTCTCCAAATGCTTTGCAGATAACATACTGTCCAGCCATTTGCCCTCGGCACACACAACTTTGTTAACAGGCAACTGTACAAAAGCTTATTTTTTTTTTTTTTTTTTAAATTAGCAGTTTACAGATGTACTTATTATCAGAGTGTTTAGAAGGAGAGAGAGGAGACGGGCCAAGTATGCTGATGCGGAAAACTGAGAATGCTGGAGCAGTCAAAGGTACTACTTGTTTATTTTGGTGGCTCCTGGGTGATTGTTCTTTTCACCTTTTATTAACCTGCAAATGGATTAGTCCTCGTAAACTAAAGAGGAGAGACCAGTGCACAACCCACTGCCCCAGAGATAAGGTCACAAAGAGGGGACGTGTCCCGAGTACAACCTCAGAGAAGAAATAGAAGTCTGAAGGCATTTACACGAGGCTGCCATTGCGCTTTACTAGCCCGACTGTGATTTACCGTATCAGTTCAACTGCTGACACCTTTATGTCCCTCCCTCCTATCCCAGCAGGCCACAGAGACACAGTCCATGATAGATGCTGGTGAACTTTTCCTCTGATCACCTTCTGAAGAACTTTCCCATAATCTATTGTTTTCTATCACAGTGGAAAACAAAACAAGGGTTTTTTTGACTTTCAGTTACCAGCTATTTTGCCCTAACTTTAAAGCAATGTACTGAATTTATTACATCAGTGTGAAAGAAGTTTTAAACTCTTGTCTCTTTATCCTACTCCCTGAACTTAACATGGTCCAGAGTAAATCAACGTAATTGCTGTTAGACCTACATTGTTGCAGGAATGTTTTATATTCCATGTTGTCAGTTATTTAGAACAGTTAATTGAAATTGCAAACATAAAAAGAGGAAAGCTACAGTTAAGAAATTAACTTTTTTTTTGTGCCTGTGGCTACTGTATGAATTATATAGAGAGCTAACATTAATGTAAGACCAAAAGATTTTGGAATATCTAAAAGCAAAAATACAATTGTGGATTCAGGGGAAGTATCTCCTTTAATTGACCACATAAAAATATAAGAAGTCATTCTGGATTGAGAGAAGCAGCTGACCTAGCACTCTTCTCTGAAACTTCAAAATACCTACCAAAATGTTGCATTTGCTTCTAAATAAATAAATGCCATGGGCTGTACCTGTTTTTGTCTCATCAAAATTCAGCACCAGTGTTACAGCATAAAGGGGAAAAGAAAGTCACAGCAATGGTAAGAAGGGGCATATTGAGGAGAGTGCTCTGGGAAGAGAAAAGGGAAGAACCTCTGGAAACCCTCTCCTGCAGGAGTTCCTCCCCTGCCCACCCTGGGCTCCCCTTCCCGGGGAGGGCTGAGCAGGGGTGTCTGTCCTGCCAGCAGAGCACCAGCAGGGCTGGAGTCAGGAGCTCAGGAGCAGCTGGACTGGGAAGGAGGTGTCCGGGAACAGCTGAGCCAGCTCCTGCCAGGCACGTCCCCACTGCAGCTTCAGCCCTTCAGCAGTCACCTTTGAGGAGGGCTGGGATCAAAAGGTTCCCAAGTATGTTCTCACTGTCTACCCCGAGGCTCTCTGTCCTCCCTGGGTTGTGACAATAGAGTGGTGTGCTGGTCTTCTGGTTCCTGTATAGTGATGGCAGTGAACAACTTCTATTTAAACAGGATTTTCATTGCAGTGGCCCATGAGGCCACACCTTAGTGTCAGGCTGTCTGTCACCACCAAAGGCCCTGCTCTGTGGTTTGGATGTGAGACAGCAGTGCGTGTGGGAAAGGCGGGAGGAGGGAAAGGATCAGTGGGAAAGGTCTGGGCAGGACGCAGGGTTACCTCTCATCTACAAAGCTGAGCAGACCTTTCAGCCAGCCTCACTGAACCAGAGACCTTCTCTGAAGGTGCCCAGCAGCCACCGTGTGTCCTCGCCCTGCCCTCCGGCTGGCAAAAGAGGTGCCATCCCTACAGGTTTCTTCCCAGGGAACCCCCTGTGTTAAAAGCGAGCCCTAAGCCTGTCTCCTGGGCAGGACTGGCCCGGGCAGCCCAGCCAGTGGCCATGCAGGGCCAGAGGGGGTTCTCTCCTCCTGCCCCACCGCTCACAGCTCCAGGACTTGGTCTCAGGAAAGGTGCAGCCTCAGGCTTTACAGAGAGGTCCATTTCTCACCCCCGGGACAAGGAGGGCTGGGCTGTGAACAAGACTCTGAGAGGGGACAACAGTGGGTTCAGTCCCCTGGTGGGTCCCACGGCAAAGGTGCTTAGGAGGTCACTGCTGAGTCACAGATACACCAGCAACGGTGGCCCCAAAGCTCTTCATTTTACAGCTATCATACTTGAGCTGGCTTACAGGGATGCAGCCTCAAAGTTGTTTTCTTTAAATTATTTTGATAATTCATTTCTTATAATTAACATTGCTGTAGAGAAAGATTTGGCCCAATGTCTTTTAACAAATTAAGTCTTTTTCTTGCTATTCTTTCTTTGTGTATTGAACTTCATGCTTCTCAAAGCCCTATTTCTGGGCTCTGCTATATCACAGTGGCTGGTGTGGTTTTGGAACAGTTGTTTTCAGCAGAAGTGGCACAAGCACAATAGTGGTATTACTAACCAGTCTTGTATTCCTGAACTCCTTAAAAGTGACTGCTATCTTTATCTGACAGCATGAAGTCTGCAGTCAGATATAGAAATATTTACCCACACTACACAAATGTATGTAGTTATACATAGCTATACATGTAGCCATAGAAGTTGGGTAGAAATATGTAAAATGTTTTTTATCTCACATTATCTACACTGGGCGAAGAAACACAGACACACCGTGGAACTGAATTTTGACCTGTCACCTCTGAAGCACGGCGTCTGCCCCATCAGCTGCTGCTCCTTGTTTGCTTGTTTTTCCCGGAAGCTGGAGGAAGCACGAGGATTTCAGAAGCTCCTGGATCAGACCTGCTGTCCTTGCAGCCAGAGCAGAGAAGGGGCAGGAGCATGGTCAGGCCACCAGCCTGGGACAAGGTCAGTGTGGCTGCCCTCCCACCCGCTCAACTTCTTTGGACAAAGAGGCCGTGGGTACGCCACAAGGGCCATCAGTGGGGAGAGCAGGAGTCCTTTGCCCACTGGTATTACTGGACACTTGTCCCACAGGCTGAGCTGGTGCAGGCACCAGGGCCACCTCCCTGTCACCTTCCTCCTGTCCCTGATCCTTCACATCTGCCCCTGCACTGTGGCTTCCCTTCCCTCCTGCAGATCCCTGGACAAGAGGGTACATGTGCTTTTATGTCCCCTGTTGCCCCCTGCGCCTCTCTCCCCTGTTCCAGGCTTTGCCTTTCCCCTTATTTCCCACAGCAGTGCTCAGGGTCTCCCCACCTCTCAGTAGGCTCCCATCACTCCCATCTGAATGCCCTTGCCCAGTTCACCCCTGGTGAAGGCAGTCTCTCCAGTCTTTATTTGTCTGGGAAATAGCTCATTTAACTGGGACAGGGAGGATGGGCAGAGATGAGAAAGAGCCATTGTTATGCTGAAAGCAGTTAATGGGTGCCACCAGACACTTGTGTGATCTATAGACCGTAGCAGAAGTCCTTTAAGCGGTGCTGGTGCTGCCCAGGGCACAAGAGTCTCCTGCTTCCCCTTCCCAGTTTTCTGATTTTCTTCCAGTTGAAGAAGAGCCTGGCACTGGTTACACCATTCCTTGGCATTTTCGAATGGATTTGATGGGGTAGGCAAAACAGACCATACTACAGAGAGAGAAACACCATCGAGTTGAGCAAAGGTCTTAGGAGGCGTCATTACAGACCCGAGGCTTTGGCTTTTGGAGTGGGGCAGGCGAGCTGGGCAGGATGAGTCCTGGGTGGGAAGGATGGGGCTGAAGCTGCAGACAGAGCTCCTCGTCTTCCTGGAGGTGGCTGTGCCCTGGGTGGCTTGTGCTGGAGGCTGGGATTTGGTGACCTGGGTCCTTACTCTTTCTTGAGTGTTTAAACATGCCATGAGAGAGGGGGAAAAGAAATTTCACTTTTTCAGGAGAAAATGCCTTTTTTACAGCCAGATGCTGGGCCCTCAGCAGGTGTGTCAGTCAGCTGCATGCTCTCAGTGTCCCTGTTTGGTTAAGGAAGCCTGCCTTTGTGGTTCTTGTAGAAATTTGCCTTGGTTCTCAACTGGACTGGAGCTTTTATGGTTAACTGGCAAAAACACTGTCAAATAATTGAAAAGCCTGAATAGCTCAGGCTTTTACACCAAAAATCATTCACTGTCATATTTCTTCCACTCTTCAGGGGGCTGCCTGATGGAAGCGATGTGAATTGTTGCTCACTTTCTCAGTTCTGCTGTCTGAACACTTGAAAATTACTTAAATTTTCACCCTTTCTCATTATTTTTTTCCCTCTCTCCCTTGTCCTCTGCCTGGATCACAAGTGCTGACTTTAGTATTTAATGCTCCACAAGCAGTAAGTCTCTCAGAGTTTTCCTTGTGACCAAAAAAAGTGGAAGATGAGTAAAACTGCTGGTCAGAAATTGAGCGTTACTGATTCATTGAAACAAATCCAAGTGGCTGGTGAGATGTCTGTAAATACGCTGTAGTGAATCACCAGTGACCTCTGAGGGGAAGATAACGTGTCAGAGAGCGCCTACAGGTACACCTTCCAGACTGGTGTGGAAGATGGCTGCTTCCATATTCCCCGAGAGGTGTAGGGAGGGGACTTGAAATAAATCTTGTGAGAAAGAGCGTGGCTGGCATATGGTGTCATTCATCCACGAGTCACATCCAGCAGCTTAGCAGTGGCTGAAGTTGTTAATATATCACTGCCCTTTAATGGTCTATGAAAATGAACTTTTGATCCCAGTCCTGTTTTAAGTAAACAGATGACTCCATCAAGCAACACCATCCCATTTGGGAGCTCAGCGGAGGCTACAGCCTGCAGTAAAAGCTCTGCCGTTCGCAGACACTGCTAGTCAGCTGTGAACTTTTGTCCAGGGGGTGGTGGTGGTGGTGAAAAGACACAGGAGGAGGCAGGAGGAGTGACACTCGGGCCTTACCAACTCCTGGTAGAATTGTTTTGAGGAATTCTGGAAATTAATGATGCTATCCATGAGTAAACTCAGGAGGCAGACACGGTTAGTCACCCTGCTCCCCGAGGGGCTGCCCGTGTGGTGGGGTACGGTCCGGCTGTCCCTCGCTCTGGGGACAGGGGCGCGGGTACCAGTGCTGCCGTGTTCCCTGGGGTGATGCTGAGGGTGACAGTGAGCACCCGGGCAGACTCTGGCCCCCTTGATCTGAACTGGGTGACAAAGTGACTCAGTGTTTCCATCAGAACTAACACGCAGATTGAATCGTTCCCTTTCAGCGCTAGAAACCAACCATGTATTGCAATGTGTTGTGCTCAAGGACACCACAGGCCACTTCAAATTTGATCTTAAAAATATTGTTCATGAACAAGAAAATTCACTGTCTATAAACCTTTTTTTTGCAGATTACAATCTCCTGTGCTAAACCCGAGTCATTAGTTAAAGTTAAGGACTGCCTTCCACCATAAAGCCCAACAGCCTTTTTTTGCTGGGGGGAGGAAGGGGAGCTGCACGGCCTTTCACCTTCCAGCTTTACAAGCCAAGCCAAACTTCTGGGCAATCACTGTGCAAAATGCTCTTTCCCTCCCCCTCTCCCAGCGATGGCTGCAAACAAAGGTCTGTAGGGCTGGCAGCCCCAGACTCCAGGACTTTTAAGGGTCTTTACTTGACTGGAGATCAAAGGTTTCTCCTTAAAGAGTTTATCACTCAGACAAATACTCTGCAGTTAGCATTTCAAACTAGGTTTACAAGTCAAATAATTTAGCAATTTCTTCTAACCATGTGGCCTTATGTGGAGGCTGCTGGATGCCAATTATAGCACAGCTTTGACATGGAGTGCAGCAGTACCCATTGACAAAATGTGTGCCCTTCTCACCAGTCTTTACCTCTGAGAAAACAGGTTTCCACATATTCTGAGTAGGTCCCAGACTGCTCAGCTGGGGCTTGAGCTGCCTTCCTGGGGGTGCTGATTACTTGCTTGTCACCTTCAGCATGTCTCTGCATCTCTCTCTGCCCCTGCAGAAAGTGGATTTTCTTCCTTGGAAAGCATAAAAGCTATGAAGACTCGTCACGGGATAGTGGGTGTTACTATCATTGGTGTACAATGCAGCAATGAGACCAAAACCATGTCTTAATCATTGTTCAGGTGTCCCTGACCATTAAACCTCCTCTGTTCAAAGTTGTTAGCAGCATGTCCTGGCACTAGGAAGATGAGGTTCCCTGTTGTGCTGGTGAGTATGGGCCAAGTCAGTGCCTAAAATGCTGGTGTGGGCAAACCTGCACCAACAGTTCTTTCATGTCAGCTGCTTGAGTCCAGAGCTGTGTCAGAATTATTACATATTCCTTCTTTCTGCCCCATGGAGGGAGGCTCTGCTCTGCCTGCCAATGGTGCAGGCACAGGACCTGACTTGGGCTGGTAATCCCAGAACAGCAGCATTTTATGGTAGCAGAAAGTGATCACTAGGTCAGGTTTTTCAGATAAAAGGCTGAATGCTCTTTCACAGGTTCTGTGCAACCAGTAATATATGCAGTATTTGGGCAATGTTATTAATGATAGTTTACCTGGCTAATTGTTTTCAGTTGAAAGTGCAGATGAGGTAAGGAAAAATGTCAGCATGTAATGCGTAATTACTTCTCATTTAGGATAGGGTTTTTTTGGGGGGGATATTAGGGACAAAATATCCCCTATGGTTTTATTTGGCTATGGTATCTGCTCACATCCTGATAACTTAACAATGCTAGATTCATAGGAAACATTTTTGATCATCAGACCCTTTCCCTCACAGAGAGGGTGGTGATTTTCTAAGTTATTGTGGAGTGTGTGTTTTCTGCTCCCCAGGCTGGCAGTTTCTACAGAAGCCAAGGTGATTCACCAGAACGCGTCGGCCGTGTGGAAGTTGCAGGCTGGAGGACACAGATGGTGTTGCACCTTCCTCCTGACAAGCTCCTGCACATTAGCCTGTCCCTGCTCAGCCTCTCCACCACGCAGAAGGCCTTTGCAGAAGGAATTGAAGCTAAGGCGGTAACTATGTCACTTCAAAAGCATGGAAATTAATCTCTGGAGGGCTTTCACATCCAGTGGACTTTCAGCAGCAGCTTCTGGAAACCATAATGAGATCAAAAGCTTGTCTAGTTCTACTGAGAATGACTGACACCCAGTTGTTTCAGTTCTGAATCAATCCTTCAGGAACAGGCAACATTCAGGTGGAGGCAGTAACAGCCACAGGTGCTGCATAATGCAGTGCCCAACTCTGGGGAGAAATTCAGCTTTGCCTGGAACGACTGTGCCAGAGCAAGATCAGAAGTGTTCACTGGTCTGGCCAGGAAGTAGGACTCTAACTTGGGAGTTTGCTCTCAGAGCTCCTCTGATAGTAAGGGCCTAGGCTACACCATTTGTGAAGCTGTACCTCTTTTGAAGAAAGCTTGACTAGGCTGAAGGTACCGTAGTGGTGGGATGGCTAGACGAACGTGGAGCTGATGGGTTCAACTCTATCTGCTTCTTACATTGCCATCTACGGCCTTAGATAGAAAACACCCAACCTTTCTAATCACAAGCTTGATTTTTGAGAGGAAAACGCTTCAAAGGATGAAAGCTAAGCTCCTAGGGACCCTGATTCCAGAGGCTCAAGCCTTACCCTCTGTGATTTAGCTCAATTGTTTCCTATCACGACAGTACAAATCAATGCACTGGGGGGTGCTTTTGCCCACTGTGGTCCTGGGAATAGCAGTTAAAACCGCCAAGGGCGAGGCAAGAAACAGCAACACTGGTTTACTGCAGAACTGCTCGGATTTTGTAATGGGCTATCAATATTTCTGTGCCTGAATGCAAACATTGTCCGCTTCATTATCTCTATCTGGAAAGAGGAATTGAGTAAAAGATATTTGTAGACCTGAACCTTTCCGAGTGATTTATCAAGTAGTAGGAGAATTTGGACTATGAAGGTTAAATCTGGAAAACATCTCTGCTATGGACTGAATTAATGCAAAATATAAATTCCTTGTTCTCTCATACCCTATTTGGTTTGTTCATTTTATTTCAATGTAGTAAATGGGAATCCAGTTTTGCATTCCTTACTCAAATGTACAATTAATGTAAAAGAATCACCTTGTCTGGAAGGGAGCTGTGATAGGTCTGAGTTATAGCACGGGGCTGTGTATTGGTCTGCTGTGTATGACTTACTCCTTAGCACAATGTCATCACATGCCACAAAAAATAGAAACTAAAATATTCACACTGACTGCGAAAAGATCTTTCTACACTTCACCACATCCTAAGGTATGTTTTCTTTTGGAAGTAACAATATACCCAACTTTAATATAACCAGGTCGACATTTTGTACAATATATTCCTCCCATTACTATTGCTTGGTGCAGTGGTTCTTGCCAAGTTCAGTGTCTGCTGATGCAAGTGGTGGGAGGAAGTGAGGAGAGAAAACTGTTGTTTCTAGATTTTAATTTTGAGAGAATCTATATTAATATGTCAATCCCTTAAAGGTGTTATTTTACAGATAACTTTATTTTGGCAACAACATAGTAATTTTTATATCAGAGCTAGTATTTTTTTATCACAAGAAACATGTGTTATCATAGCGCTGTACTAGAAGAGACCTTTTTTGACACTGTTTTTTCTTTTATTAATAAAGAACCATCCCAGCAGACTTCACTCTATTGCACCACATGTGCCTTTTCTTTCTCTTCTCCAGGATCCTGTCAGTGCAGCAAGTCTTCTCTTCCATCATTCGATTTTGAACAAAGATTAATTTAAAATGTGGGCTAATGTGAACAGCATTCCAGATGAGGCTCAAACAACACCATCTCCAGTGTTACGATCATTTGACTATTTCCACCGGAAATGCCTTGCCTCATATATTCCAGCATCCCTTTTTGCTCTTTACAGCCACATCATGTTGGTGACTCAGTCTTTCCATGATCAGGTAATACCTCCTGATTTTTATTTTTTTTTTCTCTTTCTGTTGTTTCCAGCTGATGACACCTTTAGTCTAATTTAAATTCTTGTTATTAGTCACTAAATATACACTTGTACTTCATATATATTACTTTTCATCCCACTTTTGCTACTGTAGTCTTCAAGAGCATCTGTTTCTCCAGTGTGCCATTCTGCTCGTTCTCTTTTGGACACCACCACCCTCTGGCTTTTTGTCGTCTTAGGAAATGAGATGGTCACAGAACTGATCACTGAGGAACGGCAGCAGTAATTCATTCTCTAACCACCTCTGACCAAATATTCTTCCTTTCAGCACCTCCCCCCCAGCAAAATTCTCATCCTCCTCACGACTCTCTCAGCTCCTACCTCCTCTACCTGAACTAACCACCACTTAGGGAGCACAGCATCTCCTGCTCCGCTGCAGGCTTTCCCTGTGCCCAGAAATTCTGTTATTTTCTCAAAATGAGCCATCATAAAATGTCTCACCCACTCTGACGTATTAGTTCTGAATTCTCACTGGTAGAGCTGAGCTTCATGTGTTAGTCTGTACAATTTCCTACAAAACAATCCTTAACTTGTCAGGAAAATTGTGACATGTCTGCATTTCAGATGGGGATGATGGGCTTGTTCACAGGTGTCGCTTTGTGGTGCCTCCGTGTGATATCCAATAGCTAATTCCCGCAGAACAGAGGGGACAGAATGCAGTAGCAGGATTTTTCTTTTTTTTTTTTAATGCTTGTCTGACTTGCTTTTTTGTCTCTTGGTTTCTCTGCTCAGAATCAAAATGATTAAATTCTTTCAAAGCTGATCAAAAAATGTGCATGACTACAGTTGTGCAAAAATACTGTCTTTACAGAGATTTAATCTATCACTAAATAATAGGGACCTGGCATAATTATCTGTACTGAAAGAAAAACATGTTTCAAGAAATATTAATATTCTCCTAATTACATAGATATTATGTATATACTAATGCCTTAATGTATACGCTAATGCTTTCATTTCTGTATCATTTTACGATTTTATGTTCTTTTGAGATCTAGATCTTTGTGAAGCACAACAGAATTGAGAAGGAAAACGAGGAACTTTCTGCTATGGACACCCTCAAGCAGGTATGATTACCTACAGAAATCTATCTGTATAATATTGAAAAAAAATAGAATTGAAAATTAGAGAGGCTTCAAAAAGTTTTCATGCTTGGACTCACTTGTAAAATACCGTCTGTAGTTTGTATATTAGCCATTCTTTTAATAGTGGAAAAGGTTTATCATTCTTCAGATGCAGATTCCTAGTATTCGGGTTTTTTGTATTTTTTTAATCAATTACTTTTCTCATTAGTAATTTTCTGGAAAAGGGAGTAAGTATGTGACTTGGACTCATATTTGGTCAGATGACAAGTACATCTGAGAAGGCACTGAAATCTTTTGTTTACAAAATGGAAAGAAGCCATGATAAATAGGTTTTTCCTCCTCAAAGGAAAATAATTGCATTTTTATAACTTCTGAAATCCAGCTAAAAATTATGAGAAGGTAAACACTTCTGCAGATGACTTCAGACTTAGACACCTGGTTTTGAGCCCCAGAACCACCTGTGCCGAGTTAAACGGGAGAGGAAGGAAGTACAGTATTCAAGGGAAAAAGTAGAGGGCGAGGCAAAGCGATGTCCCCCTTAGGTCAAACAAGAGGCTGTTTGTAAATGACCCTTCTGAGGCAGACGTACGACTTCCCAAGATTGGAGCGTTCTACAAAGGGATGCATAAATAGCAGTTGTTCACAGCAAGGGTTATACTATATGGCTATTAGAGTGAATAGAAGCAACTCGCTTCTTGCCAATGACAGGAAATAAGGTCAAGCAAAGATAACAGGTCTTTGAATTAGAGGTTTTCAAAATATTAGTCTTACGCCTTCAGTATGGAGTTGAATGAGTGATTCTCTTTAAAATGTCTTACTTTTAAAACTCAGGGGCATTTGAAACCAAGTGTATGAAACAGCAATCGTTAGGCTTTATACCTGCCTCACCCAGCCTCACTTACTCCAGAAGGTAGTACAATTAATAACATAGCCAGTCTGAATGTAGGTAATTAAAAAAATGCAACTGAGGGCTTTTGGGGATGTTTTGTTTAATCTGTTTAATTTCTCTCCAAAAAGAAAGAGACGAAATAATGAAATGTGCCATTACTGTAGCAGCACTGCTAAACATCTGACTTGAGAAAATAAATATTTGTATAACAGCATATCATTTACTACTAATTTTTAATATCTGTATTCCTGTGGTGCAGGAATAGTTCTCCTTTTCCATAATCCTTTAGTGGATTAACTACATAATCCATTTCCAGAGTGACCAAAGCCTTTGGCATTTGACAAAGGAAAATTGATCTCTTCCTGTTACATATTGCTGAATGTGCCTCATAAGTCATCAACAAAAACTAGTCATTACCATGTTTTGGAATGCAAGCATTTAATATCAAGATTTGTTAGGGAAGTAGTTTTACAGTGATTCCTAGAAGTTCAGTCTGAGCTACTGTCCTCTTATCTCATATCTTCAAATCTTACATGGTATTTTTTCCTGTAAGTCATTTTAAAATGTAAAGCAATTGGATCTGTGATAGGTGATATATGAAACTAAATCACAGGCATAATTTAGGATAATTTAAACTCCTACGTATATGTGCCATGTTCAGTCATCACACAATAAGAGAAATTATATAAACATGTTCCATAATGGGGTGAATTCAAAATCAGTGGAGCTGCCAGCAACAGTGAAGATATGTGCAAAACATGAAAAAAAAAATTAAGTAGACCTTTTTTGTAGTCCCCCTTGTAAACTAGCACGTTCGATTAATTTTGTGTTAATATTTTGTAGTCAAAACCAGAAATGAAAAAATAATTAAATGTCAAATTATTTCTTACAACAGATATACAGCTGTAACAGTTTTGTCTCTACTGTGTACATATTTCATATTTTTGGTAGGTACAAAATTTGATTTTGCACATATATTGTTCTTTCAATAAAATACAAATCACTGATCACTGCTAGCTAAATGATTTCTGGCTAGTTAGTAAATTCAGGTAGCAGGAACAGATAGACTACGTACTTTGTTCTAGCATTTGTGTATGCATTTGTGTTTCAAGTCAAATGCATAAGGAACAATGGATAAGGTCATTTATTTTTTCAGAAGACAATAGAAACTCATGTCTTTAATTTAGCAAGAAAGGGTAAAAACTCTTGATGGTCATTAACATGTGTTAGCTGGGCTAGAAAAAAAGTTTAAACATCCTTTCACATTATCCCTTAATCATAGGCAATTTCCTTGGTGCTGGAGTTTCATACCTTTCAGAGGGATGTCAAAATGCCCCATCCAAGCAGATCAGCTGCAAGACAAGGGAAAGAAAAGGTTCACACGTTGGTGTTCCTTTTGTAATGCTGCAGCTCTCTCTTTAAAACAACAGAAAGCATATTTCCACTTGGGAGTTTGCATTTAAGTGAATATTTATATTTTGTGTTTTGTTCAGTAATAAAATGCCAGTGATATTAACTAGATAGATAAATATTATGATTACATTGTTTCTGATAAAAATGTGCTGTTTGGGCAGAAGAAATCTGAAAAATTAAAATATATGTATTAAAAGTAAAGTATGTTTCATGCCTACAAGAAATGTTCTTCAGTTTAGAGAGTAATCTATAATCTTTAATGAGGTCTATAATAAGGAACAAATGCTAGAAATAATGATAATCCAGCTATATTTTAAAGATTGCTGGTTTGAGACCATGATAAGACAAGGTTATGTAGCTAAAAAATGTTTTCTTCACTCCTGTACCTCTCTTTAAATGGTGGAAAACAAAAGAAGGAAGCAGCTCTCTTCAGCTAGATCCCATCACAAACCAAATTCAAATCTGAATTGCAGACTGACTACACAGGAAGGGAGAAACTCTCTTCCTAGAACTTACACACTATTTTCCAAGGTCATAGATCCAATCACTTCACAAAACTGAAGACAACATCTGTCTGCTGTTAAGTGACATATGAGTGACATATGAGTATGAGTGACATACTTCAACACTGAGTGACATACTTCAACACCGATTTTCAACTGCTCAGCTCCTGTCCTCACTACTGGAGTTTTAGGATGGTTACTGTGCTTTATGTGTGGTTTATATCTCAGCCTTTTAAAGGAAAACTGTTTAAAGACATAGCATTCTATGTAGTCTGAAATTCCTGAGGTTTTGGATTAAAAATGCTTATGAATTGTTGTAAAAATTTGAGTTCTGCTTTGTCGTATTTTCTATCTACACAGGTGCAGGGTTTTTTCTTCTCTTGCTTTACACGTATGGACTTTCTCTGTCTATCATAGCAACATCCAAAACCATTAATATTGTATCTAAGGTGCCTGCTGAGTGTTTCCGACACTTTCCCTGGGAGGGGCACACATGTTAGTAATGATATCTCCAGCTGCTGCTAAATAAATCATAATGCCATCTTAAAAACATTGACAAAATAGAACCAGATTCCATATTGAGAGCTGGCCAATCTTTCATATGAATGTATTTCACAGAAATTCCTGGGCACCTGTTATAAGACTTACTCTTCACCTTAATTAAAAGATATCTGTAAGTATTTTTATTAAATTCCTAAGCACACGTGGTCATATCTTTTTATCTTTTGTTTCTTTTCCACAGAGTGTAAAATCATCTGCCAAGCATTGTACTCTGCGCAAGGCTTGTTGTTTGAGGGTCATGTTCAAATGGGGAACATGAAGGATGAAAAAATTGATGTGCAACTCTGAAACTATGTTTGTACAGCATTACTTAAAATGCTGCCATCAAATGCAGGCATTTTGTTTTGTTTTGGTTTGAGCTGTCCTCTAGAAATGAAAATATAATGCTGGTATCATTTCCTGCTGGAGAAGCATGAGTATATTGGAGAAAAAGTATTACGTACTTTTTAATAGTAAGAAATGAAAGCATATATGGGATAGGATTTTTAAATAACTCAACACTACTTCCATATTTTTTGCATAAAGGTACCCAACTGAAACTAAATTCCTGAACTTTGAAGGTTGCTCTGTTGTTTTGGTTTTTTTTGTGATGATGAATGGATAGGCTTCTGCCTCACAGTGTAGGTCTTTCTTGTAATGCTTTCTGCACTTTGTGATCTTTTCATCTGCGTTACCAGACTTCTTTTTTTGTCTGAGGCAAACTGTACAGTTATAAAGTCTACTGCTAGCATAGAGCATTCAAATTTACTGGTGACTCTTTATAGGGAGTTCTCCATGTTCCTTCTGTACTTTGCTCTCATGGGGGCTAAGAAATCCTTTTTAATAGCCTCTTTCAGAAATATGACTTTGGGGCAATTTTTCCTAGTCTATCTGCAAGCTCTGCAGAGCACAGTCTGCTTTCAACACAGGTTTTCAGGTAGTCATGTCTTCTGCTCCTGCTACGTGCTGTACCATAACACCAGAGTAACAGCAGTTGTCTTAAGAAGGTGAAATGAGGGACAACCTTAGGGCATGCAGACAATGGAGAGAAGCATATATATGCCCAAGTTCTTAAAACTTTCAACTGAAGTCTCCATGAGAAAGAACTAGGAAGCTGAAAACCAGAAGTAAGTTTTTAATTAACTAAACAAGCTTCATAGCCTTCACATGCAACAAAACCAGTCTGTATTACAAGGAGGGTATTTAAACCATTGGCTGTTCTGTACAGTGGGAGAAATAGGGTGTATATTCAGAGGCAACCACTGCTGCTGATATTAACCTACTGGTTTCAGTGCATAAGGCTACTGTCATGCTGAAATTCTGTGTCATCTGAGAGCTATTGAGAAGTGGAATGTAAATTAGAGTAGCAATGCAGCACCATTGAATGTTGACCTCTTCTTGTTCCTGAAGGTAGCTGATTCACAAAGGCAGTCAGAACATTTACCCATTGGGAGCTCCTGAGGAACAGAGGACACTTGATTGGACAACATAATCCAGTGGAAATTAGCAGGTACTTGTATACATTTTGGTATCAGTCACCAGCCAGCTGTGAATAGTATGAGTGCTAGCATGGAGTCATTCCAACATATAACATCACGCACGTGTGCAAGCAAGAAATACCACCAAGAACCTTACATCAGAGGTGATATACCGCACATCTACTAATTTAACCTCTGTAGAAAATATTGTCAAACTAGGAGGCTCTGCATGCCTTTTGTTTAACTTGCTGTATTTATTATCTGACACCTTGAAGAAACTGTTAGAACACTGTTTATGCAAAGAAAATCCCTGAAATTGTGCCAAGTGCAATGTTAGCATGGTTTACAGACCATTCCCATGCCCACAGGGCTAGAAATTCTGCTCAAGGGCATAGGAAGGGTGTAGTCTAGTTTGTAATGGCTTAATATGATGAAGGATGTAATGTAATCACTGAATACTACAAGGTAATAAAGCATTTTGGATTAAAGATAGAACTTACAGGGTTTTTTCCTCTAGTTTAAATATATGCAAAGGAATGAGAAGCAGTTGGGCTTTTTTCTTAAGTTTTTTCCTCTAAAATTGTACTTTCAGTCATTTTGCTTTGTGAATATTACATAGTAATCATCCATATTTTTGAAGCATATTCTGTTCATTAGTTTCTTTTCTTCCAGTAAAGTACTTAACAGGCAATAGTTTAATTGTGAGCTCATTTAAAAAACATTGATAGTGTGACATAAAATGAACCTAGAGTTAAAATGTAATGGATAAACCACTGAGACTATTAGAACTGTTCCATATAATAAATAAAAAAGGGGAGTAAAAACTGTCTGGGGTATTGTCATACACAAAGTACGCAAACCATCTCATCTGCTTTCTGGCATTAACCCAGCTGAGACCTAGCTACCATGTAAAAAACAGATTAAACTAACATCCATCAAGGTGAAAGATAATTATTGCTTGTGTCAGACAACACCTGTTTTTGCAGCATTCCTCAAGTGAGTTAAACTAGAGACATGCTGAAGCTTTCCACTGAGTTTTACGTTTGACAGTTGCCTGAAGCAATTGTGTCCGTGAAACACCTTCACCTCTTCCTTTGTTTACTTTTTGGGTAGACTAAAAATGTTAAAACACTAAACAGAAAATTTTATAATTAAGCAGAAAATCCAGCAGCAAAATATGTAAAGTTTGATGGATGGATGGTGTCTATTGAAAAAATGTTACAACAGTCTTTTGTGAAGTCTATATACAGATCTACAGAAAACATTCATTTGAGAATGAATTCTGCTTATATTACTCCAGTGAGTAGTGCCACTCCCTTCACTGGAAGATGGTAAGAGTGAAAGTAGTAGTCCCTCGATAATGCCATTATGCACTCCTGCTACCTTTGAGCAACGCTGCATAGGTTGTAAGGCAGGATGCTGGTCCTACTGCATGCAGCGATCTGTGTCACGGGCACAAATTCCGAAACACAGTCCTGCTCCAGTTGTGCAGGCAGCTTAGAGCCCGTGGATCAAAAGAAAAGCAATGATACCTATGCATGCTATAGCTTTTATCAGTCAGTTCACAGAAGGATTTGGAATCTTTACTGTTTTGTTTTGCGTTTTTTGTGAGATGTAGGATAAAGTGTGATTTTGTGACCGTAAGACCAACAGAGGTCTTTTGAAATAGAACCTCATTTGAAATAGAACTTAATTTTCCTCTCTATAGAAAAAACATTGAAAACTCTGTGTCATCAACTACTCTGCAAGGTACAATCTAACTTGATCAGGTTAAATGGATCCAATCCAAAGTTCACTTATATCAGGAAGGGTCTTTTAATCAATTGGAGTGGGGTTTGGATGATAGCAAGTGGGTGACTGTGCTAAACAGTAGCCCCTAAATTAATTTGACAGGAGGAGAAGTTGTTTTAGAAGAGAGAAGGAAGCGCAAGGTCTGGTAGACTACAAACTAAATATTTTGCCAAGAGGGAAGAGAACTGGGAAGGAGTGGAAGTAATGGAGCACCAACCTTCCCATTAAAAGCAAAACTGCCAGCACATGGTGAACTGTGGCAAATCGTGTTCAAAAGGTAAAGAAAATCCCACTGCAAAAAACGTGCTTCCCAAGACAGAAACAGAGAGGTCGATAGAAGAGAATGAGCTGAGGTCACAGATGCGGTGTTTATTGGGGCAATAGCCGCAGAGGCAGCACAGCATGCCTCGCCACAAGAGGAGGCGGCAGACAACAGTGAGTGGCACTAGCTGTTTTTAATGACACACAGCTTGTTAAGGCTGCACACAGATTTGAAAACAAACATGATCAGATAGAGAGATGTGAAATTGACAAAATGTATAAGCCAAAGTCTTTAAAGGAACATGTACTGCCACAAACAAGTGAGGGGCAGTTGCACCATACAGATAAAAGATGTAGGATCATCTTGTGGAAATCTTTGCTGAAAGACCAGGCAGAGAAACTACTGGGGTTACCTCATCTATTAAGAGTTTTATCTGAGACTGTGTCAGGGCAGCATGGTCACAGCAAGAGCAGTGCTGACACCACCCACAAATAGAGGCTTTGAAGGGACTGCAATGTTACCTTTTCCATGGAAAACCCATTTGGAGCGCAGACCTTGGTCATCAGTGTGTGTCCTTAAATGAGTAGCCATACTCCTGAGAGATTTAAGACAGCAGCAGACAGAAAAAAATCAACAGAAACCACAATTTGGCTAAAGTCAATGTGCATCTCACCAAAAACTTAGTGGCCTGTATAGATCCCTGAGTTTTTGTTAAGATTGTAATACAAGAGCAGCACTAGGGACTGACAGAGGAAGGACAGCTGGTGACAAAACAAGCATGAACATTAAATAGAATGGAAGCTCTGCAAAAATCCTGGTCTTACAATAGACAACAGAATGACCAAGATATGTACATTTCAAAATACTTTAGCAACACCACAGCATTAATTTCCAGAAACTTCAGAAGAACGGATGGACAGAGCGCCAAATGTAATCTGACAGCACAGTAACCAGAGGCAGGAGTTAAGAGTACGCAAACAGTAAGAGTGTGTCTGTGGAAAGTGTTTTATAGATGATGCCTCGGTAGAGGATGAGGTCATTGGAGAAAGCTGTCAATTATTTGAGCTGGAAATCTACATTGCTGGGAGCTGTATTAACAATACAGCTGGTACTGATTACATAAAAGCAGTACAGGAAATACCAGAAAGAGAAGATAAAAAATGTCCTTTGGTTTAAATGTATGAAAAATACATCTTCGTAGTTATAGTGATAACTGCGGAAGGGCTTAGTGCATTTCTTTACATTTCTCATAATGTACCGATCCTGTGCTTTTGAATAACAGCCTTAGAGCATGATTCAGTTATATCAAACTTAACTGAATAAGAGGTGTAATTGGTGATTAGAGAAGTGCAATGGGATTAATGGGAGGACCCAAATAACTAGACTCCATATGATGTTTTTCAGAGTTTTATTTTTCAGGCAAGTCCAAGTACAGACCTAACATACATTCTTTCAAATCCTAGCCGTAAAAAACATTGTTATGGTTATGAAACATAATCGCCTTTGCCCTGGAGTTTATAGCTTGGAACTATTTGAATGCCCAGTCTATATTTCTAACTGTGTTAACACTTTAACCTCTAATACTGTCCGAAATGGTTCAAAACTGGTAGAGAAAAACCAAATGCCTGAGGGCAACATCCAATCTGAAGAACAAGTCATTGTGATTAGCTGCCAGAGAGGAGATGATCACAGCTGGAGTCCGGTTCAAGGAGCTGGTCCCCAGACCACATGTCCCAGCGGAGTCCCATGTATCAAACTCTCACCCATTTGTCAGCATGACACCACAAGAGCAGGTATCAGCGTTGACTGTGGCACTATATTTATCTTACAGATTTTTCCTGGTCCATGACCACTAGATACCTACACAGCTAAGACCTGTTTATGAAACTCTCACCCACTCATTATCTCAGTTTCTAACACATCTTTTTGCCTGGTTTTTACAAATTCAGTTCTTCTCCATTCGTTTCTGTTCAGAAAGATGGCTAACAATTATTTTTCTAGACTGTTATTTCACTCACCTCTCTCTCACAATCATTCTCTCCATAGCCTCAGTCAGCATAAGTGATTTGTCTTTTAAGGAGTTTCATAGTTTATATGAGCTTCTCATTCAGCATCTAAAGGTCGATTCCTATTTTTAATCTGTTAATGATGCCACTGTCTATTTTCCACTTGTTACATTTTCAAAAGAGCAGTAGAAAGCTTTCATCCATATATTTGGCAGAAGCTCCATTAAGAACTTCTTTAGAAGTGCCACCTATTTATCTTCATTGCCCTTAGATACAATGCCTACAAAAAAATTGCCAACAAATGACTGAGACGCCTGCTCCTCAAGCTGACGAGTATTGTTCTGGTGTTCTGTTGTAAAGCTCTGTGGTAATTTGTTCTCCTTTATTTAATAGTAGTCCACTTTGGGGCAGGGACTTTGGGAGTTTTTCTGCTTTGTGTTTATGCAACATTGCTAGGACCTGCAGTGATGTCAACAGAAGAATAATTAATAAAACTGTGTACAAAATTATGTATCCCAGAGGCCAGAGTTATTTGCTGCTCCCTGTAACTTATGAAATAGCTACACACAACAGCCCATAAATAGAAGAGTTTTGCATGATCTACCGTCTATCTTGAAATGCCTTGTAGACCCGACCTTCCTTCAGCACCAAGCATGGAGATTCTGTGTGATTAAAGATACCGTATCTAAACACAGACTTTTAAAAAGCTTGTGGCATTTGCTGCACAGTTCCAAACACCATACTCTGCATGTTCATGTGTATTTGCTACTTTGCATCTGCTTACTCCAGAATTAATAAAACTGGCCCCAGCCAATTCCAGTGGCACCGCTTGCTTTTAAACTTTCTCCCTCCAAATCTCTTAAAAATGCATGCATCAATGCAGCAGTCTAGCAAGCCATTTTAGGAGCCGAATTGATTGATGCTTCTGTAATAGGTTGCCAGTACAAGTCCTACAACAAATTAGAAAGAAATGGGAGAGCAGGGGCACACACAGGGTCTACAGAGCAAGGGTCAACTTCCTAAGTCTCACAGAGGATTCTGTGTTTCAGCTGAGGAATGGGTTTGATATACTCTTCTGAACTTCCCAGAAGAAATACAAGGGGATCTGAAGGATTAAACACACATTGGTCATCCACACCTGTCATCGGGAAGGTAACAGCAGCCTCAGGGGGGCCGGCAACAAAATCTTTCCTGTCTGTTATTGTTCCAGATGCCAGAGGTAACTTTCTCCCCAGATCACGAAATGGGTGCTACAGCCACTCCTCCATTGGGCTGAGGTGCCACTGGGTGGAGGGAACATTGGGCTGAGGGGACTGCTGGGTTTGAGGGACCGTTGGTCTGAGGGAGCCGTTGGGCCGGGGGGACCGTTGGGTTTGGGGGACCGTTGGTCTGAGGGAACCGTCGGGCCGGGGGGACCGTTGGGTTTGAGGGACCATTGGGCCGGGAGGACCGTTGGGTTTGAGGGACCGTTGGTCTGAGGGAGCCGTTGGGCCGAGGGGACCGTTGGGTTTGAGGACCGTTGGGCCGGGGGGACCGTTGGGTTTGAGGGAGCCCGTGGGTTTGAGGGACCGTTGGTCTGACGGAGCCATCGGGCGGGGGGAGCGTTGGTCTGAGGGAGCCGTCGGGCCGGGGGGACCGTTGGGTTAGGGGGACAGTTGGGCCGGGAGGACCGTTGGGTTTGAGGGACCGTTGGTCTGAGGGAGCCGTTGGGCCGGGGGGACCGTCGGGTTTGAGGGACCGTTGGTCCGAGGAAGCCGTCGGGCGGGGGGACCGTTGGTCTGAGGGAGCCGTCGGGACCGTTGGGTTTGAGGGACCGTTGGTCTGAGGGGGCCGTCGGGCCGGGGGGAGCGTTGGGTTTGGGGGACAGTTGGGCCGGGAGGACTGGTGGGTTTCAG
>NW_015090784.1:703242-798584 GCF_001431845.1 Calidris pugnax | reverse complement strand
TGGGTCGGACGGAGCGTTGGGGCGGGGGGAGCGTTGGTCTGAGGGAGCCGTCGGGCCGGGGGGAGTGTTGGGTTTGGGGGACAGTTGGGCCGGGAGGACCGTTGGGTTTGAGGGACCGTTGGTCTGAGGGACCGTTGGTCTGACGGAGCCATCGGGACCGTTGGGCCGGGGGGACCGTTGGTCTGAGGGAGCCGTTGGGCCGGGGGGAGCGTCGGGCCGAGCGCGCAGGTGCGGGCAGTCAGCAGACATTAGCGGAGCTGCCGGGCCGTGGCGGACCCGGCTGGCATGGCGGCGGTGCCGTGCTCTCCCCGTTGACGGGCCCGTTTCCCCGCTGCCTTCCCGTGGGCGCGGCGGCTTCTCCGTGCTGGGGGCCGGCCGTTTCAGCGGACTCCGCCACCGGCCTGAGGGGGCTGCCGTCCCTCGCAAAAGCCTCGCGGGTTTAGTTTCTTTCGCAAGCGATGTCAGAAGATAGCGGGACTGCGAGTTGCAGGTACAAGGGCGTCCCTTTGTCCAGCTGCTTGTTATTAAGTGGGTCTGCAGTTGGCTTTCAGTGCCAGCTGAAGTTCATTATCATTATTTGCATCTGTATAACGTGTTAATTGCGTGATCAGGAGTGGAGCGCGAGTCTCGGGGAGCGGTCGCAGAGGGTAAAGTTTGCTTAATTTAGTGTGAAGAAGCCTGCGGTGGGTTGCGCACACCTGAGCGGCGCGGAGCTGCGCGGGGGCGGCAGCCGGGGCCGCCTCACAGGCCGCGCTGCTGGGGCGCCGGCCGCGGAGAGCGCCGGCCCCGCCGCCGGGCGGGCTGCAGCGGGGGCAGCCCCCGGGAGAGCCGCCCCCGGGGCCACCGCCTCCTCCTGCGCTTTTTTTCCTTTCTTTGTTTTTTTTTCCCCCCTTTCTTTGTTTTTTTTTCCCCCTTTCTTTGTTTTTTTTTCCCCTTTCTTTGTTTTTTTTTCCCCTTTCTTTGTTTTCCCCCCTTCTTTTTAAATTACAGCAAAGTAGATCTTTCCTTTCGTTGGTTCTGCAGAATGCTGTCCTCTCAGGTGAACAGAAAAAACCACAGACATCTTGGAAGTAAAACTTGCTGGCAAACAAAGTGTAAGGGTTAGAAATGGAGCTGTATGATTCGGCTTTGGTCTTAAATGGTAAATTTGGAAGATTTAGTTGGAAAAGAAAGTTAGTAATACCAAACGTCTATAAGTTACTTTAGGAATCTTCTACTTCTCGTATCTGCCTTCCTGTCATAGTTCAGCTGAATGAAAACATATATATAACTTTATTAGTAAGCTGCATCAGGGGCAACATTAAATGTAATGCTGTTAGTGATTGTTACAGCACCTCTCTGTTAGTCATCTCTGGGTTGCTCTTTTTCACTCTTTCAGATGGAAGGAAGTAGTGAGGGACTCCAGTCTCACAGGCTGGTGAAATACAGGTTCTTCTGGGGTGTGATTATTTTCACAGGGAATTTACAGGGGTGTCAACACTTGTAGGGTCTTACCACTCGTCTGTTGGTATTGTAAGGCTCATTTGAACCCTATGTAGTATGGCAGTCAGCACTTCTAATGCAGTCAGAAATCTTTGTCATTCATGTATGCTAGTGACTTACGAAACTGATTGTGAACTTGAAGTGCAGGGCATCTTGCGTGATCTTAAAAGTAATTTTAAAAGCCTGCAAATATTTTTCCAAGTTTTGTTGGTTGATAGGTCTGAAATTGATAAAGCATGAACTGAGAGTGCTGTAGAATTTTTAGTAAGGTTAAGAAGGGATCATAGCAGTTGTGTGCAAGCAGGCCGAGATTTAGGGTCTGTGAGGAACAGCGGCATAAGAATTTTAAATGCACTGTGTTTTCCCACTTTTATTTCTTTTTTTAAGGACTCTTTCTGGTATATGTCAGGAATGCAGGTGACAAATTTTTTCCTTTTGGAAAAAGAAAGATTTCAACATCTCCATAATAAAGAGATTCCAGCCTGAACATAAAAATGAAATAGCAGTGCAGGGAGCCAAGTGAATTCATGTGTGCAGAGTATTTTTTTTTTTTTAAACTAACTTTATCTGTGAACTCCCAGCCCTGGAGCTTATTTGAAATAAGATAGGAAGCTTCAGTCTTGTCACAAATGCAGCTACAACTTGTCCTGGGGAAGCCTTTGTAATGGGGTCAGGTAAAGTTCAATGAACTACCAAACCAGCACTATTTCAGAAATGCTAAGGTGCTCTTTCCACTGATCTCTCCACTCTCTCTGCCTGTTATTAAACTGGTAGTTTTTACAACATCAATAAAGAACTTTCCTACCCAATTGCCCCAGACAAAGGCCTGAAAGCTAGGTTTAAACTATGAAAACTTTGTGTTAGGTTCATTTAGATTGTTTTGCTGTGTCAAATACTCACTCGAGTTCAAAAGTTCAGATGAACCATGAACTTTGTCATTTCACAGCAGGCAGTTCTACAAATATAATCCAAAAGTGAGAAAACATGCCATATTTAAGGTGCATTTGTTGTTCTGTGAGGAATATACTTGGAGTTCCACGTCTGCAAAGTTCTGCTTGACTTAAAGAAACTTTTAACTATTTAAAAGATGGGAAAAAACCTGAGCACA
This sequence comes from Calidris pugnax, assembly GCF_001431845.1. NCBI lineage: Eukaryota > Metazoa > Chordata > Aves > Charadriiformes > Scolopacidae > Calidris > Calidris pugnax. The sequence continues at coordinate 795,994 of NW_015090784.1, read as the reverse complement.
ATTAAGCCAAATAATTCCTTGATCCCTGACCTTTTAGGCTTTCAAACCAACACATATTCAGTGACTAATCATTACTGCACAAACTAAACCCAGCTAATCTTCTTAATAAATTGTGAAGTCTTGTATGCCTCATGGTTTCAGTGATGGCTTTTCTCCCTGTCTGGAACATTGCAGAATATCAAAACAAATGGGTCATGGCTTTATGTATTTGTTTAAAGTTTGAATCTATGTCATCTGATGATAGTCTTGAGTTGAGCAGGTTTTACAAGCGTATCTGAAGTACAAGACTGCTAGGAATGACAAATCAGTCAATGCAATTTTCACCTACTTATTAGATAACAAAATTGTGTAGGCAAAAACTGTTCGTGCAAAACTATTTTTTAAATGTGGAAATTTACCAGAAAGTGAAGAGGCTGTAATAAATTCAGCTTCTTTTCCACAAAAAAAGAATTCCTTATGCCTATACTCTCCTTCCTCGTAGTAGCTCTGGTGACTTGATCTATCAGGAAGAAGCAGCATTTCTTTTTCAGACTTAAATTTGGAATCAGAAACAACTGATTTAAGGCTGTTGTCCCTGACTGTGAATAAATTGTAATTCAGGGCTCCCCAAAATTGCTACATCTGTTTAAAAGACAAAAACAACAAACCCAACATGACATTACCTGAAATGTGGGTTTAGTATCACATATGTTTTCTGACTTTTACATCAGAAAAAGTTTGAATTTTTGAACTTTGTGCTGTGTGAGGGCTGGGACCTTGTTTTGGGGGCTTATCATTAAAATGCTCTTGGAACTTCTCATTTAAGGAAAACAAAATAATTAAAGGTGGTTTTTTTTGTTAAAATGTCTGCATTTGGTCTCTGTGCGAGGCACGTGCTCTTTGCAGGAGGAGTAATATAATTATTTGAAATAATTCATTGCTATTCTTGCATTACTCAGTAAAGAACATAGGGAAGAAATTAGCAATTGTGTTGTTTGTGAACAACAAAGAGAAGAGAATGAGGAAATGTCAGATTTGGTGGACATCTGCAACAGTTCAAAATCTGTGCTGCTAAGCCCATAGTTGTAGTTGAGATTGTGATCGAGCTTGTGATGTGAGCTGTGATTGTTACTAGGATCACTACCCATCTCCTCCCTGTTTCTGAAGGCTTGCATCTGCTAAATGGAAAAAATACAGGTTGTAAGAAAGAGTGCATTGCATGTCTTGTCTGATAGCTGCAGATGTTCGTTATCTTGGGCACTTCTGCTGCAGTACCTTATCCAAGTGCACCTCTTCCAGGAGCTGGTGATACTAACTCCTGGGGCAGCCAGGAAACGGCCAGCGTGAGCTTTCTTCCTGCATTCAGGCTTCTGTGGGAAGAAGCTGGAGAAGCAAAAGCAGAATTTCCAGAACATAAACAGTGCATTTCAGTGGCAACAGCTTCCTACTAGTGCTGGCATGAAGCATTGTATACCACATCAGTGATTTGCAGTATGAGCTACAGTCTTCTCTGAAGGTTTGGTTATAGCATAATTTATACATATGCATTTATGCTGGGTAAAAATCACAGAGCAGTACAACAGACTTTCAGGATTCTAGGTCTAGGTGAGGAAGGCACTTCTGAGACCTCTCTTCCATCACCTTTGGAGATGGGCTGGTGGTAGGAGAGACACTGAAGATGAAAGCTGAAGGCTGCATCATCACTTAGACTCTGGGCAGCCTTCTGTCATGTCATCAGGAAGCGACTTTGGACACTGCTATGCAGCAAAGCAGCAGAGGAGGCACAGAGGTGGCTTTAAGCCAATTGAGCATTCTGTCCCTTCTCAAAGAGCTCTGATGAATCTGTGCAGCTACAATGTATGTATAATAACCTGTGAGGTGAAGAGTGTTTCAGGGGTGGTGGTAGTTGTTGTTTGGCTTGTTTCTTTTTGCAAGGGACAGTTTAGACCAGAGTCCTGTGTAAAGCTCTAACTGAAGCCAGAGTTAACTAATGGGAGGTGGCCCTTCGTTTCCTCCGGTCGTTGAGGCTGGTGTTGCAGGTAAAGAGCTGGGAAGAATATGTTATTTTTCTGCTATTCTGAACAGTGGCTTTAAACATTATTTTCTTCTTCCATTTGGAAACAAGTTTTACTGAAAAACATTCCACTGAAACCAGGCTGCAGCACTAATAATACTCATGCAATACAGTACTTCTAATTTTATTGTCTGTTTTAATCAACTTTAGTGAGACAATAGAAGAGCAGTACTTCTCTTATAGATTATCTCTTGCATAAGTAGATATTCCAGGTCTAATTCATTATGGCAGGTCCTAACAGATGAAAACTTCTAAATAGATCTCCTGTTTTTATCTTCAGTTCTCCTAAATGTATGGTAATTGCTATACAATGCATTTAATGTATTGTAGAGAAAATCAAAATATTAATTAAAAACCAAGTGCAACTTACTTTTTTGTTAGATGTTTCTTCCTATGGGTCATCTCAGTTCCGTGTAGCTACAAATAGCAAAACTTATATGCATTGAGATTCATTAGTGAACCTACACAAAAAAAGGTCAAACTCATCTAGTTCATAATTTGTAATTCTAGGTCATCAATTCATAAATTAGACTGTATTAATCTCTCATATTGTTTTGACTGAAATAGAATAATATTGGTGATAAATACAATCCATTTTTCCATTCAGGCAGCTGTTAATTGGAGTAATCAGATTATTTAGTGAATGGAAATAACTCTAGGATGGGAGAAAGAAAGGAGTAGGTATTGTATTGCTTGTGAAAGCTTGAATTACTAGGCTTTTCTAAATATTATTATAATTAGTTGTTATAACAAAATATGTAACAAATAGGATAAATGTGCTACATTTGTTACTTAGAATTGTATAAAGAATTTTGTTACTTATGTTGATGTACAGACAGTGTGTCAGCATAGAAAGAAAGCGCATTGCCTCCTTCAAAAATGTTGAAATTCTGATTTTTCTTGATTTAAGCACATAAAATGGTGTCAGTTTTTCCCAAGCTTCTTGAAAATTCAAATGTTAACTGGAAAACCTGAAAAAAAATTATTTCTGTTATTAACCTCTTACTGGTCCATTTGTACATATTTGGAGAAGAGAATTTTCAGTGGTATTTTGGCTTTTTGGCTCTGCTTGCAAGGTAAGTAAGATTGAAAAACCATTAAGGTGATTTCAGAAACATTCTGTTTAGACTTGTCATAAAACCATTTAAAATATTTTTGGATGACAATGGTGGAAAATTTGTACATTTTTTCCAAAGTGGTTGAACTATTACTAATTCAGTGTTTCCTGATCTTATCCGTACAATGCAGTAGACACTTTGAACTTCTTTTCAAATAGTGTCCTTTAAAAGTAAATACTAATGTTACATGTGTATTTCATAATTGTGTAATTACTTTGGTTAATTGCTAGAATCTCCAGTCTTCCAGGGACTGACATGGAGTTTAAACTGAAGTCACTTAAAATAAGGGATGAACAGCAGAAAGGCTGAGACTGGCTCTGAGACCAGAGCGAAAGGGCTTACGCACTAGCGCACGTGTTTACAGTGTTAACACAAAAAGCGTAAGAACCTGATTCTCTGACTGCTCAGAAGTCTGACAGTAATTTAGTGATGTTGGTGTGTTCCCAGAAGGGAACAGAGAAGCGGTAAATTGCAGTCCCAACTCTTAAGTCAGTGTGGTCAAGCCTTGCACTAGTGAAAACCCAGCAGCTGCAATAGTTCCAGTTTTGCCGTTTGGCCAGAGGAGCAGTGAGGTGTTTCTGCTAGTGACTTACCTAAGTCTTGGTGTCTTCAACTGCTGTAACAGGAGTGTTTAAATACATAGCAGCTTACTTGTAAATGGCAAAGAAACAGCGATGAAAACAATATAAAGAGTTGTAATTCAGTTGTAATAATTCCAACAATAAGTTTGTCTTGATTTTTGTCTGCATTGGGATTCTCAAGTGTTTTCTTTGACATCCTGCTAAGGACGCTGTCAAGAGAGAGCATTGCTTTGTGCTTACAGAACAAATCCCATTTTTCTGTCAGAGTCAATGACAACAGGGCTAATCATAAATTAACACCATTCCATGTTTCTGTCCTCTTCTTCATCAGATCAGGGACCTGGCCAAGTTGTGGTTAGCAAGTCTAATTCTTTGTATTGTTTGCTGACTGTGAGACTGGAGGTTGCCTAGATTTTCAGCACTGCCTCTTTTAGCCTTCAGCCAGTTGCTCAGCTGCTGCCCTGTCTTTCCCTGTTTTTCTTTCAATTGCTTTTACTATAACTTCTAAAAGTGTTTTCTTTACCTCAGTTTTCTCCTGGCTAGATGAAAGTAAGGAGCTGTCAGTACCATCTTCACAGCCTATAAAAGACTCAGTGCTGTTGATAGTTTTCGCCCCAGTCTTTTGGAAGTTGTGCTATTAAAGGAAGGTGCCAGGGTGCATTTCTGTACCGTGAGGACCAGCCCGATGCCATGCAGTGAAGTGGCACTGCTCGCTGGTTCGTTTGTCCCCTTCGTATGCCATAGCTGCTGCTGGCTTGTCCTGTGCCCTAGGAGGTTTATTTTAGTAAAAACTCCAGAGAATCCTCTAATTCACTGATCCACTGCGGTGACAATGCTGGTGCATCGCCAGGGCATCCACTGCTGCAGGTTTCTGATACGGCAAATTCTTTAAACTGGAGTTCTGCATGTGTTTATGTGTTTGCTTTTTAATGTTATGAACGAGCTTTACCAATCTCTGCAGGAGCTCCTTCTTTGGTCAGTTGCATTCATGCACTTCCTGATGGCATGTTTTCAGCTTGAACTGAGTGCTGTTTATTCAACACTTTCATAATTTGTTTTGGCTCTGTAAAGTCAGTCCAAGGAAATCAATGTCTTTCTTTACACAGTTCCCTGTGCAATCTGTAGGTGGCTGCCACTCAGACTCTAGCTCTTTCTCTTGCTCACAATTCTCTGCTGTCACTGACTGACTGCTCAGCCTACGTTGTACCTCAAGGACATCTGACCTTTTTGTAGTCTTTACTTTTCTCTAAAATCATGAGGTCTCAGCTGGTGAATCTGAAAGTTTGTGGACATGGTGGAGATCAGTATCTACTCCAAGTTCAAATGATGCTATATTTGTTTCCTGTGTGGTTTAGATTTTGTGTGGTTCTAGAAGGTATTAATTCTTTAAAACTCATCTGTTTTACTAGCAATCTCATCTATTCACCTTCATATGAGCCCCATGAAAATGCCACTAAGGAATGACATTGCTACTTCAGCTGTTCTGTTAGTAAATAGATGTTGGTTTGTTTTTTTTTTTTAAAAAAAACACTGTATTTTAATGGAATGGCTTTCTGTCACAAAAACATGCAGAAAGTACAACTCGGGAGAGGCAGAACAAAGGAAATACCATCTCTATTCTGCCTTTACTTTAGGAGCTGGTTAGCTTCTCACACGGATGTGCTTGAAGCAATCTTACTTGAATTCTGGTGGGCTAGTGCATGGTCCAGGACAGGTGAAGTACCTGGCTCAAGACTCATCTTCTATATGGAAAGAAAGCATAGAGCTTTCTATCTCAGAGTCTCGTAATGATGTTTGTATGGCACCAGAGTAGCAGAAAGAGATCGGAGATCTTTTGGGGATGAACAGCATTTGGATCTGCTGGAAAACATGCAAGTCTTAAGACCTGGCTACGCAGTTTCCTAGGGAATATCTCATCCGCTGCGATGTGAGGGTTTTAGAAAAATCGTGGAAGATCACAATTCTTCAGATCATCCAATATTTAGAGAAGTGCAGTATTATTAGAGTTAGAATTGGCCTGTTGAGATTTAGTGAAAAAAAATTGATTCCTGGGCAGGATGGAAACTCAGGGAAATGGAGATGACTGCTTAGAGAAGTGCAAGAGAGAAGGTAAAGGTAAAATCAAGAGTTGATGAGAAATTGTTTGGCCTGAGAGGATGGATTAATCATATCTGTCAGTGGCACTTTCAAATAACAGTCTACCTTTTAGATGATGTTTCATCTGTGATCTCTGCTCTGAAAAATCTTTCTTCTGCATTCTTTAATCTTACAGCTGGAATATTGAATAAGTGACCTTTTCTGACTCAGACACATTGTTGTCTCTGACCTCCTCAAATCATGGTTTCACCTTTGTTTCTGCCAGATGCCTGACTGCCTTCCGTCTCCCATTTCTCTGCACCTCAAAAACTGTCCTTCATTCCTAGTGGAGCCTTTCCTGATGGTCTGTCACAGAGCTGCTTTTCTCACCACATGCCTCTCAGATCATTATAATTGACAAGCATTTACATTTTATTCCACTTTAGGAAAGCAGCTTCCATATGGAAAACACATTTTATTTTGTTTGATTTATCCAGGAGCTGATCTCAGTCATAATAACTGTTTCTCATTCAGGGTTGCTGCTTTTCTTTCTGCATTTTCCAGCTGGACTGTTGGAGGCATTGGAGGTCAAGTGACTTGTCCCAGACTATGAGTCAGTGCTGTGAATTTGGACTAGGACCCAGTATCCTAAAGGCTCCCAGTCTTTGCCTCTTACCATCACTAGACCATGCAGCATCTCTGAAAGGCTTGGCTCTATGGAAAAATACAAATTAAGAACACTGAGTTTGAATCTTTCATTCCCAGAATGTAGTTATTGAGCCTTGTCCAGATTACAATGAAAACATGTTTTTTTAAGTAAATAAACCATGTAACAGCTTTTTGGGTTTTGGCTTTGTCTCCTTCTCTGCCCAGCTAAGTAGTGGCAAAATGTTTTTTATCAGCAACTAATACAGGAAGCAAAACATGAAGGGGAAGAAATCTAGAAATGTTTGGCCTCACTGTGGCCATGATTTAACACATTTTGGACATACTGACTCCTTTTGTGGCTGTATGCAATTGTAGTTGGATGCCTCTTCCATTTAATTTGAGAATACTGCTACTTCTAATTTGAGGTTCAAACCCTCCTCTTTATCTGTGATATATACTGGGTTTTCTCCAGGATGCCTTCTGGATTGCTTGGGCTTCAGAGATCTTAATTAACTAGGACATTTTGTTTTCAGAGCAGCTCCACAAGATGATAGGGGCGCTCCCCCACTTTATAAAGTATCATAAAAGTGCAGGGAAGTTGGTGCAAGTGTTTCTGCTAAGTTTGGAACTCCAATCTGAGGTGTTTAGACTTGATTTATCAGGGAAAAAGAATTAAGTTGCTTATGCTTTAAGGGATTTTGGCTATTATTGGCTGATTGGTTTTTAAAGAAAACAAAAATTACTTGTCATTGAACAACTTCAATGTATTTCCACAAGATGCGGTTTCATTAAGTTGATCCCACAGAAACTTCTGTCCCAAATTTTGGACTGACAGCACCTGTAGCTTCTTGTTTGCTCAGTGAAGAAGTAATTAGTCTGCTGACGTGAACTCTTTTGCTGAGATCTGATCAATCCTTTTTCTCTTTTCTTTCCCTATCCACTGGCTCCTTATCCTAGTCTCCAAATTGATCTTACACAAGTATGAAAGAATGGTTTCCCCAGCCAAGTGTTAAGTCCTTGTTCTTAAGCATTATATTGCTAGACATTACTCTCTGAATGTATTGATGGAGCAAAGTTACTCTCATTTCAGGGAGCAGTGCTGCAATTGCACTGATGCTCTCCAGAAGACCCTCCCAGCCACATAAGAGCAATGGGAACATTCAGATTAATTGATTGGAGGCTCACAAAATTGTAGGTAGTTGAAAAGAGACTTTTATAATGCAAAATATTGGATAGCCTTAGCTTTTGCTAAATCAGCTGTGAATAGAATGAAGCTGACAATGGCATGTTGGTTTGGCAAGGACCACTGTTATATTATCAATACAGCTGTCAGGCTGAGTTTGGAAGAAAGCAAAACTTGACTAAGAGTCTGCACTAATTTTCTAGGTACCTGTGCTCCAACTTTGTATTTCCTATTGTCTTTTGAATAACATACAGCCCCCTAGCTGATGCCTACTTCTTTGTCACCTCGTATATGATGAGGGCTAAATTTACTTTTAATCCTAGAATACTGATAAATCTTTGCTTTGACTTGCGTATCTGTATTACCATAAACCAATGATAACAGCACTCCTGACAATACATTATGTAGTCCTTTGCTGGATACTTAAAATACAGAAGGTCATCTAGTTTTGAAAGTCCATTAAGTGTGATGATGTCATACTGCTTTTGGCCAGCTAAGCAAACTATCGGAGGTGACTGGTTCCTGTGTCAAATGTTTTTGATGATCTTCAGAATTTATAACACAGTACTGATGCTCATTTCCCTTCAGATTCTCTCTCCTAGGTAAACATAGCTACAGCAGATCTGAGACCCTTCCGCCACACATGCATATTAACCAGCTTGCTAGGCTTAAATTTGAATTTAAAATTTTAGTAGTTTTGTAAGCCTCTCTACAGGGGTAAGTACAGATGGCACTCTCACTGGTGCTTACCTAAAAATATTGAGTAAATAGGTTTAGGTCCAGTGTAATTTAAGGTTGCATTGAAAAAATGGGCACAGATGAAATGGCATCCACATGCAGTAAGATTCCAAGGGAAATATTTCAAGGTTAGCAATTCTTATAAGTTGTCTGCTCTTTGAAATTCAATCCTCATGGAAATTCATATTCTCATGAAAATTTCAACCAACTCCTAACAGACTAGAACTGGAGCAAATCTGTCTGGTTTTGATTTTAACTGGAGTCAAAGCTCTTAGTTCAGTATTGGACAACTACATGGAGACCGACTCACATAGCTGAAGTTAATTTTTTGCTGAAATGTTGGGTAAATCATGGCATTACAGTTGACGTTCTCATTATAACTTCTCTCTAACAGACGTCACATAATTATGTGTACATACAACTTTTTAAACTCACTTTGTGTATGTTTATCCTGGTACACACGGCATGAGGAATTGTCACTTGCGATGGGGGAGAGGGTGCTGGTTCAGTTTGGTTTTGTTTTGTTTAAGTTTGAATTTGAACTCTGGAGGTGGGATTTTCCAAAGGGTATCTGTCTTGGGTATTTTTTGAGACATAGACACTTGTGAAATAGAGAACATCTGGCTCAACATTGTTAATCTCCATTTAGAGAATGCCAGTTAGTTATTACTCAGATTTTATGGTGAAAAGAAAATATTTTGTTTTCCAACATTGTCTGTTGTTTTTCTGCTTTTGAAACTTTTCTGCCATAGTGGAACAGGAACAGTATGCATTTTGTAAATGCAATGAATGTGTTATGTAAGCAATGGATTTTTTTTAAATTTTTTTTTAGCTCCTCAACTGTGGAGTGGTTAGTTTTAGTGCTAACTCAGTCTGGAAAGATGAGCTACTCTAAATAGCAAATTATGGTTCTGCTCACTTTATTGTGGGACTATAGTATGCAAATGGTGTAAACTGTTGCATTCAAATGAGAGAAAATGAGGGCTAGGGAGGCTTGCCTGGTTTTTCACCTGCTGCAGTGAACTTCTGACTGCACAGAATTTGTATAAAGCCTAGAAAAGCATTAAAGTTTAACAGCTACTGGTCTTTCAGCAAATCATTTGTAACAACCAGTGCTTGGAATACCAGTTGCTCCCTTGGGTTTCATATGTGCAACACAAGAATGCAATTTTACTTTCACTCTTTCCCATTTTGCTTTTTCTCTTATTTAATAAAAATTACCAAACACTTCGTAGGTCTGCTTTGCAATGTACTTTGCCAGCCCCCCATAACTGTAGCCAGTAGCGAAAATGGAAATGTTTCCTTTTTTCTTTCTTTTCATTTTTTTTTCCTGCTCGCAACAGCACTTTATATTGCCAACAGCACTTGACATGACGTTTCTTCTTTCTTCCACGGTATTCCACAAACCGGGCAAATGATCATTTTGCTCATGACACAGAGCATTTTAGCAAAAAATCCCCATTCAGTGCTGCTCTTACCTTTTGAATTTCCACTGACCGATCTTTTGTTCCAGGAACACTGCCCCTGAAGTTAGTTCCTGAACATAGGAACAGGTAGTTTGTATCAAAGGCTCTACCTCATTATTACAAGAGGTTAATACTGCAGAAAAGAAAGGAAAACCCTCACTTTTTTATTAGTAGGTTTACTTTATATTGCAGTTATCACTGAACTCTTTTCTGTAAGGAAAATGCTTTGGAAGATTTAAATAAAAGCAAAGAGCTTCCACAAATGTTGCTACTTAGAATAATTGGAAAGTTAAATTCAGCAAGTTCTGGAGATGTTTTGCTTGGGGGAGGGGGAAGGTACCTGTATGTATTAGAAGTGGGGGAAAAATCTGTGGGAAATCTGTTTTATCTTTATTAATTTTTTTTTTTAATCAGTTATGACATGGTGCACCAAGAATGGCTATTTCCCTCTTCCCACACCCACCCGCCCCCAATGAATTCTTCAACAAGTAGCAAATTATTTAAGATAAATGCCTACTGCTGTAGACAGCTGCCAGAATAGAAGTGAAAATAAACTGGTGAAAGGAAACTGCCCAGTTCATGGAAAGGGCAGCAAGGATATAGTGCAGCAAGTCCATGACACTTGTGGATACACATGCTGAAAGACTTACCCTGGCTGGCCTGCTACAAATCTCCCAGTAATTCATTAAGGGGAAACGCTCCTTGCAACATTTCACTCCTATTTTAACACCCTTTGTCTTTACCTTCCATACTCAGTGGGTTCATTCCTATGTCAAGTGAGCCTCAGTGAAACCAGTTTTTCATTCCTGATAGAGCATACTGTTTTGCTCAAGTAGAAAGATTAGATGGATGCTTTTACTGTAAGTATTTTAACAGTCTGTGGTATTTTTTCAAGGTTTGGGGTCAAAAGAAGGATATGATCATTGTGATCCAGTAAATAATGTAGAATAAAGTAGCGTGACTAGTGACTGAAACAGGGGTGAACGTAGTCATGTTTTGCTGTAACTTTGAGAAAGAACCTTGAAGAAAGAGTCATCCTCTAAATATAATGCAATCAGCCGTATATTAAGATGGAAATATAAAAAAGTATCCTGGTTGTTCTAATCTGCTTCAGATCTTTCAAATCACAGAATTAATTTATTTTCATTATCACAGGGGCCAATTTGCTATAATTGTCTCGGGAGGAATCCCATTAACTTCACTTTGAATTTTTCTGAATGCTGACCATGGGATTTGGCCTGTTTAAACAAAACAGCTTGCCATTTATTTCAGCTGGTATTTAGTTACATCAAGTGTCTCTGTTCCTCCTTATGTAACTTGACAACCCTAAAGAAGGTTGTAGCGAGTCCTGTTTTAGTAATTTTGTATTTCTAAAACAGATCAGAGTGACGGGACAATACTTGAATTTACACAATAGTTACTGAAATATGTTGGCAGAAAGCTAGGTCTGGATGACTTGAGGGTATCCACAGAAGTAAAACTGTCATCTTTTGCTTGTAGTTTACAGTTTTATGAGATTAGGCAGGTTGGGAGGGCAAAGTATGGCAATACCACTACTTTTTTTCTTTTCTTTTGTTCTTTTTTAACTGTAATAGCTGCATGATGGCATGCTGGCAGTTGCTGCTGTATCTGGAGCTCATTTGATTTTCTAAGCAGCAGTGCAGAGCCATGAGCATAGCTTGTGGAGAATGGTTCTATCAAGAGAATGTTTCGGGATGGTTCTAGCAAGCATGCAGCTCAAGAACTGTCTGTTTTACATTAGCATGTCTCTGGGTACAGATTCCAATTTTTTAAAAGTCTTGTTATTTCCCAGTCTATAAAATGGCTCATCACTGATGGCATTCTGTGGGGCCTCTGGATTTCATTCGTAAACCTTTACAGTCTGATGGGATTTCCATGGTCAAGACCCATTCCATTACACAGATGCACATACATACGTGTGTCAGCTGCAGCCTTATCTGTGTAAGGGGAACTCCTCTTTGGTGGAGGCACGTAAATGAACCATCCTCTGACTGAAAACTCTTTATCCTGGGCCAAGAGTGGACTGCGTGCTCACATTGTCCAGCAAGAAAGCTGACCTCTATAATTCTTGAAAGTTTTGCTGCCTTGTCTTGTTTGATTGATTGTTTTCTTGTTTTCCAGTTGATTTTTATTAGTACTAACCAGTGTGACTGAAGGTACCACAATCTAGGCCGCTGTAATCCTGTTCGCTCTCCTGTGGATTTCAGCTCAGGAATTCAGTGAGCTGCTCTTTCCTTGGTTTAACCCAAGTGGTGGTTGGATTTGCTTGTTGTAACCAGGATGGAAATATCCCGTGTTATAAAGCAAAGAAAGCAAACCCTGTGCACAACAGTTATTTTTTCACTCGCTGTGTTGAGACTTTTGCAATAATTCCTTTAAGTCTCCGTCTTTTTAAGTGATTAAAACCTTCTCACATTTGTATGTAGGTGTATGTTTGCGGTTAATTTCTTAAAAATCCTGAGGAGTCTATTTGGCACGATACGGAAGTGCCACTCTTGACACTCTTATTATGCACATAGAATATTAACAAAGTTTCCTTTTCACCCTTACATTTTAGCATTGCTGTTTTCCCTTTGTGAAAGCAAGAGAAAGCTGACAGAGGTCTAGGAAAGAATGTCAAAAGCTCTTTTAATAAAGTCCGGGGAGCTCTGCATAGTACAGGACAAAATTTTATGGAGGATATTTCAGAAAAACACCGTCACCTGTAATATAGCCTACATACTGATCTCAAGTGTACAAAATCCTTATGCAATTTTAAAGTTTTGTTTAAAAAAAGTTTTAATATGGTAATATACATTTTGGAGATCTCTGTGCAAATAAGGTGATGTGTGTTTGTTGTGCCATTGAATGCATGGTGGCAAGTCCTGCCATGCTTCTCTGACGTCCCTCAAGTATCTGAGGTTAGCATACCCTGACCAATCCATTACTTTTCCATCTGGTAGTGAGGGAAATTACAGCAAGTGTTAGGGAGGAAGGACGACATGTGGAGAGCAGTAGGTTTCAGAAATGTTAAGTTTCCAAGTGTTCCAAAGCCTTAGAGATACATAGACATGAATAGAATAGCTTTGCAGAACCGTGTACGCTGTAGTGGAATAGCTGCACATTTTCTGAATTAGGTCACATAAAATGCTGAATTAGCTCATCCCTACCTCAGCCACTTCAGAGAGGAGCCAGAGCCTCTTGGAGTTCTCAGAAAAGTAACAGCTCAATCATGGGAGAGGACTGAAGGCACAGCCTGGTAGTCATGTACGCTTTCATATGCTTAACATTCTTATTCCTTTCCTCCTGCAATTCTCCCTCCATCAGCTAGTTCTCCTGGGAACAGCTGAGTATTTACCAGGTGTGCTGGTATTGGCAAGTAAAATCTTTTTTAAATGGAACGGTGGAATCAAGACTCTTACTGTATTAATAAAATAACACTGGAAAAATGTGTGTATGGCTGAGTAATGACATGAGTCAGGTAAAGTAAAACCACCAGGTTTTCTTTTCCTTTTCAATTGCTGTAAATAAGGAGCAGATCCACTGAGCAGAGTTGCACAGGTATGGATTGAAGTCACAGTGGCAGGAGCAGAGAGGGTAAAGTCTTGCGTAAGGTCAGGAAGGAGAACTGGTAAAGTTCTCTTCAGGACAATTGTGAGTGGGGCAGTTGCTTAATCCTGTGTCTGCCCAGCAGTGTGCTTTCTGTGATGCTGTTGGGATGGCTGGTGCACACTGGGGGATCTTAAACATTACATAGTGCATGGTAATTCTCAACATCTCAAATGCATTCACAGTTTAGACTTCTGTAGCATCAAGTGGTACTGACTGATGGCCAGCAGCCCCGTTCCTGTCATCGGTCTGGATGCCAGATACACTTCTGTTGTCAGTTATGCTTCTATTCCTTGCCCTGTGTTTATTGCCTTCCTATAATCAGTGCTGCACTTCCCATTAGGACTTTATCGTAAGAACACAGACACTACTGGGATGCAGAGGATCCCTGTGTGTCATTTGGAGGCAAGAAAACAGTGTTGACAGCAGGTTAAGAGAATGGGGATGATGGCCACTGGCAGAGCAGGCAGAGCCCAGGGAGCAGAAAAATCCTACCTTGAAGTGAGAAGACAAAAACAGGTGTTGAGAGTCCCCAGCAATGACAGTGGGTATGTTTCCATGCCCAGCAGTGTCAGCACAGCTCAGATTGCTTTGATCCAGAGAGTGGCACTGATTTGAGGTGGGATCTCTGTAAGATCATGGGGCAATCTCTTTACTCTTTGCTTTTGTGATGCTTTTGGATTCCTGTCTATTCCTGAATTGCGTTACGCTCATGTTCATAGGTACTGTTTTTTGAAATCTGTCTGAATTTTAGGCTTAAAATTTAAGTTACTACTCTATTCCAGTTACTAAGTATCTGGAATACTGTCTTGCTACCTTCACAAAGAATGTGCAGTTGGAAACAGGGTTATTCACTTTTCTTCCCCAGAAATAAAACCTCCAGCTTCATGCTTAGCACATGGTCATGAGCAACAAACCAGTTCATCTGCTGGTCAAGGGAGAAACCCTGAGACAATCACCAAAGTGCATAAAACCATAAAACACAAAGTGAGAAAATGGCAGTCTTGTCTTAAAGGATTTCTGAGATGGGCATCCTCTCGATGTATGGAGAGTGAAACTGGGCTGGCTCACAGGAGTTCTGGGGTTGATTGTAAGGCCCTTAGTATAGGATGGTCAGTGCTAAAATATGAACTTAATTGAGAATGAGCTTCGGTGAGCTGCCATGGGAAATACTTGGATGATGAAGAATCACTATGAGTAAATCTGGCCCACAAAGATTTCCTGAGGATCATGTGGCAAGTTAATGGCTGTGCCAGGAATACAGCCTGGGTCTCTTGCACTGCCAGAAGCAAACAGGGTGATTAACAAAAAAGCATCAACATGGATTTGGGCCAAAATAGGAAGCCATAATGTGTTTGAGATGACAAATGCCAAAAGGCATTTAAATTCACCTCTTAAAACCATTCAACTTACTGGTACTTTAACAAGTCTTAGTTGGACAAATGAGCAAAAGAGAACAGATGTAAAATTCCATGGTAATCTTCTTTCATTTCGTTAGTTCCGTAATCCATAGAAATTATTCTTGCTCATCCAGAAGAACATTTGCAAATTAGGTGGGGGAAAAAATCCAGCCAACCGACTCCTTTTATTTATGTTGAGTTCTTGGTTAGTTGTAAGAAATTTTACGTACCACTGACTTTAGTAATGTCTTGGGTTTTTGGACGTTCTCCCCTTTCGGTTTGTTGTCATTTCCAGATATTTTTAGTTCTCTTTTCAGAGAGCATACCTGATTTACTATGTCCTTTTTAACTTGCGTTTAAAAGTTTTAGAAGTTCAATAATAGTTTTTCTTGCTATGAGAAATGAAGTTCTCAGTGAAAAAGGCTTTTATATGATGATTGATAGGTCTACTGTATTTCTGGTTTTAAAATTCACTTTGTTCATTTTTTTGTAAAGCAGAATAGTGTCAATATTGCAATCTCTTTAGACAAGTCCACTATAGGCACTCAGATGTCAAAATGTTTCAAAAACGTAAAAAAAATAAAGAAATGAATAGAAGCTTCCTTGTTCCTTAAATTATTACTGTGTTACCCTGAACTGTAAGTGAACCCTTTTTGCTTATAAAAGAAGCAGCTGTTCATGTGATTGAAACCATGGTTCATTACAAGCTGACCTCAAATTCAGGAGTAAAACTTCCTCTATTTTACTACAAGTATTCAGACGTGGACTAGAGATAAACAATAATCAAAATCAGGATGAAACTTGACTGGGAAACCCTCTATACTCTTTGGCAGAATTATAGCAGCTCTTGGATCACCAAGAGTGATATAATGTTAAATGACCCTAAAACATTCCCTTCTCAAATGCAGCAGGTCTGTGCTGCCAACTCTGGTGGAAACAAAGGCTGATTGTAATGATTCCTTAAGCATAAGAGTATAGAAACATTAATTATCACATTTTTTCAGATTAAACATTTACAGAGAGTCAAGATGAAAACAGACCTGTTTATGTTGATTTTACACTTCTTTTTGGGTAAACCATGTGATTAAAACAGATTTTCCTACCTTGTGTCCTATTGAGTTTCATATCTTTCCTATATGGGTTTGCTTTTTAGCTAATTTTGAAATTATTTTGGATGTAGAACTAACAAAAGTAAGCTAATGTGCCAGTACTGTGTTTTGACTGGAGATGTATGTCTAGAGTAATGTCATACCAATATAAGACGTAAACTAAATTAATGCTCATTACTAGCCAGCTCTTTTATAAATGAAGTAGGGCAGTGACATAGTGCCTTGGATGTATGTTTCTCTCTTTTGGCCTATTGTGTTTGTTATCCCTCTTCTGTAGCTCCCTTGTTTGTTGTTGTCCAATTTTGAGACACAGCAATCCTTTCT
Organism: Calidris pugnax; assembly: GCF_001431845.1. Classification (NCBI taxonomy): domain Eukaryota; kingdom Metazoa; phylum Chordata; class Aves; order Charadriiformes; family Scolopacidae; genus Calidris; species Calidris pugnax. The sequence continues at coordinate 779,689 of NW_015090784.1, read as the reverse complement.
GATATTATTCATGACCCATATAACGAGACTTAGAGATAAGATCTTTTACTATTTACTGGGTGCTGTACAGAGTTCCTGAGATTTCATGATCAAGTACAAAGAGGAGATTCTTTATGAATGTATATCTGTTTGCCATGATACATTTAATTACACAGATTGGGGACAAAAAAACTTTTGAGTCACAGTGAAATACAACGTGCATCAAGTGGTAGCAATATTAGTGGTACTTTTTCAGTAAACTGTAATTCTTCCTCATATTGTAACTGTGTTCAGACCTTTTTTTTTTTTTTTGCATTCTGACCTAACTTTCTTGTGGGGATGTTAAAAGTCTGGTAATGGGAATGTATCTCTGGGCTTTTTAAATGTGCTATGGAAGTGTCTTAAGAAATTGCTGGGAAGAAAAAAAAAAAGAAAAGCTGTTCTGTGCTTAGAAATCTGCTGGCTGGGGATGTGTAATATTGTTTTGAGATAAACTGATACTATCTTCCATTGGTACATAGTTTTCCTCATGCCTTATTCACCCATTGGAGTACTTGTGTTTGACTCTACACACACACTCTACATAAAATTTGTTGGTTTCCTTTATCCACAGATTTTGAGAGGTTTTTTTCACCGTGATGAATGTTTAAACTGTCAAATCTTTGAATGTTAGGAAAGGAAAAAGCACTTCTTTTGAAATGTCATTTTGAGGGAAGGTAATTGAAAAGCTAAAACTTTAGATTTCTCAGAAATACTTTCTTAAATTTGTTTTATTTTCTTCACTCATATTGTGCGCGTTGCATGCAGTGTCTTTTTCCCTACTCAGTAGAATTCCATGTCCTCACTCATATTGTGCGCGTTGCATGCAGTGTCTTTTTCCCTACTCAGTAGAATTCCATGTCATCTTTGTCCAGGTCTATCTCCTGCCCCTCCTGAACAGAAGCCAGGAGGAGACCACCTAACGTTCATGTCACCTGGTGCAAATTCTGTTAAGAGCTTTGGTTATCAGTCTTCTCTTGCATCAGTCATCTGTTCAAGTCATCTTCGTTTGCTTTTGGTGAAGGTAAGTCCAAATGGTCTACTTTTGGGGCAGATGTGTTTCTGGCCCAGAGTGGCACACTCTGCTTCTCAGGTATGCTGAGTTCTGTGGGTTTCAGCAATGTCACATCATGATTCCTGGCCCTGTTAGAGGTGACACCATTCAGCGCTGACCATACCCAGCAGTGATCAAGCTCCTCTGGCCACCAAAGTAAAAGGAGGATACTCTCAATTTCAGCCCCATGCCTCCGTGTTCATCCCCAAAGAAATATGTCCATTGCATCCACTGCAGCTGCTTAATGTCATCCATGTGTCTGTAATTGTGGTTTCTGGGTGAGGAACTCCTACAGAAGAAAAAGAGTAAAGGCAGATGAAGAGACTTAGTGATCTCTGTCTTCCACTGAAGGAGAAAGCTGAGCTCACCCATAACCTTTTGGATATTTCTTCATGGTCCATTAACTGTTAGGGTAGCACTTCCACTTAATGAAGCTTTTACGGTTCAAGGCAATATCTTGCGGTTTATTACATCCTCTTGTCACCTGATTATGAATTGAGTCAGCAAAGTGTATCAGATTTCCACTGGGGAGAGTGGTTTCTTTTTTGGCTCTTGTTCGGCTGGAAGTGTCTAAGCAATTTTACTGTTAAGACAGGGACCCAGGTTGCTCAGATGCTTTTGCTAAGTGAGCATCTCTCTTGGTACTGGGGTGATCAGATAATTACCTGACCTTTTTGATATTTTGATATTATGAGCACAAGCTCATTGGTCATCACTGCTTTCCAAATCTCTAGTGCACTGAATCCAAGGATGACTTGGTGGTGTTCGAGAGCTGCAGCTAATTTCAGAATCTCTCTTGTGCTGTTGTAGACAGAGCAGGTCTTGAGTCTGCCAATTTTCTTGTATTTTCTAGTTGTTATTTTTGCTTCTCTAAGAACAGGTGAAACTTAGCATTTTTTGGAGTTGCCTTTCAACAACACTGAAATACACCAGACTGAGAAATTACTGAAGAGATTGATTAAGACAATGTTTTTCAATTGGAAAAGATGTATAAATTCATTTGCAATCAATTCATCTGCTCCTAAAATGGAGCCATGCCATTTCCAAGAAAGGGAAGGAAGGATGTGCACTCTGTGGAGCTCTAAGGAGAGTAGGAGAATGAATAGAATTGTCCAGTGGGACTGATATATTTACCCCTATAAATGCCTTGAAATGTGTATTGGTGTAAGAGATGAGGAATATTGTTGTGCCTGTGGTAGCTTCAGAGCCGAAGTGAGCAGTGCCACTTCCTGCACCCCGGTTCCTATTCCTTACAGCGTCCGGATTGTCCTGAGTGCTCTCTCCTCTGCCCAGGTGATGGCAAACTCTTTAGGTGAGTGTGTGATGGCACAACTCACAGACAGTCTGCCACTTTCTGTCTCACTCCTCAGTTTCTCACATGAATTTCATAGATAAAATAATCTTTGTCATTTTAATCTTTTTTCAGTGGTTTGAGTTAAAGATGAAGTGTCAGATGTAACTTTTAATTTCCTGCCTATTTTACTTTAGGCCAGGTCTTTTGGCGTTATTTAACCAGCATGATATCTTAATGCATCTATTGGTGTGTGACTCTTGCTCTGGCACGTTTTAGAAATTCACAAAATGTCTGCAGTTTGAAAAGCAAATTATGCAAAACTGCAAAGTGCGAGGAAAAAAGTAGACTTATTTTTTTCCTTATTCTTAAAAAAACGCCAAACCTGGTTACCTTAGTGTAGCCTAGAACGGACTTTTAAAAAAATGGCAGAGGTCATTTGTGTTTGGAAGATGCTATCTAGATATGGCTCATGCAGACGAGAAACTAGTTTAAAATGTACGGGACAGAATTACTTTAAGGGACTCTTTGATATTTTGAGCCTTAAAAAACTGGTAAATGAAAAAAGTTATCCAGACATTTGTTCATAGTAAATAGGAAAAAAAAATTGATGAAACCCTAATATTAGGAAAAGCCTATACAGAATTTAAATAGCTGGTTTCAAAGCTAGCAGTGAAGGATGCTGCTTGACGTCATTTATGACCTCTCTTTTAGGGAACTTAGATTTCCCTGTGGTCGTATTGGATTGACTCAGGAAAACATAGAGGGGTCTAAACATCTCCCAGGGAGGTCTTCAGTTGCCCGATACAGAGGCTGCTCATGTAGTCATGTAGATTATATTCTTTTTCAAAGAGAGTCAGAACAAAACCACCCCTCTATGACCAAAACCAAAATATAAGATACCTCAAATGTATTAGCCTTTCAGTGCTTGCTTTGTTCTGATGCTGCACCATCTGCCACATGCTACACTGTGATTCTCTTGAAGTATTTATTTATTTCTGTAGTGTCTGAAAGTTTGTGCTACAGGTGTTAGAAACACATAAGAAGGTAGCACTGTGCCTAATGATCTTACAAGTTAAACAAATGGAATATGAAGGGAGAAAGAACATTTTTATTTATTTCTGCTTGCCTTTTTTCTATTATTTTGATTTGTCCATTCTGCTGCTTTATGTAGCTACTCTATTTTCTAGCTGCTTTCTGTAGCTACTAGCTATTTCTCTAATTGCACACACATGCTTTGTGGTCTCTTGTGTAACCCTTTCTTAATCTATCATGCAACTTTTATGAGCGTTTCCATTTCCTTTTAGCTTTCTTCTGTTTTCACACTTGTGTACAAACATTTCTTTCGGCTGTAAAACATAATGAGTTTGTAGTCTTCTTCAAACTGTTTGGTTGTCCCAGGCCTCTGGGGAATCTCTCTCTAGCATGTGTGAAAAATGCTGATTAGTCTGTAGTGATGTTGCTGTGCCAGAGCCACTGGGCATCTCCTTTGTGGTCACCAAAGACAGGCCTGAAGCAAGAAAGGGAACTGGGCTGCCTTTACTCCTGCGAGTCTGCTCTGTGCTTGCTTGCCCCAGAATATTGCAGCCAGTAGCATCTTTCACTTGGTTGCAAGGACAGTAACAGTGTGACCTGCACGTGTGTGTCCCCAAACACAAACACAGCCAGTTGCTCCCAGTGTCAGGATGTTGCGGACTCTACTAAGGAAAGCGTGGTGGACTTCTGTCTCTGCTATGATTACCAAGAAGCTCCAGAGGGATGCAGACACTAGCTTTTGCAATTCATACATTTTAACAGGGCAGATTATTTGCAGAGGAGGAGAACATGAGATAAGTAATTCTGTTCTTGTTGTTTTAGCTGTCATTTGTCTCTATAGCTAATCCAATTTAAAAAATAATGCAGTATATCAATCACTGATAGCTGGACCCAAAGCTAACAGCCGCTGCAGTGTTTTTCAGTTGCTACTCGTGGTTTATTTTATAGTCTCACTGAATGGAGTCTCAAAAAAAAAGAAACCCTTTTTTTATTGTCCCCACATCATAAAAATCATACTATTCTGAAAATTATCAAACTGTTAACTAAGTGAGCATTAATACTTTCAGAAAAATTACTGAATGAGCCAAAGAGCTAGGCTGGGACAGTTGTATTTAGCTCTAAGTTCAAGATCTGTGAACTGGCTTAAATCCAAAGGCTTTGACATAATTTTGTGCTACTGCACTCATGTTGTCTTTTTTTTTATTTGGTATGGGTTTTTTTACAGATTTTCTAATAGATTTTTTTACTTCCCCCTAAAAAGCCTCAACAGTTTTCCATTGGACCCCAAGCTTATTGTTCTTTCACTGGAAGAACACTGGTTTGAAAAAAAAAAAAAAGTCTTAAAAAAAACCTAAATAAAGTCCTCTAGTTAAAAAACAAAATCAGACAAAAAACCCCAAACCAAACCAAAAGCATCCACACTAAAAAATAAGCTGAAAGATTTAATCAATGAGTGTCATCAAAATTTTATTCAATCTGAAGTACATCTCCTCCAAAGCTGAGATGGGAGAAAATAGCAACACTTAGTTTACAAATCAGTTATTTAGAGGCATTTGAAATTCAATATAATTTAGTGCTGATTGTGAAGTAATTGTTCTGTTAAGCCAGGAGATTAGATGAAAGAATATGAAATTGTTTAATAGGTGGCGGAAGTAAAAAATCTGCCAGGAAATGTCACCTCTTGTCCCGGAGTAGCCTCCCTGGGCCAGTAACTTCCATGCAGCTGAAGCTTTGTCCTGTGTGGCTTTACCACCGTCCGGGACTGTCTTTTCCCATGGCATACAGAAACATCATTTCCATGGAATGACAGCAGTTCCTAGGATCACAATGATGTTTTTAATTCTGTTTTTATTCCCTAATATAGCTACATATTTTTAAAGACTTCGCACTACCTATTGGTGTAGTTGCTTTTGTTTTCAAACTTATTTTCATAGAACTTCAGTAAGTCCAGGTTTCTTTAGTGTGTTTCTGGAATTAAAAATACAAATGCATTAAATCATGCTCTAATGAACGACCTCCAAAGAAATTGCATTCAGCTTTAGTTCTTTCCGGTTTGCTAAGATTAATGAAGTTCGGTGCTCAAAAGGCCAAGTCTCTGTTCATCACAAGCAGGAAATACAGAGCTGGTGCCTTTGGTGGATGGGATAACAGAGTCCAGTGCAAACAGAAAAATTAGAAGAGTCCTGTGTAAGCATCAGAATCTTGAATGCTTATGCCAGGTGGTTCTGGATTCCGTGAGTTCTTTTGTCCCATTTAACCCTAATATCAAGCTCACTCAGTAGGGCAGGAGAAACAGTCCATGGGACCAGCCATCGGCTTAAAAATGGCAGGAACATGATACCTCTGTCTGCCTTTCTCACTGCTGACTGAACGCTCCCTCTTGCACTCCCAGTTTATGTTTTAGTAGAGATTCCCCCTGCTGTCACAGCACCTCTGCCCTCTTGAGCCTCAGCCAGTGCTTGTGTCCCTGCAGCTGGTGCCTCTGCAGAGTTCAGCATCTCTTAGCACAGAGGTAAGGCTCTGCTCGGAAAGCAGGGCACAGGTGATACTCGTGGGACTGCACTCTTTTCTCAACAGAGTTTGTTTATATGGGTCTGGCACTGATTTGGCTATAGCAGGTTTTTTGCTTCTTAAAATGCTCTTTTCTGGCAATGGCTATGTAATTGTTACATTGAAATCTCAGAGGAAGTTTTTTCTAGATAATTAAACCTTGGACCAGAATTTAATAAATCTGGCTCCTCTGGCTCCTGACTTGTTTGATGACACTGAGCAAGTCATTTTATCACCCTGTGGTTGATGCTTACCTAGTTAAACCCGTTCATATGCACTGAAGCTAGATATTTTTACACCCCAGAGCCAAGAGTAAGAGTGTTTCACTAGAATACGAGATGTCTTAGTCTGATGTGACATTTATCTTAACTCATCAGAAGTGCAATCAGTGGGGAGTTACCCAGGTCTTTGCTCATGGAGATAAATGTCAAATGTTATCTGTCTACATTCTCATACGGTGTCTATCACCATGGTATCTGAATGCTTTCCAAAGCAATAATGTACACAAATTAGACCTAAACCAGTCAGCAAATGATCATCATAAAGATGTCACTGACATTTTTCTGGCAGTGGCTGTTTGGATCGAATCTTTCCTGTTTCCTTTCATTCTGTAACAGACAGTGAGAGATAAGCTTGTTTAATGATTGGGAGGGGAGGGTGGGGGGGATTAAAAAAGATAGACTCGTACAGTATGATGGAATACTGAATTCATAATACATTCTTTCTTTCACCTTCCTTCTAGTTTCCCTTTCTGCCCAGGAGGCTAAAGACATGTTCTCTCTTCTAAAGTCTTGGAGTAAGCACTGCCAACAAGGCCAGGTGTAATTTAAAAATATTTATGCATTGTCAGTTCTGGAATTAATCTTTCTTAATTGAATTGACACGAACTCATGTCTGCAGGTAATGTAAACTGTCAAAGGCTCTGCCAGTGACAGCATGTTGGTCAGGGTGGTGAAGTTAACGAGAGATCTAAATTATGATGGAATATCTCAGTGTTGGCTTTGGAGCCTGGTGTTTATAAATGCATTAGTAACATCACATTAACTACAGCCTACAGACTCTGGAGTTCAGAAGGGCTAATTATTTGTTTGCAGTTTCTGAAAGAACTGGGTTGACATATTTGTACCTCAGAAACATTTTAGTAGTATATTTGCTGCAGTGAAATTTCTTTAGAATTGAGTTTCCTTTGAGACATACCATTTTCCTCTGAAATTGGTTAAAAATACTATTTTTTGTCAGACGTAAATCTTCCAGAGAGATGTATTTACCTGAGGGAACTAAGAAATGTAAGCAAAATTTTAGGTTTGGGGGGTTTATTTTTGACCCTTGGGTATTGTTAATCACAGGTGATCCAATACCACAGTAGAAGTGGTAGCTAAGTAGGTACACTGACATTGTGTGGGCAGATATGTTTTGTATGAGTAAAGAGGAGGTAGGGTCCTGCTTGGTGTACCTGTGTCAAACGGGTGCTACTTTTGTGAGAAACATGGCCTGCTGTCATCTTTCCTGTTTAATAGTCAAGGATGAGTAATGTAAATTTTTGGAAAAGAAGATTTTTGAGAAACAGTCCTTTGATGGACCCTTTGGATCAGATCCAGAGGAGGCCACAGAGATGCTGTGAGGGCTGCACCCCTCTGGTGTGAGTTGGGGGGGTTCAGCCTGGAGAAGAGAAGGCTCCAGGGAGACCTTATTGCAGCTTTTCAGTGGGCTTTTCAGGGGGCTACAGGAAAGGCAGAGACAAACTTTTTAGCAGGGGCTGGTGTGACAAGGAGTAATGGTTTTAAACTGAAAGAGATTTAGACTGGATATAAGGAAGAAACTTTTTTACAATGAGGGTGGTGAGAGCCTGGCTCAGGTTGCCCAGAGAAGCTGTGGCTGCCCCATCCCTGGAGGGGTTCAAGGCCAGGTTTGGATGGGGCTCTGAGCAATCTGGTGTGGTGGGAGGTGTCCCTGCCCAGGGCAGGGGGTGGCACTGGATGGACTCAGCTTGTGAGTCAGTAGTGCCATGCAGCAGTGGACAGGTATAATAGAGTTGAAGTTTGACAGAGCAGATGGCCACACGCTGAACAATGGCCGTGAGAAGGTGTTCCCGAGGTGCACCAGCATCTGCAGGGCTGAGCATTGCAAAGGAGAGGCTGGCTGGGGGCTGGACAGGGCGCTGCTCAGCGCTGACAGAACGCTCCTGTGGCCCCACAGGCTGGCCTGGCTTTTGCTGTGCGAGAAGGATGTGGGGTTCCAGCCTATTTCCTTCCCTTCTTACTGCCCCGAGTGCACAAGTTTTCAGGGTCTTTTGCTAGTTTGAGAGCAGGAGAGGTAGGGTTCCCTTTCATTGCTTTGGGGGATTTCCATTCCATTTTTCTTTAATTTGCTCCTCCCTGTTAATCGCATAAGAGAAGCCTAGAGTGTTAAGTGAACAGATAATTCTTGGTCCATGTATATGAGCAAGAAGAACTCAGATTTGCATGAAAATAGCTATCCTCAGATTAGACCTTTATGTCTGGAAATAAGCTCTTTTCAGGTCTATTTTCCCTCCATTGTTATGTGATTTATTTAATGTGAATGGTGGATGTTTGGGGAGGGACAGAGGTTTGTTTGACTATTCAGATTCATTGGCAGGGTTTAAGTTGGCACAGCATGGGTGGGAGCAAGATGAGTGGAGACATCTTATTTTTAATTAAAATATACGCACATATGCTCATGCAATTGAAGTAAAAGTAAATCCTTTCTCAGAGCTGATTGCTTCTACCTGCCTACTTTTTTGTGTTTAAACTCACAGCACAGTGGGACCCCATTTTGTTTCAGGATTTTTTAAGGCAAGAAACAGAACCAAAGCCTGGAGTAGGTCCCTGATAACAGAGCCCCTGTATGGCAACACCAGATTAAGATCTCACTAGGTGTTCTGGTTCCTTTCTTTCTTGCATAAATACCTGTCTCATTCTTTTTTTTTTCTTTTTCCCTGTATTAATATTTAACCAGTAGCAGGTATACATACATAGTGCATATACAGTGCAGGCTTTTGCATGAGGGCTGATGGATTGTGTGGTAGCATGTGTATATTTTGGGCTAGACTGACCTGATGTGGGTGGGATTAGTTTTAAAAGCTTAATTGGCTGCCTCCTACTTCACAACGGGAACTTTTTAGCTTTGACAAAAGCCCTCTGAAATGGATCTCCTGTGCCAGCCAGGAGTGTCAGGGACCTGGGCGGGAGCTCCTCGCTGGAGTCCTGGAGGTGCCCAGGCCACAGGTGGCCTTTGGAGGCCGGTGTGTGGTTCTGGAGGCAAGAAGTAAGGGCAGAAGGCTGAGTGAAGGTGCTAATTAACTGTGCTGTCAGTTCTCAGCCAGATAGCTATGCGAACAAAACATTTGTTAACTATGTTAATTGAAATAGAGGCTTTGTGTGTGTGTGATTCAGATACAAAATACTTCTGCAAAGTTTCTCCCCTTGAAATCAGGGAAAGGTGTGTTAAGAAATAAGGAATTTTGCTGCAGAAGCCTGATGCTTTTCTCCAAGATAGTGATGTCTAACTTTTTGCTGCTCACCAGACCTTTCATTCTTTTAGCATATGCTAATATCTGTCTTTTACATTTAGAGTAAGTGTTGGGCTTCTTAAAGGATTCTTTATCTCGACTGATAAGTTGTCATGTTTGCAGTGCCCACCCCCATTTTGGTACATATGTGGACTGATGGCAAAGTACTTTTTTGTTACTTTATTTTATTTTTATTTTTCCTATTATATTTGTCCTCCTGTGAACAAATAAATTCTCATTCCTGTAGAGTTGATATATTCTTTTTCCCTGGGTCTGCCTGCAGTCCTGAAATAGAGTCTTGGGGCAAAAGAACTTGTTGCCGACTCACTCTGAGAATATTTTGTTTAATGACTACATCAGCTTAAGATATTCTTCTCAAGGCCATAACCCTTGATTTCTATCTTTAGAGATCACTTCTTCCTGGTATTTTATCTGATCACCTGAGCAGTAAGGAGTGTGCACTCAAGGCTAGAAAACGTGGGAATACTACAAGGAAGGGCATCTCTCACAGGTGTGAGTGTACAGTCCTGCTCCCAGTAGCAGAGTGCGTGGGGAGAGGTGTAGTGTAAGAGCTAGTGTATTGGGTAATGCTGTCCAAATATTTAAATGCAGGTGGTCCCTGTGCTTCATCCGGGATGTCTGTAGCTCCTGCTGTGTTCTGAATGTCTCAGTGCTTTTTGGTGCTACTCCTGACACCTGGAAGGGAACAGAGCTGCCTTGGAGGCTTTCATAAGCAATTGCAATGCATTCAGAGGGTTTGGGTGGCTTCAGGGAGGCATGATTTTTCCCTGCTGTGTTCCTCGTGTTGCACTTGCCAGTGGATTTCATCTCTTAGCCATAGCAAAGGTTACAAAGGAGACAAACTTTTTCAGAGGGTAGCTTTGTGGTCAGAGCATGGTCAGACTCGACAGACATAATGTGTATTCCCCTTTCTTTTCTGCTTATTAATTTTTAAAGAACTTTGTCATTTTCTTTCTCTCACGAATCCTGTTTCTTATTCAGGTCCCTATCTGCACAAATGACACACGCCCCTCTGAGCAATGGGAAGCGCTGTGTCAAAAGCTGGGTGTGATTTACCAGCTGAGCAAGCACCAACACGAGTCAGTCAGCACCGAATGCTGCCATCTCACCCCCTGGTACTACCTTCAGGGTGCTCAATAGTGACTGGGGCACCTAGTGCCGCGGAGTGGAAATCCCACCTGTACAGCAGCCTTGCTGTGGCGAGGACCAGCCGGGAGTCCCTTTCTGCCTGTGTATCAGCAGCAGGGCCCACAGGCAGCTGGAGCAACGGGCTCGATGGGACTGTGTTTTCCCTTCACTGTGAACTGCACCTTGTTTGTCCCTGTGTGCAGGGTGTGTTCAGAACAGGGTAACAGAAGTACGGGAAGGACTCTGTGAACACATGAGACTTGGGATGGCATCTTGTGGTGGTTCAAAGAAATGCAAGAACACTTGCAGATGGTGAGTTTATTGCCTCTTTATTTTACACTGAGCTGCTTTAGGTGCAGATTTTTCTTCTTGAGCTACGTGATGATCTTTCTTGAACAGTCTGTCTTGTCAAGCACATGACAGTAGCCGTTAGCCTCCTTACAGCCTGTTCCGAGAGCCAGGGCTTGGGGTGGCTACAGCCAGGCACTGCTGGAAGCCCTGTGCTGGTGGGGACCTGGGTGTGTGGGAGAGTGCCACTGCTCTGGTGTCAGAGACAGGAGGACTCTGACGTACTGCTGCTATTGAGCCATTGTTTGTTAAAAGCATTTGCTGTTTAACTTTGGCCTTTCCCTGCCTGTCTCAGCCAGCAGCTCAGTTGTATGGCACGCAGGCTCAGAGAAGGTTTTCTTTTCCCAGAACAGTCATTTCAGATCCAGATAATGTCTTCTGCGAAGCACAGGTGTGTACTGGGGATATAGGGACTAGAGCACAGCTGAACTGGCCCTGTCAGCTCCCAGGCCAAAATATTTCAGCTCTCCAGGTTAGGAAAAGCAAACTTGAGGAGGAGGAACTCCTGGGGTAAGTAATGTCCTGATTTAGGAAGAGTTGGTGTCAGGCACGTGTACATTCTGCCCTTTTCCTGGGGCAGTGTCAGAGCTGTCCTGGCCAGTCGGTGCCCAAGAGCAGCATGAAGCTGTTCCCTGCACAGAGCTAAAGCTTTGCCAACTGTTTGGAGAAGGCAAAAAGCCACTGTATGTATGTTGTATGTATGTAGCCATGTTGGAGTCACATGCAGCAGCTACACTGGGGATTACAGATTTCACTGGTATCATATGGAAACAGCAATGCTCACACTGTCTGTCTTTGAGCATGTGTTTTCTTTTGTTTGTTACTGGAGCGGGCTGGGAGACAGAATGGCTTCTTGGGCTTTTCAGGTCTGTTTTTAATAGTGTTGCCTAATTGTAGTGAAACTCCTAAACCTGTGTGTGCTTGGACAAAACGGCAGTGGGAAGAGGGTGGACTCAGCTCCGAATGGCAGTTCCTGCTGCTGTTCCAGCGCTGGGCGAGCAGCTTGCTCAGATCCCAGCTCCAGTGTGTAACTGCTGCCTGGGGAACGCTCTTTCAAGGTAAATGCTTCATTATAGCCCTGACAAGCAGCACGCTTTCTTGTCTTACAAGGAGAATAAGGCTCCTTTGATTTTTAATGTGTGTCAGATTTATGGCATTGCTTGAGACCCATTTTAATAATGGACAATCACACATCAGCTCCTACAAATTGCCAGTTATTTCTGCAGTGCTGTTTTGTCATCAGTGAAGGGACGAGCCATCAGGATGGTATTAGTCCCAGCTCTGAGCTCTTATTCGTAGGTCAAGATGCTTGAGAGTTTCTTACCTAAAGAAATGAAGGCTTTTTGACAGGATGACTGCTGCGTGCTCTGCTCTAGCCAATGGGACTTCACAGCCTGGAAATTACTTCATGTAATACCTTTATTCTAGCTTGCTCACCAGAATAAGTCAGTATCATTTACTTATTTTGCCTGACAAGTGCATGGTTATTTTACAGTGCTGTGTTATAAGAAAGCGTTCAGTGTGCTACTAAAAACAATTACAGAGATTGGTCAAGACTAATTCATTCTTGCAGTTGTTTTTGGCATCTTTTAAAGACAGCTTTATCCAGGCAAGAGTGTGGCAATCATACAAAACATCTGCATTTCAAGCACCAGGGAATGTTCAGAGATGTGCTTCTGCTTTGCCCTCCAAGAGGCAGGTGGAACCCCAGCCTATAACCTGATTTTCAGTGCAGGTTATGATTTACTGGGCCTAGGGAGAGGACTCGGGCTGAAGGAAACACTTCCCGGGTGCAGATCAGATTTCAGACATGGGTGGGACCGGGGTTGTGCATCCTCCTACGCTTTGATTCAAGTATAGTGAAACTATTCAACAAATTTCATTTCTTTATTAATTTCCTAATGAATGAAGAAATTCATTAGAACTTTGCGCAAAAGTATTTCCTTATTCTTCACTGTAAAGATAACGGTAGAATACCTTAAACTCCAGAATGGTGGCATTGCATCCTCTGGGAGACACTGTAAATACTTAATGCTTTGTAGTTTTGCAATACATAAAGAGAACTAGAAACTTGCGTTTTACTTATGGATGTTTTATTTAAACATTTGTAAATTATACTAAGTAAACAGCGTATTATTTATTTTTATTTATTTGTTTTCAAGTCTTCAGTGCAGTAATTAAGAATTTTAAGCAGCATGATGCTGAAAACTTTTCTAGAAAGAATGTCTGACCCTTCTTGGACTGCATGGTGAGGTTTCTTTGCTGTACATAATGAGATGTAGTGCTTGTTTTTCATTAAGTTAAAATGCAAAGTTTGAAAGTGTATCCAACAGAAAGGAATTCTCAAAAGGAAGTATCCATTAAAAAAATAGAGATAGCAATAGCAGGCAGCCTTCTGAGTGATTTTTATGAAAAATCAAATTTAAAAACAAGGAAGTCAGAATTTTACCAGGTGTAGATACTATTGAAGTAAAGAAATGTCCATGAGGGGGTTTATCCTTTGCTTTTTAAAAACACCTGTCACCACCCTGTGAACCTTGGCTAACCTCGGTCAAATTCTTCCTTATCCATTGTACAGTTCCAAATAGTAGCAGATGAGAAGGATGGAGAGCTTGCTGAATTTGGTCCACAGCCTGAGGCCAAGCCCCATTGCTAGTTAAAAAGATGAGGTAAAAAACTCTTTAAATTGGTTTCACGATCTTCATTGACAAATAGTTCTGTTGGGGGAGAAAGGAAGAAACACTAAAGGTAAAAAGCTGCACACAAAATACTTCAGTGTAGTTTTGTAAAAGACATTTAAGATATTAAAATAGATCTGAAGGTATTCAGCTGTGATAATACCAGTTCAAATATAGTAAAAATGAGTAAGATATTTCAGATTAAAGTAGACTGAAATCCAGACTTCAGACCATCTATGAACTATTTTTAATTGTGTAGGTTATTAACACTTCTAAAGCATTCATTTCCTCCATCTTTAGTTAATAGGTTAATTCTAACATAAATTTTACCACGTAGGAGTCCTTACCGGCAGCGAGTAGAGGAGCACTGCTGCAAACAGGAGCAAAACCAGCAAGACGATGAGGCCGATGAAGAGCCATTTAAACCTGCGCCACACAATAAATCTCATTGTCTTGCAGGGATTTGTAAACCAAAGGAAGGAAGTATCCGGTCGGCTGCATTTTGAAAGAAACAAATATCACTCATACTATAAAAACAGGGAAAACTTAAGCGTGAGAGTGTAAGCCATGAAAACGCTACGCTTTGGAGGCTGAAGAAAACACAGATAGTTTTGCAATGTAAGACAGCAGTTTCAGTAAACGTGTGCCATTAATACCGAAACCACCTTGCAATTTATCCTAGTGCTTGCAGAAGGAAACAAGATTGGCTTTTATAAATGTAGTTTTGCAAAGGATAATTGCTGTCTAATGTATCCTTTACTGCATGTGGATTTTGTCAAGGACATCGCGGTAGTGAGACGGTATCTACTTCTCAAGCTAGTGAGAGAAAAAGAGCTTACTTGGGTAGGTCTAGTTTGGGGTTCATGTTGGGTTCATCTCTTCCTTTGCCAGCTGGCCTTTCCTCAGCTTCTTTTTCATTGACAACTTCCAATGTCATTTCAACTTTACCCTTCAGAAAACAAAATAGTTCTGCTAATTAATTTGTAGTTCTTTTTTAAGCTACCCATTGTTTTTTTCCAATTTAGCAAAAGAAAAACAGTTCTCTTCTTTCAAGAGCAAAAAAACCTGCAATTCTTCTCTTCTCTCAAGAACAAACCAAGGACTGCGCCTTTTCTGAATGACTAAGCATCTCATTGGCTATATTGCTGTGGGTGAGAGATGTTTCTGAATATGTTTCCTCATTTATTAAATTCCAGGAATAAAGTTTAAAGGCAAAACACATTAGAAGAAACAGACACACTTGAAAGGCTTATTATTCTAGCAAGTGATAAATACACATTTATATTCTTCACAGAACAGGTTAAGACGCTTTAGGTCTTCTCATTGCCCTCATGAACCAAGTCTGGGGACTCAGTATGCAAACTTTATTTGCTGTGAACAAAAATGCTTTGGATTTGAACTTTTTTCTGTAGCCTTTAATGCATGGAGGATGTTTCATGTTTCTCCTAAGCAATAACATGACAAATTCATCCACACAATAACTCTGTTGGCTACTTTGTCGAGATAACATGACTCAACCAGAGCTAAAAACAAAATAAGCACATTTAGGTATTAAACTCATAATTTGAAACAAAAAATTATTGATGGAGCAAAATTCCTGACCTTGTGCATGGAATGTTCTGTTTACTTCTCATCTGCCTCTGCACTGAAAGCCAGCAGCCAGGCAGGGACTCTTGACAGTCTGTCTATCATTTGAAAAGCAAAGTCAGCAGGTTTTAAGTACATTTTTAAGAAGTCCCAGTCATACCGCTAAGATATGGGTGCCATCCTTCTCTACATAGCACGGCCACCATCCTTTCATGGCTTTCTGCTCAAAGAGAGAGGCGGTCCTGGGAGCCTTCTGGGAGCTGTCTGCCTGGAACTCTGGGATCATGGCCATGGTGCACTTCTCTGGAGTCTTCGCGGGAATCATGGTTTTATGTAAATCAAGTTCCACAAAGCCTGGGAAATGGATAAAAAAATCAAACTCTGCATAACACAACCGACCCTACAGCACAGTGGTTCTACAGCAGCCTTTCCTCTCTCTAAATGGGGGATACAGGAAAAACAAGCAACAGACACATTACACCCTGTGGTTAGTTATTTTACTTAAAGAAACAAAGTAAGTTTTCAGGCACGTTATCATTTGGTGCACTTTGTGGCAGGGCTCACCTGGATGGAAATACCTTGGTTTACCTGCCAGAAGGCCTTTACGGAGCGAATAGTCACTCGTTCATTCACAAGCAGCCCTATACTTGGTGTGGGAAAGCAGGAGTGTCTGCACGCTCAGTGGCTCATTTGTAAACACAATCCTTATGCCATAGTTTAAAATTGTTCATTTTTGTCTCTCACTTTGAGACAAGAATAATTCTTTTCTTAGAATCCTTACCCAGGTAGTCATCCAAGGAGAACTTGTCATTATCCCATATTTGAATGATCAGTTTGGGTGGGATTCTGAATTCTGTCTTGTCAAGACTCCAAAAATGTTCCTAAAAAATTAAAAAAAAACAAACCCAAGCACCTTTTTAAAATTACTTAGTAAAATTCAAAGCTGTGGTCTGTTAGTACTTGTGAATTCCGGGGTTGGTGGAAGTGTTAAGGATCTAATATTGCCCCTGCTAAGAGGAGACTGCTCTTGCTGCTAGTGTTCCTGGCTCGTTCCTGGCTCAAAGGCAGAACTGAATCTGCTCACAACAGCAGTTTGGGAAGAGCATGCAGAACAGCCCAGCTCGCGCTCTCCGTGTGTAGGTACAAAATTAGCAGACTAATTACCATCTGTATTCTAAATATGAAAGTCTTTAGAAATACTTACCTTCTTGGAAACTACACAGAGTTGCTCTGCTGGGAGATAGTCAAAAGGGAAAACAAATCTCCAGTTGAAGTTCCCTTCTCCATCCAACGATCGGTAGTGAACATCGGTTTTCTGCTTATTTTCTTCATTGCCAGGCATCCATCTGAAAACAGAGAGAAGTGTCTGGTCTTTGCAGTGGGGTTATGCTGGTGCTTGTCCATGCTGTAGCCATGGCACTAAGTGGCTGTAAATAAGCCCTAAGAGCTGCTCGCAGAAGGATGGAGGGTCTTTCCCAGCCTTTCTCTGTTTGCTTCCAGTTTGGCACTGTAAATAGGAACATCGAACAGAATTTCTGACCTGCTAAGACCAGCACTGTATCAGGGATGAGTTACTGGCTGGGGTTTTTTATTGCCCTCTTAGGAGACATTAGATCAATAGCCTAGTAGTATATTTCTCTGATTTCTATTTCATTTTTTACATTAAGACTAGAAAACGTAAAAAAAATCCAGGTTATGCAGCACCAAAGCTACCTTACTATCTTTTCAGTTGCTTCTCCTTTGAGGAGATGAACTGCTGGGATCTGTCACCGTGCTCTGCCTGGCCGTGCTTGATCTCCTCACACCTCTGTACGGCTCAGAGGCCAGCACTGTCCCAGAGCTGACCCAAACCATGCTCTGGGTGTTCCCAGGACATTCTAACATCACTCACTTGCGACTGTTACACGACAAAGTGTTCCTACCCCTTCACGTAAATGTCACTCATTTCTTCTCCTGTGATGCTCTTTTCATCCAGAAGGACATCTTTGGTGTTCCAGACAATCACCCGCAAGATATACCTGAGAGAGAGGACGTTTGGGAAGGAGAATTGAATGGCTTTGCTGGGGCTGCCGGACGGTGTGTCCGATGTGTGGTACTCACTTCTTGGCCTTCCGGGGAGTGATGTTGAAGGGAGGGCCTGGAGGTCCTAAGCTCTTGGGGAAAACATCAACCCACATCTGGAGCTTTCCCTGTAGCAGTGGAGAAGAAGGATGGGGGATTGTCGCATCCAGGTTTGTCCTGGTAATTCTGTGGAAGTGCTTATTGACATGCTTAGTACTAATTCTGACCAGGGAGCAGAGCTCACTCATGTTACCCATGTCAGAACTTGCACAGATTTCAGGAAGGAGCACGCCCAGTCCCTCACGTTACACACGCTTCAGTTCTCTTTCTGTAGGTCCCAGTTTCTGTTCTCTCACAGGTGACATTAGGGGCAGCCTCACATACATGGCTGAGAGTTTGCAGCCAGTGGCTGCTGCCTGCAGGCACCACTGCAGATTCCATACCTCATTCAAACACAAGCCTCTCTGTTTCTGCAGGTAAGCTTTCTGATTGCTGCAGAAACTTTCTTAAAAATCCCAGCACTGGTGAGCTAGTGAATGCAGAAAACAAATGCTGGCCTTTGTTCCTCCCTATCAGAGAGGTCCGGGTAGAGAAATGACAGGCTTGGTCTCGTTTGCTGAGTGTAACTCTCGAGCCAGGCTGTCTCCTTTGCTGTTCGTGAGGTATAAACACACATTCCCCTTTATTTCAGTAACAAAGTAATAAATAAATCTTTCCCAATTTCCACTCTGTCAGTGTTTAAGGTGTCATTTTGGGGCCTTAATGGCAAAACCTAAGTGCATTTTGTTGTTTGTAGACTAACCTGCTTTAGTTTCTCAGCCAAGCAATATTAATCTGTGCCTCTTCCCCTGAGTGATCCCACTCTATTGACAACACGCTCCAAATGCAGAACTCTGCGGTTCTGCATCCCAGAAACCAGAGGTACCTGGGAGATGTTGGGCTGGAAGGTGCTGTACAAGGTCCTCGTCTCCACGTGTTCGGGAACCAGGCCCTGGGTCCTGAGGATGTGGAGAGCCAGCCGCTCCTCACCTGCACCAAGATGCTGGTGCAAAATTTTGTTGGCGTCTGAAAGAAAAGAAATGGAAAAAGAACAGGGGCTCATAAAACAGAATCTGAACTTTAAAAGAAAATAATTAAAACCAGATATTTAAGATTGAACAGAAAATTGCACTCATTTTAAAAAATCAAATTATTTTTCTAATTTTCCGTAAATAACTGAAAAGTTTTGTATCAGTATGAAATTAAGACTGAAATATAAAATAAGTGAACAAGCTCACCGGCTTCCTCCAAGGTGTAGTCTCGGCCCCCATAGTTAATCTTTCTGCCATTCTCTGAGAGGACAGGAGGAGCATAGCCTTTAAACCTGGCTACATTTTGTAATAACTGGGTTGGTTTTAGCTGATCACGCCAGGTATTCACACCTGAACTTTTAGGAAAACAACAGAAACACATCCTAAAATTATTCACTACTCAGGGCATTTACATGTCATGTAAAATGTATTCATTAAATCAATTCCGAAAGGGCAGCGCTGTAACTGCCCACATTGAGGCCACTCCAGTTTGTTTGGGTGACACGATTTGGTACTGGCTCAATTACCTTGCAAGACAGAGTGATTTTTTCTTTACAGGTCAAAATAATTTATGCTAACAGGTGCCTTCACATTTATTTCCATGAGTGGGTCAGAAAATGCTGTTAAGTGTGTGTTATCTGGACAGAAGTAACACACATTATCATATAAAGAGAATATTAAAATGTCTGACATCATGGTTTTTAGTCAAGGTTTTTCTGAGGACTCTGGAGCTTAACTTGAAATTCAGCTGCAGAGTGAGCAGAGCTGCAGAGCACCCAGGAGAAGCCATAGCGTTGGTTTTTAACCATGTAATTGAAGGAAGCCCAGATTTTGTACAGAGACAGGGTACTAGAGTTTACAGATCACAGTTTTCAGTAGCACAAAGGACCTACACGCAGTACTGCTGGGGGATGCCACAGTGGGAGCCGTAACGGGAAAGGAATCTGTTCTCAAGGTCAATGATGGTCTCACCCACTTTTTCATCACGAGTCAATGTGTCATAGTCATAGACAGAAATTTTCAGATCCTTTTCTTGAGGCAAGAAGCAGCTGAGTTCATACATTCTAAACATAAAAATGTCCAGTTAATGCTATTGCTCATTTGAGCAATACTTTTTATTTTTAAACTTACCCCCCAACCTTAAAACCCCACTTTTTAGTTTGTTTTTGAGCAATAGGCTTTACAAAATATACAAGGGATACTTCCAATACTGATAAATCTAGCAGTAGTTACCACTCAGGCTGCAGTTTCTATTTGCACTTATTAATAATTCCATTTGTACTCCTGTGGATATTACAGCCCCCCTTTCTGCACAAGGTATTACTTAGATGTTTCCTGTGCAGCAGCTCAGATTGGGACTGAGAAAGGAACTGGTGTGGCTCTGCAGCCACTCTGGAAAGGGGATGGTTCTTCAATCCACAGTTTCTGTATGATCAGAAATGTTTGATTTTTTTTTACCACAATACAAACACAGTTGGAGCCTTAAAAAATATGGTCCAAATGTTTAGCTTCTCTGACTGGAAGGGATTGCTCTGTCATCCAGCTGTCCTACACAAAACAGACTTCAGCTTTCTCAAATGGATTCTCTGAATTTACTTTCAAGATACGTAGCCTCACGGTTTCTGCAGCTGCTGAATCCATTACCCTTGAGGTAAAGTATGGTTAATGATTCTCTTCATCCTTTTGTTTGTTTGCTTCATTTCTAGGCTAACTTTTTAACTTTGACTTCCAGAATCATTCTGGAAAAACTTGGAATGGTGAAGGTATTTTGTACCTGTAATCAAGTCTCTCTGCTGCCCATTTCTTTGCTTAATCTGAGCATGCAAAATCCTGTAGCACGTCACTGGGAAATGTGCTTTCCCAATCCTCTGGAATCCTTCTCATCCTCCGCTCCTGACCCTCTAACTCATCAAAGTCCTCCTCTAACGCTGGACACCAAAACAGACCCAGACTTTCAACAATTACAAAGATGACGCAACCTCTCTGTTCCTAATTAGCCTTTTTCTATTAATGTATTTCAAAGATCTTATTAGCCTTTGAAGGAAAGGCCAGCACACTGGGAATACATGTGAAGCTGATTACTCATCGAGACAGCCAAGTAGTTTTTCAGAATTAAAACTTTATATTTTGTTATTCTTGAACGCGTAACACAGAGCAGCTTGAAGACACAGCCCGTGTTTGAGTCGGAGCTACAGAGAAGCTATAGAGCGGCCAAACACCCCTCGTGTCCAGTGGTTTCAAAGGGAAATGCCTTCTGCAACCCAGCTCACAATTAACTGTCTGTGTAGAACTATGAATATGAGCATTGGATATTTCAAATAAACGTCTACCTTAAAAAATAGGAAAACATTCTAAAATGCAATAAATTGGAAGCACAAAAAAGTTCCTTACCTGCCAAAAATTGGGTTGAGAGTATTAGGGACATAGTTGTCTCTGTCTTCAATTACTTTTTTACTTAGGGATATTTTTATATAAGGATCACACTATTCAAAATAAGAAAAAATATTAAGAAAAAGTTGTCAAGGCTAATTTTGTTTAAAGTGTACTACAGCAGAGTTAGCTCACAGACACTGCAAAAGCAAGAAGTCTCACCAGCCCGTTATTGTCCTGGGGTTGGAGCTGCAAAGCTCGAACGATGTAGATGCGCACGATGCACTCCTGGGGCCCGCTGTCCGGCAGCTCCCGGAACTGCCGGGGGGGAGCCGGGAGAGTGGGGTCGTCGGGTAACGCATAGATCTTAAAGGAGCCCTGAAATAACATAAACACTCAGTGAGGATAAATGTAGAAAAGTCACTCTGCTAGGTTTGGGTTTTCTAATTCATTATATGTTGGAAGAGCAAAGTTCCAGCCTGGTCCCCAGTCACGTAGAGGTCTTGTGTTTTACGTGAGCGAAGACTGACCGCAAAGGCACAGGCATGTCCTTAGCGATGTAAGGCAGCGCAGCTCTTTGGAGTGCAACACAGGCCCTCCGTTTGCTCCAGCTGAGAACACGTAACACATACTTCATATCTGGTTCCGTCCCCAAAAACATCATTTAAAGCTTGGGTTTGGGGGATTTTTCTGTTTGGTTTTGTATTTTACATCCAATGTTAACATTAATCTTTAAAAGTCACAGAGTCACAGAAATAGTACAGAATACCTTTTCCAAATTCATTCTAAAAATGTGCTTCCTTCAGAACATCTGCAGGTGAAACTTCATCCCTGTTGAAGAGGTTCTGGGCAGGTTCTGTTCCACAGGTGCCAGGGAAGGTCTCTTAAGCACCAACAAGACTGTTTTCAATTAACACGTCTCACCTTCAGTGTGAGTGATGTTTAGCTGTTCCTGCCTTAAAAAGCAGAGCCTGCACCTCAGCAGCTACGAGCATCTCCTGCCCCAATAACATGTCTTTAAACACAAATGCTTGACAGTAACCTACCTGAGAACTGCTGGCGTGGCTTGTACACACCCCTGCATCCAGCATTGGAGTTATACACACACACACCTGCATCCAGCATTGGGCTTGCACACACACCTGCATCTAGCACTGGGCTCGCACACACACCTGCATCCAGCACTGGGGTTATACACACACACACCTGCATCCAGCATTGGGGTTATACACACACACACCTGCATCCAGCACTGGGGTTATACACACACACACCTGCATCCAGCATTGGGGTTATACACACACACACCTGCATCCAGCACTGGGGTTATACACACACACACCTGCATCCAGCACTGGAGTTATACACACACACACCTGCATCCAGCATTGGGCTTGCACACACACCCCCACATCCAGCATTTGTTTGTTGCCGATCATTTGAAATTTACCTTGAATTCCCCGACCACTGATGGATCATCGCTGTCCTCAGATTTGCCTCTGTATAGTTTAAATGTGTCACAGAAGTCTGTTAAGCTATTAAACTCAGGTACTTTTTCCAACTCACAGTCATACACCTTAGAAAAAGAAAAGAAAAAGGAAAAAGTGCAGTTCAGAACTTATCACACTGCCAAGGCTATTGTGTGTTTGATGGAATGTCTTAAGGAACCAAAGCATTTCCAACTATTTTTATTTTGACATCAAGTGGAAGCAAATGCAATGTTTGAAGAACATGCTGTCAGGCTTCATTTAGGCCCTGTTAAAAATGAGTAGACAGCATTTCAGAAGCTTATCTTTGCTCTCTTGGTTAGGTGTATGAGATGAGGAAGGGAAGGGGCCTGGCTTCAGCCTGTAACCAACAGCGGGTACGAGCGCTGCGCCCCCGGGTCCCACTTTGTCCATGTGCAGGGTGATGCAGGAGGTGCCTGGCACCCAGAGAAACCCACAGTAAAAGCCCATTGGGCTGAAGGTGGGATTAGACTCTGAATATATCACTTAATTAATGTAGTTAGGTAGAAAAGAAGCAAAGATAACTTTTCTTAAAAACCTTAATTTCACCACGTGAATTAGGAATGGACGTGGGCAGTTAAATTTTGAAGAACATTTAAAAAAAACAAAGGGCCCAGCTCTGACTGGGTTTTAGGCCTATAAACATTGAGATACATTAATTTACTTTATCCTGAGCAATACCTTTAAAGTGTCGTATCCTTTTTTAATATACTGTCCACATTTTTCGTGTTCTCCTACTGAAGCATAAAATTTGCTCCACCAATCAACAATTTCTTCCTCCTTAAAGAAAAGCAAATAAAAAAAATCTGTTATTGGGAGCTAAAGTCTCTTTTCTGTCACACTGTACAGAGAACCAGTGACCAGTGAAGTGAACCAAAATACACAGCATGTCGTCAGTACAAGCAGATCACAGCTTTTATGTCAGATATTTTCAGAGATTCCTGTTCTTATCCATACACTCGATATGCTCATTTAGAAGGCAGTCTGATACACTGGTTTTTCAGTTCGTTTACGAGAAAGTAATGTGTAGATCTTTAAAAGTAGTGTACGTTACCTTTTCTGTCAGCTGCTCGTGAGGATCAAGTCATAAAAAAGAACAAAATAAAAACAAGGGTAAGGATAGGATCTGTAGAATTTTATACAGTTAAAAAGGCTTTAAAAGTTTAGTTTCTGTATACAGAATGTATGTAAAGTAAGTTCCTAACATCAATAATTTATAAATACTGTTAAAATATATTCAGACACCATGTGTTTCGATTTTTTTTTTTTTCAGCTAGCAGTATGTCCTAGGTATTAAACTGGAGTGTAGATACATATATGTACAAAAATATTAAAAGGCAAGTTTTCAGGACATTATCACCCCGTGCTTTATTCTTCAGGTAACAAGGGAACCTGAGAGAAACTCTGTTCTGTTGTGGTGCCACCGCAGCGTCACACTCTGGAGTCCACTTTCTGCTTCCCTCGGCCCCTGCTTTCATCTGCAGTGCAGAGTGTGCACAGCTCATGTATTTCACATGAAAAAGGGTTTTTAAAAACACTTACAAATCCGAATCTATTCCAGAAATTCTTTTCCAAACAAAATTCACATACGTAAAAGGTATGGGGTGGGGTTTTTTTTGCATTTTTTGAACATTTACTTCTTTATAAAACAATTTGCTAATGCTTAATAGCCTTCCCTTGTACTATAGTTTTTCAGTTGTTCACAGGCTGTGGATTTTCAGGAGTATGAAAAAGTTGTGGTGCCACCGCAGCGTCACACTCTGGGGTCCACCTACTGCTTCCCTCGGCCCCTGCTCTCATCTGCAGTGCAGAGTGTGCACAGCTCATGTATTTCACATGAAAAAGGGTTTTTAAAAACACTTACAAATCCGAATCTATTCCAGAGATTCTTTTCCAAACAAAATTCACATACGTAAAAGGTATGGGGTGGAGGTTTTTTTGCATTTTTTGAACATTTACTTCTTTATAAAACAATTTGCTAATGCTTAACAGCCTTCCCTTGTACTATAGTTTTTCAGTTGTTCACAGGCTGTGGATTTTTCAGGAGTATGAAAAAAATAAGAACTGTAAATTACAGTATCAATGAGTTTGTATGTTATAGATTTATGGGCATAAGTGCAATAACAACCTGCACAATCCAAAATGCTTCACCAGTTACATGACGGATACCGTAATTATGCCCAGAGAGGCCGTTAAGAGCAAGCCCCATGCACCCCGCTTGGAAGCTCTGATCAGCAAGTGTGATTAACACCCGGTGTTTTAATTTAAAGGCATAACCCATAATCTTTGGTGCAAAGCAGAGGAAATATGGAAAACATTTTATGAGTAGAAGCCCAAGGCATCAGTAGGTCAGGCCATGGCTCTGGTACATCCTGTGGAGCTGCTCCTGTTTCTGTTCTGCAGATATACCTTCAAATAATGCACTTTGTAGCTTAAGGTAGAAGAGATTAAGAAAAAAAAATAATCAAAACCTTAAGACGTTCTTTAAAAATTTCCCAAGCAAATGATACATCTTCAATATCTGAACTATTATCGCTACTACCACTGGTAAGCAGGATGTGCTCGCAGAATCCCAAAACCCAGAGTAAAACACCACAGGAGAAATTTGAGATTTTGGAGTGAAATATTCACATGTAACGGTTACTGCTGGTTTGTAGCGTGCCCGGTGACTTCACCCTACACTGTTACACGTTTGCAAGACACTAACACTGAACTATTAGCTTTTTGAACATCTAGAAATTATGGAAAGAAAATCAAGAGACATAGTGGATCCCTATAAAAGTTAGAATTATATTTACTGTGGATTTATTTTATTCTCCAGGAAGTGGACTTTTAAATAAAGTTTAAATATTATGGTGTGGTTAAATAATTCCTGCTGATTTTTGTGCTTTAGTACATAGAGTCCAGATAAACTGACATACAAAAACGTTTTTGAGTATTTCATACATACGGTACCCATCTCGTAAGAGTTTCAGCAGACGGATACCCTAATCCTACACGAGCACCATCTCCTCCAAAATCCCTCTCCGCAGCGAGTGCCGAGCGCGGCGCAGCCCCGCGGCCCCCGCCCCAGGTACCTACGTGCACCGCGGTGGGAGAGGCCATTCTGCTGACTGCTGCTGACAGACTGCTCAAACACTGCAAATTGCAACGGAACTTAGGAAATCCTGGCACTTCGTGTCCTGCATTTCACTTACACTTTCCAGTGGTACTTATTTCACTTTAAATAGTTGTGAACATAATCTCCCTCTCATATGGACGCTGTCACTGGACCTTGCATTATAATACATTTCTTTTGGGTGATGTCAAACTCAAAAGGAAATCGTGTTTCACCTTACATAGCATTTCAACTTTCCCCTCTTACAGTTGAAATCAAATACACAAAGTCAATCACTTTTGCCAGCTGGTTCAAAGTGCTATTTTTTCTTTTTTTAAATCTATTTCATTAAAATTTTTAAAGGAAATAAAAATTCTCTGTACCAGCAATAAAGTGCTTCTATTGGAACAGAAGGTGTAATTCAGATAAAAGTTTGATATGTTCTAAATGAAATATTCAGGACAATTTACTTGTGCGATGAAAGTAAATAGAAGAAGATGGTCTGTGAGAGCCTGAATATCATTACATTAAATACAGAAGAAGAGATGAAGAAGAACTGCCGCCAATAACAAACTCAGAGAGCAGGGAGAGTTGGAAAGGTTAAATTCAGTATTTACTTTGGGATCTCTGTAAGAAAATAAAAAGTTCTGCCTTTTTGAAAAATCAAAGTTATGGATTAAAAGCCTAAAGGTAATAAATTACTATATTAAAGGGTCTAACTTTTGTGCTTCCTTTAAAAAAGAGGCCACCAGAAATTTATGAAAAGATCATCTAGGTAAGGGGAACATTTTACAGTTGTAAAATAATTGAAAATCTTTCCTTGAAAGTGTAACTGTCTGGAATTTATCTTCACTCATGTTTCAAGCCAAGGGTAAAATTCTGCAAGGTGAATTATTGTTTACCTGGAAAGTAAAGTTGTCTTGAGGTGGTCCTGAAAGAATCGGAGCAGTTGAGAGATTCGCAAGGCAGAAGAGGAAAGGAAAGAAAGGAGGTGTTTTTGCAGAAAGCCTGTTTGGGTGGGATGAGCTGTGGGTGGTGTCACAGTGCGAGGGGCCAGGCTGTGGCTTCCCAGAAGGCTGGGTGTCTCTGGCAGGTCTGTCCAGAGAGGGACTGAGGAGAAAGTCCAGAGGTTACCTGAGCTGCGAGCAGGGGCTGCGTGTCCTCCATCTCGATCACCGTCTCCTGGCGCGGCGCAGCCGAGAGCAGGCTCACTGCAACCAGAGACTGCATTAAGGCAACGTGGCCTCGGAAAAATAGCTTACCAAACATTTCCATCAGATTGGAAATCCAAACACTTACAGAAGATGTAAAATAATTCACTGGCTGTATGCTTGATCCTCTAAAGAAAGCAATTAGTTGCCATTTTTTTTGCTAAAAATACACAGTATATTTTTGTGCAGGATATGCAAGCATTTCTCAGATCTTTAGAAATAAAAAAAGAGCGAAAGTTGGAAAAAACCTAGAGGAAAAGGTCAGCATTGTATTCAGAGAGCTTTGCTGGATCTGCGTTGGTACCAGTGCAGGGGTGCTCTCCCACAGGGGAAGGCCAAGCTGATACAAACGAGGGCTGTTGGGGACCGGAGCAGGGCACAGCCCGGCCTTTGCACTGTCCCCTCCTGCACCCACAGAGGAGTGCACTAGTGAACACCCCGAGCTAGACTTTGTTTTTCTTTAGCTAACACTGTCTCCAAGGAAGTGCCCAAGAGGAGATGGCTGTTTATCAGAACAGCAGGAAGAGTTTACACCAAAGACAGGTCATTCTGGCATCTCGTAGGGAAGTAGAAATTTCCATTTCCCATCCACTACCTTTCATCTGGGGGGCGATGTCTTCTGTGGTGGTGTAGGGGTCACAGCGAAAGCTCTCCAGGAGATCGATGGTGCACTGTCCCACGATGGGCTTCCGCCCAAACGGCCTGTGGTCAATGACTTTAATCACGAGAGAGGGGCTGTATAACTCCTCTTTTGGCAATAGCTGAAAACAAAAGGTTAGAGGTTGGTTATAAAACAAACAGAAGGAAAATGAAGAATAAATATCCCCCCCGCTAAGTTTGAGCTGTTACTTCATTTATTTAACTACTACGATGTTAAACTACTGCTGCACAGAACTACTATGTTCTATGGCCGTACAGTGAAGGAAGATTTCTAACCTTATATTACAGTTCAATAAACATCAATGAGAATAATTTTAATTGCCTCAAATCTTGATTTTTCTTGACTCTTGCACAATTCCCATCCAAGCAGCGGGAAAGCAGCCACACATCTACAGGTGCCTTTTCAAATAAATATATATATACTACACTGGATTGTGCATATAAAATTTTATAATTTATCAACATCTTACAGACGTTTACATGATCTGTATTTGGAATTTTCAGGCTTGGCAGATTTCTTAAATCAAAAAAGGATGTGCAAGTTTTTCTGCTCATTCTCTCATAACAAATCCTTGCCCTTTCCAAGTGGGGGAGAACCGATTTTGGTATCGATAGCTGGCATAGAGTTTTTTGCAACATACAACTTTCATGAAGAGAACAGAAGATGGAAAATTTGGTGTCTTTTTGAGGTTTTTGATCACCACAGATTCCACCATTTCACCCCCGCATTCCACAATGAGACTCGGAGACATAACAGGGGCCAGTTGGTAGTTTTTCATGTTTCGCAACCCCCAAGCCAGAATCTGTAAAATAAAACCCAACACAAGTCAAAGTGGGAGAGATACCAATATGCTTCAGATGATACTCAAAACATACGGTGATGAAATTAAGTCTTTTCAATAATAAAATGTGTCAGGCAAAATATTTCAAGGTGGTTGTTCTAGAGAAGTTGATGGAAAAAATGAAACTCAAAACTACTTAAAGACAATAATCCCCCATATTTCTGACTATGAAACATGCACCAGCAAATACACAGCCCTGCTCCAGAGGCTGAGGGGACGTACGTGTGTTCCCTTAGTTTAAGAGCAAACTGTACCTCAACTGCAGTGAGCTGAACAACCGGTCTGATTCCCTGAGGAACCATGTAGAGCTTTGGTGCTCGCTGTGAGGGAAGAATCGGAAGGTTGGTGCCACCCTGGTAAGACAAACACGAGTATTAGTTTCTCTCATCTTCCTTAAATAAGTATTAAGACAATTCTTCACAGTGTGAACACACACACACCTGCATCCAGCACTGGGGTTATACACACACACACCTGCATCCAGCATTGGGGTTATACACACACACACCTGCATCCAGCATTGGGCTTGCACACACACCCCCACATCCAGCATTTGTTTGTTGCCGATCATTTGAAATTTACCTTGAATTCCCCGACCACTGATGGATCATCGCTGTCCTCAGATTTGCCTCTGTATAGTTTAAATGTGTCACAGAAGTCTGTTAAGCTATTAAACTCAGGTACTTTTTCCAACTCACAGTCATACACCTTAGAAAAAGAAAAGAAAAAGGAAAAAGTGCAGTTCAGAACTTATCACACTGCCAAGGCTATTGTGTGTTTGATGGAATGTCTTAAGGAACCAAAGCATTTCCAACTATTTTTATTTTGACATCAAGTGGAAGCAAATGCAATGTTTGAAGAACATGCTGTCAGGCTTCATTTAGGCCCTGTTAAAAATGAGTAGACAGCATTTCAGAAGCTTATCTTTGCTCTCTTGGTTAGGTGTATGAGATGAGGAAGGGAAGGGGCCTGGCTTCAGCCTGTAACCAACAGCGGGTACGAGCGCTGCGCCCCCGGGTCCCACTTTGTCCATGTGCAGGGTGATGCAGGAGGTGCCTGGCACCCAGAGAAACCCACAGTAAAAGCCCATTGGGCTGAAGGTGGGATTAGACTCTGAATATATCACTTAATTAATGTAGTTAGGTAGAAAAGAAGCAAAGATAACTTTTCTTAAAAACCTTAATTTCACCACGTGAATTAGGAATGGACGTGGGCAGTTAAATTTTGAAGAACATTTAAAAAAAACAAAGGGCCCAGCTCTGACTGGGTTTTAGGCCTATAAACATTGAGATACATTAATTTACTTTATCCTGAGCAATACCTTTAAAGTGTCGTATCCTTTTTTAATATACTGTCCGCATTTTTCGTGTTCTCCTACTGAAGCATAAAATTTGCTCCACCAATCAACAATTTCTTCCTCCTTAAAGAAAAGCAAATAAAAAAAATCTGTTATTGGGAGCTAAAGTCTCTTTTCTGTCACACTGTACAGAGAACCAGTGACCAGTGAAGTGAACCAAAATACACAGCATGTCGTCAGTACAAGCAGATCACAGCTTTTATGTCAGATATTTTCAGAGATTCCTGTTCTTATCCATACACTCGATATGCTCATTTAGAAGGCAGTCTGATACACTGGTTTTTCAGTTCGTTTACGAGAAAGTAATGTGTAGATCTTTAAAAGTAGTGTACGTTACCTTTTCTGTCAGCTGCTCGTGAGGATCAAGTCATAAAAAAGAACAAAATAAAAACAAGGGTAAGGATAGGATCTGTAGAATTTTATACAGTTAAAAAGGCTTTAAAAGTTTAGTTTCTGTATACAGAATGTATGTAAAGTAAGTTCCTAACATCAATAATTTATAAATACTGTTAAAATATATTCAGACACCATGTGTTTCGATTTTTTTTTTTTTCAGCTAGCAGTATGTCCTAGGTATTAAACTGGAGTGTAGATACGTATATGTACAAAAATATTAAAAGGTAAGTTTTCAGGACATTATCACCCCGTGCTTTATTCTTCAGGTAACAAGGGAACCTGAGAGAAACTCTGTTCTGTTGTGGTGCCACCGCAGCGTCACACTCTGGAGTCCACTTTCTGCTTCCCTCGGCCCCTGCTTTCATCTGCAGTGCAGAGTGTGCACAGCTCATGTATTTCACATGAAAAAGGGTTTTTAAAAACACTTACAAATCCGAATCTATTCCAGAGATTCTTTTCCAAACAAAATTCACATACGTAAAAGGTATGGGGTGGGGTTTTTTTTGCATTTTTTGAACATTTACTTCTTTATAAAACAATTTGCTAATGCTTAATAGCCTTCCCTTGTACTATAGTTTTTCAGTTGTTCACAGGCTGTGGATTTTTCAGGAGTATGAAAAAAATAAGAACTGTAAATTACAGTATCAACGAGTTTGTATGTTATAGATTTATGGGTATAAGTGCAATAACAACCTGCACAATCCAAAATGCTTCACCAGTTACATGACGGATATTGTAATTATGCCCAGAGAGGCCGTTAAGAGCAAGCCCCATGCACCCCGCTTGGAAGCTCTGATCAGCAAGTGTGATTAACACCCGGTGTTTTAATTTAAAGGCATAACCCATAATCTTTGGTGCAAAGCAGAGGAAATATGGAAGACATTTTATGAGTAGAAGCCCAAGGCATCAGTGGGTCAGGCCATGGCTCTGGTACATCCTGCAGAGCTACTCCCGTTTCTGTTCTGCAGATATACCTTCAAATAATGCACTTTGTAGCTTAAGGTAGAAGAGATTAAGAAAAAAAAATAATCAAAACCTTAAGACGTTCTTTAAAAATTTCCCAAGCAAATGATACATCTTCAATATCTGAACTATTATCGCTACTACCACTGGTAAGCAGGATGTGCTCGCAGAATCCCAAAACCCAGAGTAAAACACCACAGGAGAAATTTGAGATTTTGGAGTGAAATATTCACATGTAACGGTTACTGCTGGTTTGTAGCGTGCCCGGTGACTTCACCCTACACTGTTACACGTTTGCAAGACACTAACACTGAACTATTAGCTTTTTGAACATCTAGAAATTATGGAAAGAAAATCAAGAGACATAGTGGATCCCTATAAAAGTTAGAATTATATTTACTGTGGATTTATTTTATTCTCCAGGAAGTGGACTTTTAAATAAAGTTTAAATATTATGGTGTGGTTAAATAATTCCTGCTGATTTTTGTGCTTTAGTACATAGAGTCCAGATAAACTGACATACAAAAACGTTTTTGAGTATTTCATACATACGGTACCCATCTCGTAAGAGTTTCAGCAGACGGATACCCTAATCCTACACGAGCACCATCTCCTCCAAAATCCCTCTCCGCAGCGAGTGCCGAGCGCGGCGCAGCCCCGCGGCCCCCGCCCCAGGTACCTACGTGCACCGCGGTGGGAGAGGCCATTCTGCTGACTGCTGCTGACAGACTGCTCAAACACTGCAAATTGCAACGGAACTTAGGAAATCCTGGCACTTCGTGTCCTGCATTTCACTTACACTTTCCAGTGGTACTTATTTCACTTTAAATAGTTGTGAACATAATCTCCCTCTCATATGGACGCTGTCACTGGACCTTGCATTATAATACATTTCTTTTGGGTGATGTCAAACTCAAAAGGAAATCGTGTTTCACCTTACATAGCATTTCAACTTTCCCCTCTTACAGTTGAAATCAAATACACAAAGTCAATCACTTTTGCCAGCTGGTTCAAAGTGCTATTTTTTCTTTTTTTAAATCTATTTCATTAAAATTTTTAAAGGAAATAAAAATTCTCTGTACCAGCAATAAAGTGCTTCTATTGGAACAGAAGGTGTAATTCAGATAAAAGTTTGATATGTTCTAAATGAAATATTCAGGACAATTTACTTGTGCGATGAAAGTAAATAGAAGAAGATGGTCTGTGAGAGCCTGAATATCATTACATTAAATACAGAAGAAGAGATGAAGAAGAACTGCCGCCAATAACAAACTCAGAGAGCAGGGAGAGTTGGAAAGGTTAAATTCAGTATTTACTTTGGGATCTCTGTAAGAAAATAAAAAGTTCTGCCTTTTTGAAAAATCAAAGTTATGGATTAAAAGCCTAAAGGTAATAAATTACTATATTAAAGGGTCTAACTTTTGTGCTTCCTTTAAAAAAGAGGCCACCAGAAATTTATGAAAAGATCATCTAGGTAAGGGGAACATTTTACAGTTGTAAAATAATTGAAAATCTTTCCTTGAAAGTGTAACTGTCTGGAATTTATCTTCACTCATGTTTCAAGCCAAGGGTAAAATTCTGCAAGGTGAATTATTGTTTACCTGGAAAGTAAAGTTGTCTTGAGGTGGTCCTGAAAGAATCGGAGCAGTTGAGAGATTCGCAAGGCAGAAGAGGAAAGGAAAGAAAGGAGGTGTTTTTGCAGAAAGCCTGTTTGGGTGGGATGAGCTGTGGGTGGTGTCACAGTGCGAGGGGCCAGGCTGTGGCTTCCCAGAAGGCTGGGTGTCTCTGGCAGGTCTGTCCAGAGAGGGACTGAGGAGAAAGTCCAGAGGTTACCTGAGCTGCGAGCAGGGGCTGCGTGTCCTCCATCTCGATCACCGTCTCCTGGCGCGGCGCAGCCGAGAGCAGGCTCACTGCAACCAGAGACTGCATTAAGGCAACGTGGCCTCGGAAAAATAGCTTACCAAACATTTCCATCAGATTGGAAATCCAAACACTTACAGAAGATGTAAAATAATTCACTGGCTGTATGCTTGATCCTCTAAAGAAAGCAATTAGTTGCCATTTTTTTTGCTAAAAATACACAGTATATTTTTGTGCAGGATATGCAAGCATTTCTCAGATCTTTAGAAATAAAAAAAGAGCGAAAGTTGGAAAAAACCTAGAGGAAAAGGTCAGCATTGTATTCAGAGAGCTTTGCTGGATCTGCGTTGGTACCAGTGCAGGGGTGCTCTCCCACAGGGGAAGGCCAAGCTGATACAAACGAGGGCTGTTGGGGACCGGAGCAGGGCACAGCCCGGCCTTTGCACTGTCCCCTCCTGCACCCACAGAGGAGTGCACTAGTGAACACCCCGAGCTAGACTTTGCTTTTCTTTAGCTAACACTGTCTCCAAGGAAGTGCCCAAGAGGAGATGGCTGTTTATCAGAACAGCAGGAAGAGTTTACACCAAAGACAGGTCATTCTGGCATCTCGTAGGGAAGTAGAAATTTCCATTTCCCATCCACTACCTTTCATCTGGGGGGCGATGTCTTCTGTGGTGGTGTAGGGGTCACAGCGAAAGCTCTCCAGGAGATCGATGGTGCACTGTCCCACGATGGGCTTCCGCCCAAACGGCCTGTGGTCAATGACTTTAATCACGAGAGAGGGGCTGTATAACTCCTCTTTTGGCAATAGCTGAAAACAAAAGGTTAGAGGTTGGTTATAAAACAAACAGAAGGAAAATGAAGAATAAATATCCCCCCCGCTAAGTTTGAGCTGTTACTTCATTTATTTAACTACTACGATGTTAAACTACTGCTGCACAGAACTACTATGTTCTATGGCCGTACAGTGAAGGAAGATTTCTAACCTTATATTACAGTTCAATAAACATCAATGAGAATAATTTTAATTGCCTCAAATCTTGATTTTTCTTGACTCTTGCACAATTCCCATCCAAGCAGCGGGAAAGCAGCCACACATCTACAGGTGCCTTTTCAAATAAATATATATATACTACACTGGATTGTGCATATAAAATTTTATAATTTATCAACATCTTACAGACGTTTACATGATCTGTATTGGAATTTTCAGGCTTGGCAGATTTCTTAAATGAAAAAAGGATGTGCAAGTTTTTCTGCTCATTCTCTCATAACAAATCCTTGCCCTTTCCAAGTGGGGGAGAACCGATTTTGGTATCGATAGCTGGCATAGAGTTTTTTGCAACATACAACTTTCATGAAGAGAACAGAAGATGGAAAATTTGGTGTCTTTTTGAGGTTTTTGATCACCACAGATTCCACCATTTCACCCCCGCATTCCACAATGAGACTCGGAGACATAACAGGGGCCAGTTGGTAGTTTTTCATGTTTCGCAACCCCCAAGCCAGAATCTGTAAAATAAAACCCAACACAAGTCAAAGTGGGAGAGATACCAATATGCTTCAGATGATACTCAAAACATACGGTGATGAAATTAAGTCTTTTCAATAATAAAATGTGTCAGGCAAAATATTTCAAGGTGGTTGTTCTAGAGAAGTTGATGGAAAAAATGAAACTCAAAACTACTTAAAGACAATAATCCCCCATATTTCTGACTATGAAACATGCACCAGCAAATACACAGCCCTGCTCCAGAGGCTGAGGGGACGTACGTGTGTTCCCTTAGTTTAAGAGCAAACTGTACCTCAACTGCAGTGAGCTGAACAACCGGTCTGATTCCCTGAGGAACCATGTAGAGCTTTGGTGCTCGCTGTGAGGGAAGAATCGGAAGGTTGGTGCCACCCTGGTAAGACAAACACGAGTATTAGTTTCTCTCATCTTCCTTAAATAAGTATTAAGACAATTCTTCACAGTGTGACTCACTGAGAAAGGCTATATACTACATCACATTATATTATATCCACACACACAAATATCTATGTATAAGAAACATACCTTGTCCCTCAAGATAAGCTCTGCAGCAAACAGAATGTCCCCAGCAGCTTTGCCATTGTTTGTCACAGGATACCAGAGCAGCTTTGGTGTGATGTCCTCTTCTGGCACTAACTTGACCATGGGGGAACAAACACTTCTCCCAAGGAATTCATCTTTACCCTGCAGCCCAAAATGGCAATCAGAGCCAGTAACGTCATTCACAATTAATATCAATAAATAAAAACTAATCAGGGTAAAAAGCATTCACCTACCACTTGGTCACTGTCAAAGAGTTCAATGACAACATGAGGAGGGTTTTGGGCTACGGTCTGAGGGTCCCCGTAGATGTCAATTTCATTAAATATGAGAGTTTGGTCCCACGTAGGATTTAGAGTTGAATGAATGATCTCAGTCGTTTTGCTTTGGTGGAGGAAAGAGACGTGAGCGTAGGGATCTGGACACCAACAGAGACCAGAAGCAGATTGTTACAAACAAGACCCCACCGAGCCGTAAGGTACACACACACAATTCTAATCAAATACAGTGTGTTATTTTTCTTCTGCCATTACAGTTCTATAAGCCATTCTATATAAAACAAAAGCGCACACATACACATAATTTACATTAAAGAGAGCAAATTCCATTTGATTACTAAATGGAATTACCTTTATACAAGTCTTGATTAACAGAGTGATAAATGAAAACGGTAAAACAACTTTTAAATCAGAAAGAGAACCTGCAAACAAAAATGCAACACTGGCTATATTGATCTCCTCTTAAATACTTCTGTAGAAGCTTTTTTTTTTTATTGTCCCCATTGATATACAAGTGTGGAGTCTCATCAATGGCTCAGAGAAACCATTCCAGAGCCCTGACCAGGTGCCAACCAACCAATTCTCCCAGGTGGCATTGGGCAGATCAGGCTTTGGGTTCAAACATGCTTATTTACAGCAATCTCTTCCTGTGAAACAGGACTGCAGTGGTCCAGGCCCAGGGCTTGGCAGGTCTTTAACTCATTAAGAGCTCGGAGGAAGGTACTTTGATGAGGATCATTAGCATCTCCCTGACAAATGGCAATTCCTAAGGACTAGAGGCTACTTTGAAGGTTACCTGGAGGTCAGTTGCCTGATCAGGCTGTTACAAAATTTGGCTAACACTGCAAACTAGTTTTAGAAGAAAATAGATATGCTGGTCTATGTGAGACTGCATCTGAGGCACCCATCTTGAATTCTACATATGCAAATTAGAGGCATTTATTATTGGTTCTTTGTATTTCTTTTAAGTGCTGCATATTGAAATAAGATCAAATACACACAGGCAGCTGTACAAACCCCCCTTCTTTCAGGAAACAGCACTAAAATATCTATAGCTCTACAGCTTCTGTAACAAATTAACAAATGCATTACACTTACTCAATTATTAATGAAAACAGGGAGAGAAAGAAGGATGCAAATGGAGATTGATGAGGAAAGAAAAGATGAAATGGGCAGCTTAGAATTTATCTTTGGCTGAACTTATTTAAAGGCAGTGTAACGTCATACTCTTACAGAATCTAATTTCAATTTGTTCTCTGACTTTCCAGTGGAATTTTAATTCTAATTAGCAACATTCTAGAGCTAAATCAAGTTACACCTTCATTGCAGAAGATTTTCTGCACCCAGGATTAGCAGAATTTTTCTGTACCTGAAAAACTGTCTTTGTCTAAAGCCATGAGATTTCTTGCCTGGTAGATGTAACAGCGCAGATGGTAAGTGTATACTCCTGTATCAAATAAATACAAAAAGTTCAGCAGCATTATACAGGCTTCTTTTCTGTAACAAAGTTATTTTGGATTTACAAAAATGCCTTACACGTTTTAACTCGAGCACAAGCTGTAGTAACGTTTCTGCTTTTCTAGTGAGAAGTGTGCTAATACCAGCGAGCCAGCACCCGAGGATGTTTGTTCCAACACAATCCCGAAATGAAAGATACCAACTAATGTTATTTGGGCTTCTTTCACCAAGGTGGTTTCTAAGACAGGAATTGTTAAAGAACCTACTGTCAAAGTAGCAGGAGACAAGAGGTGTGTTGGCACCAAACACGGTTGTAGCCGACTCCTTGGTTTTGTCTGAACTCTTCCCTTCGCCCTCCTCAACACTCGTGTCCGCTCCCTGACGTTAGAAAAGAAAGTTACTGCACATTTGTGAACACAGAGACTATGGGGACTAAATACAGCTGATAACTAAGATAGGGACTAAAATAGCTGATATATACACTTAATTGTTTACTTACTGTAAATTAACAGATTGCACTTTTAAAGACTTTTGATAAACTGTCCCTTACCAGAGCACCTTCAAGTCTGAAGATCGCTGCCGCGCCGTGTGTCTCGGAGGGAGCCATTTTTCGTCTCCATCGTCTTCGACGGAAAGTGTCAGAACTGCGTTGTTTCCAGTGAAATTTCCAGCCGATCAAGGAAGCATATTCCCATCCTTCCTGATCTTCATATGACGACATTGCCTGGAAGACATAAATCCTTGTTATCCAGTGTGTCGTATGAATGTAAAAAACACCTGGCACTTGCTCTGGCAGGCACAGTAACCCCCTCCCAAACCACCGCTGGAAATACCAATTTAAAAAAACCAAAGAAAAGGCATATAATGAAAACATACAAGATCAGAAAATGAGCAATCTCATGTGGATTTACAATAACCAAAGTCTCAAGCTGTGACAATGTGGAAGTCTCCGAGTGCCCTTCTCCTCTCTTACCCTTCCTGCTGCTCCCGCTTGAGCCGGATCCCTCTTACGCTTCCGCACCAGCCTCCGCCGACGGTGCGTGTGGTACATTTTCTCTGCAGCAACCCATGACTTGGGCTTCGTGTCCGGAGGGATAGTAATTCCATACTCCCATCCTAAAGCAGAATTGATGAGTTGGTGTATTCCCAGAAACACAGGCAAGCCCCAAGGAAGATCACCTGGTCAGGTGAGTAGTACCCCCTGCCCGAAAAACTCTGTCGAGCAGCATCACACTCTTCACAGAACAACTGTGAAGTCTTTTGAATTTCAGAATTGCCTAATAACCAGTTTCATACTGTTAGGACTTCATCCTGTTCAGTCCTGCACAGCTCTCTCTCCACACAAGACAGGAATCTCACCCCTTGTGTGGTGTGTGACCAGCACACACAAGTGTCACCGCGTGGCATTGCCTGGTGGCTTGTCCCCTGGCTAAATCACCAGACAGATCCCAACCTGCCTTTGCCACATATTCCTGCTGCAATTACAGAGGCCTAATGTTCTCAGCTTCAGCTTCTGACTTCTCTAAAACAAGCCCAATTACTGCTACTGGTTGGTCAATTCGGTCTAAACCACGACAACTGCATTAACATTGGACTTGGGAAAAAGGTTCTGGAAACTTATTTCAAACAAGGAAGGGTTTGATTTCCAGTTTTATACATACAGTTTTCCCAACTGGAACCTCTCATGTTAGTAGATTACTGTTTGCAGTCACCTTCATTTTTTTAATCAGTCAAAGCTTTTGGCTCAAAATTGTCATCTCTGCTGCAGTTAAGACCCATGTACAGTTTCTTAGATTATGTGATTCTCTTTCTAGTAGGCACTTCTAAATGCATTCATTACATATACGGGCCCTTTTGATCCAAGAAAGGCTCAATGAGAACAGTGAGTTTGATGGAACAGTGATTAAAATGGAAGTAGAAACAGATGCAAACAGTGAATGCTTTCTCAATGTCATTTCATCTGATTCCTTAAGCAACTGCTATCCAAATACTTCCTTGATGTTGCTACAGTCTTGATATGCATCCTCCTTCAGTATAGACTATGGCAGATCATCCTAATCACCAGCAGATGAACAGTAAATCTTACCATGCTCATCCACTGCTCGATTTAAATCAGATTTCCAGGCGTCATCTTCCCACATCCATCCAAAAGGACACGTGAACTCACGGGGCGGTGGAGCTTTTTCTCCGTTCTTTTATGTAGGGAAAAACATAACAGTTCTGTTCATTAATGGATGAAATACACTGTGTAGAAAATCCTAGAACTCCTTCTCTGAAGCCTTTATTTATTCAGTGAAAAATATACAAGTCTCACCACATCTGTGTAACCTTCTTCTGCTGCTTTCCACTCCCCTCCGGGATAGCGACTCTCGTTTTCATACACTTCGTCAGTAAACTCAGTATGACCAGCATCAGCTTCAGTCAACAAGCTGCAAGTCCAAAGCAAACATCATACCAAAGCAAATATATTTTAATTAGCTACAGAAAATACGGAGAAACTATGTACAAGAATGTGCACAGGTGCTGGAATTCTGGATTGTCCACTTTGGGAAGTTCTCTGTATTAAGAGAGTACAGCACAGCCCTCATCTGTTCGAGGGCTACTTATTTCCTTAGAATGTATCCCAAAGCTGACACAGCTCCAGCAGCAGTAAGCAACAGGAGGCCCATCACACCTAAGGAGGAGTGACAAGTAGGAGTGTTTAACTGCTGTGTTAGTCAGGATCTGCTTCAACACTTCCTCTTGGAAAAAGAGAAAACATCATATACTTAAGTGCAGCAAAGCCCAGACTGCACACGACAGCTAGAGGTTCATATACCCAGCTGTGCACTAACATCTGGTGTTGTACTTTATTTTGTGCCCCTTTGTGCTGTTGACAAGGCAAGTAATCAGTTGGTTAATATTTTTCTAACTTGCAAGTAAAAGAAACAAAGAGAACATTAAATCAGACAAAATAGCCTTGATTTCCACGTGTAACCGTGCTTCAGAAAGCACTGCAGTACGCTCTAGAATGCCACCTGCTGGCCACATAAAGCCATGCAGAGTGTTCTGCAATAAAAGCAGACGCAAGGCACAACCATGCTCGTGCAGTTCAACACTAAGAGTTTTTTCCATTTTCTGAGAAAATATCTCCATGTCTGTTATTGTTTTTCTTCATGTCTGATTATTCATTGAAATAAAAACTAGTCATTGAATAGGAAAATAAATGCATCCATTCATACCTATAAACTGATATGATTTTAAAATGGATCAGATAATAGCAGTTATTTTTCCTGCACTGTTTTTCTATAGAAGATGTAGCTGTCTAACGGTCTTGTCGGGAGCCATGACAGCAGGACCCCAGAACCTCACGCAGACACGAGTGATCCTCACAGTAGCTTTCTAGGAACAGGAAACTACTACTGTCCCTTTTTTAAAGATGAGGCAGAGACACAGAGGATATAAGCAATGCACCCATCAGCACTTCCCAGCACTTCTAAGCCCCAAGCTGGTTCCTGGGAAAATGGATGCAATGGACGCGTTCTTCCTGTTGTATGTTTTATTTGACTTTTTAAAAAAGGTAATGTCAATTGTAGTGGTATTAATGAGCTTTCACTATTGGCTGGCTTTTGCTGTCCTACACAGTTAATCTTAAAATCTCTGTCTCAGCCAAGAAAACAGAGAGGAGCTTTTACTTTGCAACCTGAGATTGAACTCCTCTACTCCTGTGTGTATAAAATTAAAAAACTCTGACCTTCTTTCAGGATCAACCATCCATTCTCCTTCCCACTCCCAGCCTTTTGGGGGTAGAAAGTACTCTCTTTTCAGTTTGATTTTTCCTGTGACATCAGAAAACTTGTGGCGACCAACAAGGCCTGAGGTACCCCACTTTCCGAAAAGAAGAGCCTGATTTTCATACTGTTTGAGAAGAAAGAAAAAATCAGTACTTCAGGAATAATAAAAAGCTTTTAGGAGGGAAAAAAAAAATAAATTACGTAACTGTTACAACTGAAACATTCTACTATATGTTTCCTTTCTCTGAAATTAAGTACTCCCTTCCCACATTACTCTGCAATGTCATCATTAATTTGTTGCCTTCATTCCACTGCTAAACTAAACTGTCTTCTCAGCGCAATGCCTCTCTACAATCACAGTCAAACTTCCTCCAAATTAAAGCTTTGTTAAATAAAGTTCCATTACATTATTCAAACAAATTTCTTCTGTTCCCTAAATGCATGGTCCTCTCGTTCTTTTCCACCTCTTTTCCCTCACCATTAGGTGATGGGGCATATAAAAGACACCTCCCACTTACCATTATCCTTCAAAGTCTCTATTATATGCTGTGGGACTATTTCAAGCATTTTTATTCCAAATTTTCTACCATTGAAATGTTATCATATTATACCCTTTTGTCAGCAAAATCTACTGGGTTTGATCAGTTTTTCCTGTCACAGTAAATTTTCTACTGCTACAAAAGAACCATTATTAAACAAAACCACTCGTATCCAAGTATCATTTGTAGAAGTGAAGAAGCAATTAAAAAAAAACGGTTATTCACATGCCAAAACATAATGATCTAGATCCCAATCTTAATTACACTGATAAAAATCTAAAATAAATGTCTTTGAAATCACTGGAGTTAGCTAGATTTTCACCTGATTAACCAGTTCAGAATCTCCTCTGCTGAAGTTCCTCTGGTGGGCACAATGGACTTGATCATTAACTGCCTGGAACAGGGTCTACTTGTTTCAGTAGAATAAGTAAGTACTACTCTCCCTTTCTGCCCGGTGTGCAAAAAAACATTCACAAGAGCTCCGATTTCACTGAATTCCTAACACTCACGTCCAAGTTTGAAGTAAGAAAGCAACAACAGACATACCATTTCTGCAAAAACACTGAACGTTCCCTCTGCAAAGCTATTAAACTTCTTTTCCACCGCGCTGAGTCCAAGCCAAATGTTAATTCGCAGCTCCACAGGCATTTTGACATCTTTCGTCTTGTCCTGTGGGTACTGGCACACAAACAAAAAATGTTATTCTTTGTTATGTTATGCAGGTATTGTAGCTTTCAATAAAATATACACAAGAAGAGAGAGATATGAGTTATAATACATGATTTATTTATCTCTTCCTATACTGCATTTCCTCAAAACCCACTAATAAATAGTTCAGGAAGAAAATATGAATTAAATGGTACCTGCCTGGGGCACGTATAAACCAAACACTCTAACAGTAGGATCATCCCTGTTCCCTCTCCCAGGTTTCATCCAGCAATGAGGTTTTAGTTATGCCAATAGCTTAAAAAGTCAATGTTGGTTTCAGTATTAGTGCTCAGGACACTCCGGGATGCAGAGGGCAGTGGGACCGGGTCGCCCAGTGCAGGAACAACGCACTGTAACACGCGTGGTCAGAGGGTGGCCATGAACCCAGGAAGATACAGGCCTGGCTGCTCTGAAGGGTTCACCAGTGTAACTGCCAGTACTGTGCACATTACAATGCTCTAAATGCCAGTGTCCAGCAGTCAGATTGCTTTTTTTCTGGTTATGTTTATTCCAATTAAAGATAATATAAACTTAAATGGAGAAAGTAATTCCTGTTCAAGAGCAAGACTCAATACAGAGAACACACCAGGGAACTGCTGGGTGTAGACACGCCCTGTGTTACTTGCAGAAAACCATCCAAAACTTTTAATAGGTTTTTGGAACTTCTCTGGCTTGCACTAGTTATTCCCTCCGAAAGCCTCCATTCACGTCCAACCCCAAAACACCAGCCCCAGCCACACTGTAGAAGTCCTATTGCAATTTGCAGCTCTTTCAGAAAAGCCTCAGAGTTAGGGGCTGATGCTGGTTCTAACTGTCTTATGATGAACTTCACACTAATTTCTGGGTGCTTTGAGGAAGGTTCATGCAGCTGCTTTCAATCCATCCTGAGTTTTGACACCTTGTTCATAATTTGTCTGTATGTTCCATGCTCATGTCAGAAGGCATCATAGTTTAGGGAGTTAATTATTTTTTAAAGGATGGGGAAGTACCTTTAAGAAGATTGTTTGGGTCTTTCCACAGTATTTTCCAGAGGACTCGGGGCTCGTTGTGGAATAGAGCACTTGGTGTGCGGGAACTCGAGCATACGCCAGCCTCTTCTCCCCTCGGATCATCCAGATGATGACATCAGGCATGCTGTTCTGTGGCTGTGCAGTATTTGTGGGGAAAAGCAAGGTAAGAATGGTTATTAACAGAATGTTAAACTAATCTAATGCTTAGATGACAGAATCATATATTAGGATTTACGTCAAAGGATTTATCACTTCAATAATTTACATGAATTTATGATAAACAGAGGAAATTGTTTTACTTTGCAAGTAACACAATATATAGTTCTGAAACAACCATCATTAAAAATACCATTGAGGTTGTTGGAAAGCACGTAAGTTCTATTAAAAAACACAGTTCCTATATCTTCTGCAAATTTCTGCAGAGCCATCTTGTATCTCGATTTGTTTATCACAACTACAGTGACTGATCCCAAATACTAACGCTTGGGATTGACCTGCTCCATAGGGAGGTGCTGGTGGTGCTTCCACCTTACAGGTAGGTCATCACAGGACTTTTAGCAGAAGTCAAAGAGCCTGTTGGCAGTTCTATGCACACCTCTGTATGCCAGCTGCAAGTCTGCCAAATTAACTGCTCTTCTTTAAAAAAGTCAGTTACTTTTCAAAGCAGAAATGACAAAGAAAAAACTCCAAAATATTTCTACAATGTTGTGAAAACCAATTATGAGAGAACTGAGATGAAAACTTAAGATGTTGCTGAAAATTTTAAAATGACAGAAACAAGCAGATTTAAGTCTGTTAGAAGCTGATTACTCTGGCTAAGAAGCATGGAAGTACAACATACATCCTGCAGGCCCTGAACCAGCAATGTGACTTGCAACTCTGGAAGAAAGGACAAAACACCATCACT
The DNA here is from genome assembly GCF_001431845.1 of Calidris pugnax. NCBI lineage: Eukaryota > Metazoa > Chordata > Aves > Charadriiformes > Scolopacidae > Calidris > Calidris pugnax. The sequence continues at coordinate 736,311 of NW_015090784.1, read as the reverse complement.
TTAAACAGAATAGAGCTGATGCTACAAATCACAGAGGGGTTGTTTCCCAACACACACTCTCAGTGAGGACAGCTAATGAACTAGAATGCTGTATTTAAGTCCATCTTCATTGCGGAGGGGAACAAGTTTGCTTTCACAGCACCTAAAGTTACTATTCTAAGGAGAGTGCATATTGCTCAATCAGCAATGAACGCCACACCGATTTGTGTCAGCTGTTTCTAAACGGAGTCAGTGGTACAGCGCAGTACCCACCTCTTCACTCAGCTGCAGTAATCTATCCAACCAATCCTCAATTTCTGTCAGGGTGGCTTTGACATCAGTAGCTTCATCCCTCATCCTCGCTGCGGCTTCTCTGATCTGCTTGAGAGACTTGAGGCGCAGCTTTTCTATCTGAGTGTCAAGGACTGTAATATTAGATTTGCCTTCTATGAGGGGAAATGGTTTACTGAAAAGAGAATATTTCTTATGGTTAATAATTGAAGGGGATTTTATTTAGCCACACACTAAATGTGGACACACATAGAGTGGCAACAGCTTGAGTGCCTTTATTTCCTGTGATCCAAACCCACCCAAATAGTGCTAGAGCACCTATTTCTGCAGAGGTTTCCTCCTGACAAAGTGTTTACAGCAAGCAAGGGAAATGCTGTGCTTACACAGTAATTACTGACCTGGAATAGCTCCAGGTGTGTGCTTTAGTGTAACTGCTGCTAACCAAGCAACATCCCTGTCCCTGGATATTCACATTAGAGAACCATTGTCTCAGAAGGCACATCTCAAAGACAAAATCAGTGCCTTCAGACCAAGATTAGGTTCCTTCACCGGAAACTGTAAATTTTCAGAATCTCAATAAACAAATATGGCTTGCGTGTCTATGACCACAGTTATCTAACCCTCTGGCACGAAAATGTTGAAGAACTCTCAAAGATATCCATGACACACAACTCCTGAGTCACCAGAGGGCAGAGTAACTTCAGTGGAACCAAGAAATCCTGGCATCACAGCAGAGCCCAGAAAATTGAACTTGAGTTGGTGGAGGTTTGAGGAAAAGGCAGCTTTTCGAAGACCAATGACTATATCTCTATATTTAATATGATACTTTAAAAAAATATTTCCAAAGACACTGCCAAGTGTAAAAAGACTGACTCTGACCTATTTTTAATGACAAACCATGCACTTCTAAGGGTTTTGATTCTGCAAAAGCTTCATGCTGACTGTTGTGCCTCCCACCAGTTCTGCTAATTGGGATGCAGGTGCTGCCTGCCCTGGTGCCAGCACTTACACATGAATCCAATGTGCCACATCAGAGCCTCTAGGAAGCCACCTCATTTTAGGTTTAAATAGTGCACTGAAAACTCTCACAGACTTCTAACTCATTTAAACTTTAGTACAGCAAGGAAGACTGTTCCATGAATTCAACACAGGGAAGTATGTCTTTGACACAGGTTTCACGAGTTTGCTGAAAAAATATCATAAAGAGCATTGTATCCTATGAACAACAGGAAGCTAATTTGGTGGATATATCTAGGTGCTATTGCTCCATAATTGTTGAGTGATATTTGACAAAATAAAGGAGTGAATTACTAACAGTGCAGGTGTGTGTCCGGAGGATGGGCTGACATAACGGATATAACACTTGAAGGTCCTACACTCACTAGATGGATCCAGGCAACAACAGTTTGCCCTTCACATTTGGCTTTCCTGAAGCACATCACCTCATTTCTCTCTGTTTTCTTCCCCGTCCCAGCATGTACGCTATTAAGTTATGGGCTTATATTTTGACAGAAGCTTTCTATCACGTAATTCTTTACTAGTATATACTGATCTCCACTGTTTGCTTTTTTCTCTGATCACTTTTATATCGGTTCTATAGCTTGATGAATTTGTTCTATCATTTCACGTTCTCTGTTATTTCCTCTAATGGATAATAACTGTTTGCTCATTTTCCCTTTCCTTTTCCTGTGCTGTTTCACCACCCCCTTGTTTAATGTTTTAAAGTGTCTCTCCCCACCTCAATGTCTCCTTCTATTAATGTCTCCTTCTCATACAATTCCTTCCTCTCTATTTAGAATTTAGTCTCCTCCAAAAACTTAAGTGCCGACTCCTATTGCCATCTCTGAACATGTACATACAGACATGTTGACTAAGGCTTATTCAAAAAGATCACCTTTTTGGCCCTTAGGCTCTAAATAGCTTTTAAAGTTTTTATTCTGGGCTTACCAGTAAATCACAGAATTTCTTCCCTTTTCAATTTCAGAAACAACATTGAAACGTGTCAAAAAAAGGTACATGAGGAATTCTAAAGGTAGCAGGGTGGTAGAAAGGCAGCAGAGATCCATGAATTCACATTTTCAGAACAGTCCTGCCTTAGATTTTTTTCAAGAAATGCTGGTTTATTACTGACAGTGACTAAGATAATGGAGAATTACAAGACTAGATGGATGACTTCACTGGCAATATCCATGCTGGTTTACTACTTTCAGAGACTTTTGGAATTTCAGTTCTCAGGTCAGTTCATTGGGTTAATCTGATTATAGTCCTTAGAATTTGTTTTCTGACTTACTAAAGGCAATAGTGAAGATTCTGAGCAGAGCCAGAGTGATAACATAAGAGATAAAAAAGGTACTTTTACCTTATATCTTCTGCAAGCTCATCAATCAGCTTCAGCCACATCTCAGCTAATCGGTTTTCAGGCATTTTAGCCTGCATTCCTGATTTTAAGGCGGCTAAGTTGGATTGCTGAGGAATTTAAAAGAAAAGGATTTGCACTTATAAACTTCCATAGCAGTTCGTGGTCAATATGAGTTTCAAGACTTTAATCTTATTTATTTTTATGTATAAGTCCAATCAAAAAAAGACTCAGGTGTTCTAATTTGATATGTATTTTACAAAACTATTTCTATGTTCTTTCTCACTGTATTTAACAATACATGATAGTGCACCTAACTTCAAAGCAAATAGCAGTTCTACAGAGTCAACGTGCCCCCAACACCACTGAGGATGCTCCCTTCCCACGGGAATTCCCTGCAGATTCAAGCAGGAGTGTTCTGGGCCTTTCCAGAATCCAGACCTACGATCAGCAGTGCCACGTGCTTCACTGAGATATGTTTCATTTTATATAGGAAAAAAGGAGGGGAAAGTGTCAGAAAACTGTTCCATAATTTGCTCAAAATGTCACTTTTTGACTATCAAATAACACCTCCAAATAAAAAAAATAGTAAAACAAAAAGCATATTAGGAAGAGAAAGATCTTCATTGTCTCACCAGTCTTTCAGCCATGTGGAGGATTACATTCACGGGGTCTAATCTGTGACTTATGTCCTCCCAAAAGGACGTCAGCGTAACAACTGGCTTTGTGTTTGCCCACGGCAAGTAGTAATAATAGTTACCTGGGGAGAAACATCTCTGCATTAGAGTTCATGGTCACCTCTCGGGCCCTACTCGCCACGCTGTTCCTGACACAGGCCAGGATACCACTGGCCTTCTTGGCCACCTGGGCTCACTGCTGGCTCATGTGCAGCCGGCTGTCAAGCAGGACCTGCCCCTCCTGAACCCGTGCTGGCTGGGCCTGATCACCTGGGCATCCTTCATGCGCTGCATAATGGCACTCAGGATGATCTGTTCCATTTTTCTTTTATTCTAAATCAGAATGTTCAAAGGGTATTTAATCCCTAGTTTTTAAGATATCTGTAAAATAATGTGATCTTTTTTTTGCCAATTTTCCTGTGCACATCTAGCACTTGGTCAAAAGATTTTACTGAATTATGTGAAAATTTGTCTGATAACCTGAGTAGGCTTTGTAACATGTATTCCATAAATGTAATTTCATCTCAGAAGCTGTAAAAAGCCACATGTTCTTTCTATCATACCTTCAATAGGTTTTTAGTGCATTTCAGGCCGTTATTCCCAAAGCTATAAACTGCTCCTCAAAAAGAGCAGATTCCATGATTTTATCCCCACGCCAGCAGCATCCTTACCATCAAACACAGCTCGGCTGTACTGAGTGGTGGATGCCAAGGGTTTGCAGGTGGTATCAAACTTGTTGCCGTAGTTCCCGATGCTGACTTCGAACTGGAGCGGCTCCCCGGGGTCCTGCAGCATGGTGGCCGAGTGGAACACCGCAGCCAGGCAGAACTTCCGCCGACGCTGGTATTTCTACAAAAAGAACCTTTTTAGATGCATTTCAGTATTTGTAAAACAGGATCCACAATTATAGACAACCATAGCAATTTCTTAATGGAAATAATAATTTTGATATGTTTACTAGTTTCTGAGAAGCAACCAAAAAGATATAATGCGTGTATAACAAATTACTGTATTTGAGATTATAAAAATGTTTCTAATTAACATTTAATGCTACGAGTGTATGACATTTTTGTACCCACAGCATTAATAACCATCTCTCTTAATTCTGTGATTCAACTAAATTGTTTCAGTTTTACTAAGCCAGATCATTCTCCAAAAATAACCAGCCAAGACACATCCCCACTACCAATAGCAACAATAAAACATGGATTTACCTCAACAACCAGTAAGTCATCATTAGGAATCATCTCTAACTTTTTATTAACAGGTTTGCTTTCAAGTATTGTAGACAGTTCGACCAGAATTCTTCCTCTGTAAGCAACTCCTTCTCCCTGCAACATAATCACACATTGAATCCAATTTCACACATTTGTCCAAAAGTAGCATACTCTTTCTTTAAGATTACGTATTCACAGAAGTGTTCTCAAAAATCCTGCAGAGGCACGGATGGACATATTTGAACAAAGGAAATAAAGAGTTGGTTTTAATTAACGCTAGAAGTGAAAAAAAATATTTAGAAAAAACAAGGATGTAAGAAATACAAATGCATGCAGAGATGCAACTAGTGCAAATCACCACAAACACAGCTGCTCCTTCAAAAACACCTTTCCAACGAAAACAGGTAAGAATCAAAATGCTACCATACTTCCTTATTAATCACACTTATAAGATATTATTCAAAAAGCAACACCAAAGCAAGCATAATGTGAAACAAAAACATACTAAAATGAATTCATTCATTGATTAAAAAGAATTGGGGTTAATTCTTTTATTAAAAGCAATGAATAAAGAAACTAACCTTTCCAAAGTTTAATTCATCATACGGGTCTGGGAATCCAGTGTATTCTCTCGGACTTCCATAAAAGTTGAGGTAACAAGGCCCAAAGGTTGGTAAAAAGCCAACTTCAGTTTCTCCACTGTTTGCTAACAAAAAACATTACCATTGTATCTTTGCTAATTATAATTCAGAGCAGGAAAAACAACTAACACTATCAAACCCAGTAGAACAAATGTTAGATATTAGTCAGGCATTAGTTATTAGTAAAGTAGCAACACTTTATTCTCTGGGCATACTCTGTGAATTTAAAGTAATTATACCAGTGACTGTGTGTTCCTGACCTCCTCCTCCACTCCACAGCACTTACTGCTTCATGCACTGAGAACCCAAAGAAAGAACCCACTTCTGCCCCACTCCAAATATCAGCTTTTCACCTTATGTTAACAGAAAATGTATTTGCTAGAAATACACAAAACTGAGTAAAACAATGTGCAATCATTTAAATGCACAGGCCTTTGGTAGCTAAACAGCTACAAAAAGGATGCACATTGTAGTGGAAACCCCCCTACTGTTTAGCATAGTTAATCCTACTGGGCTAACTTTTAGTATCATTTTTCTGCAGTAATATGTCAGGGTAAAACACAGACTGCTGCAAACTCTACTCATAACTGCTACAGTGCATTGTTTCTCACAGACTCCCTTTTCAGTAAGCAAAAATTCATACAAGACTGAAAGTTTGCAACTTCATTTAATTCTCAGTTAATTCTGATGACAATAAACTCTAATTTGTATATTATTCTTATTCTATGACTAACAAATTACAAATTCCCAATGTCTTAGTCTAGCTAAAAAAAATAATAATAAGGATTTAGATATTTTTGTCAGTTTTAGTAGCTAAGCTAGGAAATTGCACACCAAAGCTATTCTTTATTTTCAGATATTTAAGATATATAAGAACTTGAACAGGTATTTCCATTGTTAACGCTTACTGTCATAACTATTTTTTTGAACAGTGTTTTTTAGCAGAAAAATATGTATGGGGAAGCCTTAGTTATATTACTACTGTTATCTTTTGGGTTTGCATTCATGCCTGCAAATTTGTTAGATGAATGAGATTCTAAAAAGCTCTTTTTGGAGCCAATAAAACTCTGCTTGAGCTCTCAAACCCAGCCAGAAGCACCAGCCAAACAGAGAGATTTGCAAACCGGTTCCAGTGCCAAAACTGTTTTAGATGGTTAGTGATGCCCGATGCTCGTTAATCGTGAAGGTGAAATCTTTTAGACAAGTATTTATGGGTTTTCTTAGGCAATGCTTCTCAGTTTGTGCAATGGAAAGCAAAATCAGTAACAGACAAAGATATAAACCTTCATACGATGAAGCCCCTGTCCCCGAAGATGAAAATTCTATATTATGAAAAGAGAAGAAGTTACTTGACAACTGACAATAGCATTTTGAAAACAAATACATCACAAAGCAGTCTGCTTTTAAAATATAGTTAAAGGCCTGAGAAAAAATAGAGTTCATGTGGGCTAGAATTTTACTTCCTGATTAAAATATGAAGGTACTACTCTGCCTGTACAAACTCCAAAGTTTTCTGAATTTGGGAAAGTACTCACAAATTTAACTAATTCATTAACTTTATATATATATAAAGGAGCTGACTTTTGAATTAGTTACTGATATTTTTATGATGACGTGGTTTAAACATTAAAATGTCAATACTTTGAAAAGTCCCACAGTATGTTTTCTAGGAGCATTCCTTTGAAAACTTCAGAAACAGAAAATCTTGTTGCCACAGAATTGAGGAACTATAGGAAAATACACTTTCTTAGAACACTGATCTTTGCTATGCCTCATAACAAGAGAAGACAGTAAGTTACATACTGGTCCATCAATTACCTTCAACTTCTCCTCCAGAAGAAGCAATTTTTGAGAGACTTAAATATGTTGTTCCTACTACATCATTTTTTGTAAGACGATCCCTACAAAAAGAAAAAAGAAAGATTTTATTTAAATATAATGCTGGTCATCCTACACAGAAGCAAGCTCCCAGTGACTATATGCACTCTGAGAGAGTGTACACACATTACATTGCCTGGAATGTTTTCATGTTACTGGCACAGGAGGGGGTGGCTGGTGACAGAAGCGGGCTGGATGACGACGAAGTTGCTTGCCTTTTACACCAGCACCTGAACAGCACCAGTGCTCAGTGCTTCCTGCACAGGATTAGCAGTATTCCCATGTCAGTCCTTAGAGAGACCCCTGCACAGGATTAGCAGTATTCCCATGTCACACTAGTGTACACACATTACATTGCCTGGAATGTTTTCATGTCACTGGCACAGGAGGGAGTGGCTGGTGACAGAAGCGGCTGGATGATGATGAAGTCGCTTGCCTTTTACACCAGCACCTGAACAGCACCAGTGCTCAGTGCTTCCTGCACAGGATTAGCAGTATTCCCATGTCAGTCCTTAGAGAGACCAACCAGGTCTCTTGTACAGAAACCATAAAGGAAGATACTTAAACTCTTAAACTATTTAAATTCTCTCATAGACTGTAAAAATACCTGACATCTATAGAACCAGACTTTTCTTCACTTAATAATTTGCATTGTCTAGTATTTGATTAAAAGTCATAACTCACCAGTCAACAACTGCAAGTTTTATTTTCTCACACATTGAGGGAAACTGAAAAAAAGCAATTGAAATAAAGTAACCCATCACTTATTTCACCTCTGTAATGTTAATGCCCTGAGTTCCAAAAGAACAGCTGTTTTCCACAAAAACAAGAAAAAAAAACACAACTGACCTTGATCTGAAGATAAATAATTTGATTCCACTCTGGATTAGCATTTTTCTCAATTATATTTGTGCAAACCTGCAAAAAATGAAATCAACTATGCAGCACATCAAAGATAAAACAGCCAAAAAAGCATATATCAGCTATGATTTAGGATAAATCATACTCTGTTTGGTAAGATGAAGGGTAGTAGTTAATGATGGATCCTGGGAGGTTTATGCTGCACCAACGCAAACCTGCAAAAAATGAAATCAACTATGCAGCGCATCAAAGATAAAACAGCCAAAAAAGCATATATCAGCTATGATTTAGGATAAATCATACTCTTTTGGTAAGATGAGGGGTAGTAGTTAATGATGGATCCTGGGTGGTTTATGCTGCACCAAGCTATTAGTTTTCAATTGGTAAATACTACTAAATGATCTGCATATGCAACATTAATGACTATTGGAGGGAAAAGGAAATTTTGAAACAGTGTTTAAACAGAAGACTGGATTTATCCTCCAGGAAAAAGCTTGTTATTTCCACCAGCTACAATTTAACATCCTTTCCCACTGGTAGTGATCTATCACAGCACAGAAACAAGGGGAAGGAATGACTTGATTCCAGCTTGCCTTAGGCAGATCTGAGAGTGCCTGAAGAATATGTTCTGTGGAGAGCCTGTATTATTTGCTGGCCACCTCTTCTGAAGACACGCCGTGTTACTGGGTGTGGCACCCAGATATACACCATAATGCAGGACCAACACTTTTCTTCTTAAAAAAAAGCAAATGGACTGGCCAGCAATGCATACATAGGTTGTGCACCTGAGCTTCAGCTCAAATTTGGAATTCTGAGGAACACATTAGTAATAAATCGTACAAACACTGTTACCCTGTGCAGAAAGGTCTGCACTATCAGTTCCAGAAGCCCTCAGAAGGGCGGGCAATGAGCCATCTGGCAAGTGTTGATCCCTCAGTTACTCATACGTTCCTCATGTGAGTCACCAGCTTCACACCCATCCCACCGCGCCTTCCAGTTTGTCCTCAATTTACCAAGTGAACTTTAGGGCTAACGCTTTTTTATTTCCACCATTTCAGCAAACTTAAATATTTATATTAGCATATTACGATTAGAATGCAAAGATTCACTTATTTACTAAATTACCTTTTTCCCAGCAAAAGAAACTTCTACAAATGGATCTACCAGGTTTTTCTTGTCTGCTTCTCCTCCAAATATTTCTTTGACAGTCTGTGCAAAAGCATCATCCACTGGAGAGGTGTCAAAGAAGAAATTGAGGTTTATGCTTTTTTATTTATTTATTTGTTCAGCCAAAATAGTAAATTGCCCACAGTAATCCCACCGAAACGAACCAGCTTACAGATCTAGGTAGGCTAAACTCTAACACTAGGATCTAGATGGCCTTGGAAAGGGGGGGACGGGGCACCAGTTGCTGCAAACCTCTCAGAAGTGGGCAGGAACCAGGATCCAACAAGGTGCTGACATGGGCACTGTACTCTGGAGGTGGACACACACAGAGCATCCAGCCTTTCTGCACATCAGCTGCCCCTCAACATCAGTTCCTGGCGTGTAACTGCTGCGACTGGGGGAGGGCTAATGAAGATGACCCTTTCCCACTACCAGAAGCTGTTCCCCACTCAGCAACAGATGACCATTACTAATCTAACACGTAACACATCAAATTATCCCTTACAAGAATCAAGCAGATGTACTGAGCGTTACCAAATGGGCTACAGAAGCCATCACAGAATTAGTGGCTCAAGTAACAACGTCAAACACTCAAGATGTGCTATGTGGAAGGAATGTTCCTGAACTACAGAAGCCATCACAGAATTAGTGGCTCAAGTAACAACGTCAAACACTCAAGATGTGCTACATGGAAGGAATGTTCCTGAACAGTAACACCAATATTTCTAACAGCAATCAAATACAGTGATGGACAGTAGTCAAAATGTATGTACTTTGGGGAATGTCCTCAGCTCTGTAGATTTTGAGAAGGAAAGTGACCCATCGAAGTGCAATTCCAGCAGGCAATAACAGATTGCTCTCCACATCATCGCCTTCGTTATCTCTTTCCCTTTTCTCAACCTGTTGGGAGATACAATGGTACCTATTACCTGGTCCATAAGAAAGACAGAGTTATGTACAGAATTAAGGTGATTAGTTAAACTGGTGCCCACAATACTCTTCAGATAGAAGGCTGTTATCAGTTTCATTATAAAGAATAAAATTTAATCAAATTATCAAGCCAAAAAAATTAATTCTACCTAAACTATTTTACTTACATTTTTATCTCTAAAGTACTCAATTGCAGGAGCCCATTAAAATCACACTTTTAAAATCATCATCAGATGATGATGATTTTGGTACCTGTACAATGTTAACTTCATACAATTTTCATACTTACCTCAAGATGAATATTGTGGTAAGGCCTCATACTGCAATTAGAAAATGCACACAACTCTGATCAGGGGGTGGAGAGGGCAAGAAAAACATTTAAATGAAACTTACTGGTGGCTCATCTCCAGTTCCCAGGACAAACATGCTGACTTTCATATAGCCTTTAGCTCCTGAATTTGTGTCTTCAGGATCACTCAGCAAAAGCCATTTTCTCATGACTGCATGGCCTAAAGTAAAACAATAAATGCCCGCCCCCAGTAATATCCATTAGAAAATGGAAGAAATCATACCATCAAAGTCAGCTCTTCCAAAAGCATGCTTTCTCCTCAAACTAATTGTTTTAAAAATTTATCCTCTCCTAGACAGATCTCAATAGAGCCATTCAAAACAAGAAATCTGGTGGTGTTAAAATGCTGTAGCAGACTAATTCAGGGACATAATTATGGAATATTTTTTGCATTATTTTTCATATTTTAGGTCTTTGATACCAAAACTAATATCCAAATTGTAAGTGCTCGTACTTCACCTTGAAACCATTGAAAGGAGTTACATATTGCTGGATCTTTTGAAGTTAATATTTAAAGCAGCAATCTCAGATAACTTTCCTTAACTTTCTTCTTTTACTTTAGAAATTTAATGAAGGTTTCAACTTCAGGTTTCCAGCTCGAAAAGAAGCTCTGAAGTAACTGTTACTTACCAGGTTCATCATAAACATAGCCAATGTCAATCTGAAATAAAGAGCAAAGGTATTACCTCTGAAGAAATACCGAAACAGGGCAACTCCCCTTGAGTGTTTCAGGAGCACTGCTACCTTATTCTCTTGTCACAACAGAAAGTTTACCATAAGAAACACAAATTCAGACAATCTCACTAAGAACCCCAGAAATTACTTTAACTAAGAGACTTCTCCACCATTTCTTTTACTTAAACTTCTCACCAAAGGAACACCTTTCCATATCATTTAAGAATGTGTTTCTTTATGCCTTCATACATACCACTATTCTGCCTATAAGGAATCTAATGCAACTATCTCTTCAAACCCTACCTCATACCAAATAATCACCCTGATACCTTTTGGGGAAAAAAATTTACCTTTTGGCAAATATTTTTTCTCTTTGATTCAAGTTAAAGAATGTGGTATATAAAACATACAATTTGCTTTAACAATAGTTTGTACTCAAATAAGAAAACTGCTAATGCTTTGAGCAAATGATCTCTAGCAGAAGCACAACATTGCTAATGCTTTGAGCAAATGATCTCTAGCAGGAGAAGCACAACATCGTCAGGTAATTCTCTGGCCTCATGTGAAAGTAGTATAAATTTAAACATTTATAACAAGTACTTAAAATCTCTTATTTAATTTAGTCAAGATACAGAAATTGTTCCACACCCACCTTGAATTCTCCCATGAGACAGTCTGCTCGCAGGGAGTGAGAATCATACACCTGAAGAGACAGACAAGCATCAAACAGGAGTGTTCCTGAAGAGGACAGTGAAACGGGCAGACAATGCTCCCTGCACCCAGCGGCCTTTCGAGCGCTCTCCTTACCCGGATGCTGACTGTTTCATCGAGCAACTCCAACGGAGTCATGTGGACATTGTAGAAAAATATCTGTTAAGGTAAAAAGAAACAAAAAACCTGACTCAAAACAACAAACACGTTCTGTGCACAGAAAATGCAAACACATTAAGAGGCTTGTGAAGCATGCCTGTTACAGGACATCTACCCTGCCTCCTTCCTGGGCATATTATATGGCAATTTAGCACTTAATAAAAAACAAAATTCAGTAAATAAACTTAGTACAAAATAGCCAAAAGACAGTCACAACTTCCATTTGAATGAATGCAGTAGGCAGAGCTGTGCTGCAAACTTCCAGCATAGCCCTTGCTCTGCACTTTGCATTTCCCTCACAGGAACAACTTCAGGAATTATCAAGGTTGTTCATTTTCCAGGACATTCAGTCCTGGTCTAGCCATCTCCCTGCTTTCTCCCTTCCCTGTTTTTTATCACCGCTTCACAACTCTTGACTGCTACCTACAGCTTAGTGCAAGTCCCCAAGTTTTATTGTTTCCTTGGTTCTGCCTGCATGTGTTAAATATGATGGCCACCCAGCTCCAAAGCCTTCTGAATTTCCCACCATTTGTGGAAAGTTACCGCTCAGCGTGCTCTCTATAAGCTTAAGCTTTGCAACGGTCTTTCAGACATGGGATTATTCTTGTATTATTCTTGCATGGTACAGCTTAGTGCAAGTCCCCAAGTTTTATTACTTCCTTGGTTCTGCCTGCATGTGTTAAATATGATGGCCACCCAGCTCCAAAGCCTTCTGAATTTCCCGCCATTTGTGGAAAGTTACCGCTCAGCGTGCTCTCTATAAGCTTAAGCTTTGCAACAGTCTTTCAGACATGGGATTATTTTTGCATGACTTTGAATTCTCTCCTGCATTTCAGTGTGTTTGATGCACAGATCCCCAGCTGGACAAAGAAATCTAGCTGTGCCTTCACAACCCACGGGTAGCGTGGCAATGACAGCTCCAGACTCCGTGTGCCAATCTTACTGCCCCACAGCACTGCACTCAAAGCTCATCTGTACACACCACAGAGGTCTACAATGATTCCTAATTAATTTTTCTGTGATTTTATAACAGAAACTATTAGAACTAACTAGAAACAGAAACACACAACTATTCGAAGTCACTATTAAGTCACACGGCCAACTGTATCAAGGAACACGTTCCTGTGTCTCAGCTGAAGTCTGACTTCCTTCTAGACAGCTTCATCTGCTAAGGCTGCCAGCGGCAGAAATGTGTTTGGTGATGTGGACTGGCAACTACAAAATGCACATTAGCCATAATTACTCTTAAATACTAGCAAATTCTTATTCATGGATCGTAATGAAAGCTGTAATAGCTATTTTTCTACATTTGATAGCACCAAGAGTTCAGCTACAGTGTTCTTATGCCACTCACTTCATCAAAATATGGGTTGTTTCCTCTTTTGATCCTCGTTCGGTGTGTCTGACCGCAAACATGAACTTTGACAACTGGTTTTATGTTATTTCCAGGCAACTGACGGCCTTCAATGACTCTAACACGAATCTGAAAAAAAACGTTCAATATTTGTATTAATTCATTCCCTATATTATCTATCATCCTGGTGACAACAATTTCTTACTATAACACCAAAAAAATTACCCAGCACCTGAAGGAGCTGGCAGATATGGACTGGACAGACTTTTTGATCTTCATTATGATCGCAAGTATAATTTTACTTGAATTTTACAAGACAAGTGGGAGATAATTATTTCAGTAAAATGTTTTTTACTTGCTTTTACTACTTATTTTTAAAGCTGCTATTGTAGTCTGAAATCTATAAACTATACAAACAATAAGCTTCATCTACATTTCATTCACAACTGTACAAAACTGGACATCTCTGTAAAGGCAAGTTGGAAGAACACTTTTGAAATACAGGCTTTCAAATGAAGAGGTTAATTGTCTCTACAGTATGGTAGATTTGCACAATCTGACATTAAGTCACGCTCAGGCTATGTGAAAAGAGCAATGTCACGCCAGGCAGAAAAAGAGCACATGCAACATTTAATAAATCTCTTACCTGGAAATCTTGTGGTTTGTTGGAAAGGATTCTCCGTGTTTTCTTCCCTTTGGTGATGCGCTTTGCCAGCTGGGCTTCCTTCGTGCCACTTGGAACTGCTGGTGTGACACCACCAACTGGATTGTCCACGACATCCTCATAACCTCCATCATCTTCTCCATCTCATACAGTAAAAAAAAACCAGTGCAATTAATGAGGAAAGAATACAGGTTGTTGTTAAAAACAGGAGTAAGAGTCTGATATCCAAGACTTCCAATAAAATTGTATTATCTCACTTTAACAATTTTTTTTTGCTAATCACATGTTTCCAACTTCTTTTGAAAAGTAGTCATTTTAGCCTGCTGAAGAACAAATTTCTATCCTAACCAAACCACCTGTAGATCTGTCCCTTTCCAGGGTGCAGAGCGTCTAATATAATTCCCAGACACTTTTTTGAACCAACCCACAAAGTTTTAGCAAAGTACAGTTCAGCTGCAGCTGTCACTTGATTCATTTACAATACACCAGAAGTGATTAATTTTATTCCAGTTGAAGCTGTTTCCTAGCAGCAAGATGAGCATATAGCATAGCATTTGTTTTTACTTCAGCATCTTGAAAACGTTAAGACATTTAGGGTCTGCCACCCAAAATAAAACTCTGAATCCTCCCCCACAGCATTTAACTGTGGAATAAGTTAAAGTCTCTTAGTAAGCCTCTTTGACAGTTGTGAAATCACACCACCTCTGTGGAGGACTGTTCTACAGCCACATGACACTACAATACTGGATCACACAGAGAGGTTCCAGTATTGCAAAACAGGATCCATAAATATCTAGACCACAAAAGTGTGTCACTCCCTTGTGTTTCCAGCTGCTTTCCTTAGCTGCAGGACAGTGACTGTGGGCAAATCTACAGAAAGAACAAGCTGTGTCTCTGATGGTCAGCATTAGCAGAATGTTTGGTAACTTCATGCATTAGTTTGTCACCACAGGGTTAAAATCACTTTGTATACTGAAGTCCTCAGTGATCCTTGTAAGAGACACATAAAACCACAGAGACTGACCTACCATGTATTCTATAACTGGGAGAGCCCACATCCCTAACTCCTCTCCAAATCCATCTGCCTGGATGGATCCATGCAACTGATTGATTACACACCCCGACTGAGCACCACAGTTGTAATTCCTGAAACCAAGCTGTAGCAATCTCAGCTGGGGCAGTGATTTCATTTAATGGGAAATAGATATTTACAGTAATTACCTAAGGTACGTTTGATAATTTGCACTGAAATAATTTTCATGCAGTTGCTGGATACTAGCTAAAAACCTGCCATGTTTTATTTTACCTGTATTACCTTATAGTTTAATTACATTTTTTAAAAGCTATCAAAACAAACTCATATAAATCAAATTATTTTTTTAGCCTTCAAGTCTATAAAATTCTTTGGAAGTGTAGCAATTTAACACCCAGCTTTTGTGTTTGTGTTACCTATCCTCCCACTCCCCAACAACACCTCTCAGTGAAGTAAGTGGAATCAAAATTTCCCCCCAGAAGACTATTCATTTCAATTATTTCTGTCTTACATTATCTATCTGTGGTCAAACTGATTTATTTATTTCTTCTCAAACATATGACATTATTACATTTGCTTCTTTCTGCACTAACACAGTCTGGATATTAGGGGAATTGTTTCCTGTCAACTGCAAAAACCTGTTGATGCTTCACAGCTCTTTTAGGAGTGTGGAAAACCAGAGAATCTCAAAAACATTCTCAGCAAAATCCTGGTTCATCTGATGTCTAGAGACCAGAGAATATTCCCTACTGATCACAACATTTCATAGGTTAGTCAAATAGCAAGCCTAATAGAAGATTATAGAATCATAGACTCGTCTGGGCTGGAAGGGACCTTTTCTAATCCTATTCCACTGGAGAAAATTATGCTAAAGACCATTTTATGTCAAGAAATGCAAATTTTCTTCATAGCTGTAGTTCTGAATCATCAGTAATTTCTCTGACATCATTGTCTGGCAGTCTTGACATGCTTGCATCTGCTTACACTTCTTTTCTGATGAACAATGCTGCTGAATCACTTTCTTGCCTTATCTTGAATATCTCCATGATCTTTCAACAAAAGTGTTCTGAGAGAAGATTAAAATACCTTCTTGTGTATTGGTCCCTCCTGGATCATTTGGATTTACAGGTCCAGCTGGTGGCTCATACCCTACTACCAAATCAATCGTGGCCTAGGGAGAAATACATGGGTTTTTATGTAGCACACAGTATCCACAACAATGGATTGAAAGCAGTACGTTCTAACACGGTACAAGAACAGTTAGTTATTCACAGTCACAGCGCAGTCTATAATAAAATTTCAGCTATTAGTAAATGAATAAACTGTTATTAAGCTATATATACACACAAACAATAAAGATGACAATTTGCAGCTAATGGAATAGGCTCTAAAACAGTATCTAACAAATGGAATCACTGTGTTTAGATTTAGAAAAATCTGTCACAATACTGGTATATAACATGTCCTACAAATGTCAGTTTATTTAATTCCACAATACTCATGGCCGACTAGGTGACATCCTAAGTTTGCAGATGGAAAAACAAAGGCAGTGAGAAGTAACACTATCTTACTAACAACGTACAAGTCTGAACCATAAGTAAAATTTCCTATCTGGCTCTTCTAATTGCTTGCTCATACCTCCATCCTGGAAGAAAAACACTATGTCATTTTCCATTCCAATTAAAGAATTGTCTTTTTTGTGCTTGACTGTGGTTTTGGATTATTGAACAAACCAATATTATTCCTAGTTGCCACAGTAACATGAGGAGTCATCAGAAAAAGCCCAACCTCATGACCAACTAACCATGATATTAAACTACAGCTGATGAGATACTGACCCTGAAATCCTATTATGAAGTGTACTAGAATGCAATATGAAGTGCCTTAACAGCCAGACTGCACAAACACAGCAAGGGCCCAGTTCTAGAAACTACGTAATTAATAACTGAGTTAATAACCAGTTACTGACTCTTTTAAATTTAAACAGTGCTAAACCAAGTTAAGCGAGTCCCTGTGTAACTCTCTGGACTGAGCTGGCACTGAACACGTCCAGGATTATGTGCTCCTGGATCCAGCACCATGACACAGGGGGCTGTAAGGAAGAACACAACACACCAGTGCGTGTGGGAACTCCAGCTGGTACTTAGGGAAAGGCTCTTTCTCAACAGCAGGCTGATTTCCATGCATACTTTGTGGCACATAATATTTATAACACATATATACAAATACCTAATACATACACAGAAAACAATTTATCTAATTTAAAGGATATTAAACAAACTCAGATGGTATAGACATAATTATATCTTGTTGTAAATTTCCTCCATCTGGAGCTTTTTCTATAAAATTCCAAGTATTTAATTTACAAAGTAAAAAATAACTTGAAAATATTTTTCTCTCATTATTAGCCCTGTTGCTGGAGCATTTTGATCAAGAATACAGTAGAATAAGGAAACGTAAGCCACTTACTCCAGTTTCTTGTCCCTTTTCATTTAGCAGAGGTATAAGTTTGAAGGGAAAAGATCTGCTTTGGTTACCTACAAGATCCTTAAGTGCTACGGATGCACTGCCAATTAATCTGAAAGGAAGTAAGAACCATTATTAGAATGCAAGTGTACATGAAACACAAGTTCCCGTCAGCCTTTTGCTAGTGTCTGTCAGTCTAACAAATAACTCCAGCCATGACTTGAAAAGCCAAGACACAACAAAAGGTCATTGCAAATGTTATCTAATGATTGTGTGCTACTAATCTGTATTTGCTGTTTCATTTAAATGTGCTGGTGTTCTTTACAGAAGACACAGCTTTAACCTAAAAGAGGCTAAAAACCTAAATTTAAATAAATTTTGTGTGTATTGAAAACAATCTGTATAACTTTCAACAGCTGTGACACTTGTTCCAACCACTGGACTCCCACTGGTGATGCAAAGGGTGCAATACTTGCTTTCCCCGTGCAGCCCCGAGGGCTCCCAGCTGAGCAGTGCTGTATGAAAGGGAGACAGGACAGCCGTGTGCCACACAGAGAGACAAAGACACACACACACCTCTGCAATGAAACAAAGGAACAGAACAAATGCAGGGTGCTCACCAGAGGCTTCACAAAATTAACCTTCTTGCCCATACTTGACAGTCTGGAATGGGTTCATCTCCTTGCCTCTAAATTCCCAGAAGGTTTCACTGTGGCTCTAGAGAGGCCAGGAGATCTGACATCGTGTGCTGGACTCTCCCAAGCTACTTCTGTCTGCTTTGGGACAGCATCTCTCACCCCCATCATTCAAAAAAGTGACAGCTGCACGGACTTTTAACCTGAGAAACTGCTTTTAGGCAGAGTTTCTAACAGTGTGGCATAGGTCTCATGATACCTGGCACTGTATTTCATTCCCATAATATGCAATGAGAGTTTACTCCTGTACTGAAGTGGATTATTGGAATAACTGAGATTTTTGCCAATGAAAAAAACCAAGGATAATTTCACCCGGTAAATATTACAAAGAATACATTTTACAAACAAAATACCAGCTTTGCTGCCAAATCAGAAAAATGATCTGGACATGGAGAGCTTATCTTTGTGCCTTTGAACAGATTACAGTGCTTTTTCAAGGAGAAGCTAAGGATGCAAGGGCATTTTGACATGGAGCAAAAGCATTATTACAGCTACTCTCAGGGGCTATTTCATTAAAACACAATTTATATTTGGCAAAGTACATTAGGATAGGTAAGTATAAAACATTGGTTTCCTGCAAATATACACTACAGGAATTACACATGACAACTTTTGTTTAAATGTGCACAAAAAATAACTACATTTTCTGTTTGAATGACTTGTTAGAATTCCTTTGGTGCTACCACCTCCTCACTGAACTCTGCTTTCCCAGTTCATCTCACTCCTCCAATCCCAGTTGTCTTTTTGACAGTCTTGACTCACTACTCAAACCTTCCACTTCTGCCCCCAAATGGCCAGAGCACAGTTATATTCCAGGTATGCCCCACACTCCCGTCACACCCAGGGGTGGGCCAGATGGGAAAAGCAGTTTGAGATCAGGCCATGCTGCAGAGGAAAGGCAAGAAGCTGCTCTGACCTTTGATGGCCATAACTGAAACTCGTCATTCCTGACACCTTACTAACACACACCTGGGTTCAGTACTGGAGTCAAGCCAGCGTCCTTTAAAAAACTATGGAAATACTCCAAGTCATTTCAGTGAGATTACATTAACCCTAGGTACATTTCCCTTTTACAAAGTGTTGCCCAGAGTCAGACATTGGTTGAAACACTGACTCCATCATGTCCCAACTCCAGGGAGCTCAAGAAGCAATCTCTCCTGTTAGGCAATCAAAATTGCATTCAACCCACAAGACAAACCTAGATTTGGAACGTCAGCTATGCGTGCAGTGGTCTTGTTTACCCTCCAGCTGTAGTGGTATGTGACACGGCTTATGGTTTGATGTAGCAAATCTTGACACTAAGAGCAATGTCCACCCAGCTCAGGAAACAACAGCAACTCTCTCTAACAGAAAGAGGCTTTATTATTCCCAGTGGCTTCAACACTCCAAAACCTGGTGTTATAGAGCCCTGTTATAGGGCTCTTGACACCACCCACTGGAATAGTTTCTGCTTTGGGAATAGCTCGGTAGGTCCTCTGACGGTGCGCTCCTCAGCTGTTTGTCAGCAGACAGCAAATGAGGATCGCTTCATAACTCTGCTTAAGCACCTTCTTGGCCATCCCTAGGACTCGTCCATGTGCTGGCCAGGTCTCTTAAACTTTTCCAGCTTCACAGAAGCAAAGCAAAAAACCTGCCCTGCCACAAGCAGTTTAAACATTCTGGTCTACCACTCGTAAGATAAATACCAAGTCCACATTCAGAAGCAGATTCCAAACCACTTCAAATATACCTTATCAATACTAGGCCTATGACACTTTCCCTCAGTAATCAAAGGGAAGTACATAGTTTATCAGCATGAGATCAATGAACCTACGACCAACTATTAAACACAGTGTTGCACTTGTGCCAAAGCTAATTAATCCGTTAGTGCTGTGGTTGGCACTTCCTGTTAACTGCCCAAATAACCAAGAGAACTGAAACTTCACACCCATGCCTGGATCAGGAAGTACTAACTCACAGTTCCAACCATTTTATTACTCCTCTTCTCTTTGACAGTAGCAATTCATACTAAATTCTTTAGCGTAGCACATCTTGCAGCTGCTTATGTGTTATTTCTACTGGAAGCCCAGTGATTTTAATCCCCCAACAGTCAAGCATTTCCATTCTTTTGACTTTTTTTTTAAGGGTTTATGTTGACCCAGGTTTATATCGATTATTCTCTAGCAAACTTGATCCCACACTGCAGCTATAATCAACCTTTCCTTCTCAGTGTGTATGTTCCTTTATAGATTCTATGCTACAAGACCCAACTCCACCTTCTGTTATTCATGCTGTGTTTCAAAATTGTTATTAAGAGCAAACCAACTATTTTTATCTTCTTTAGTTATTTGCTAATACTCTCTGCAAGAACAAACTTTAAAAAAGAAACGAACCATTGATATTATTTTGTACAAGGCACAAACCCCCCAAACTGAATCTTAACCAGGCTGGATCTTGCATCCAATGTATGCGATGAAAACCCACAACTATGCACAGCCACACCGACGTGGAAAAGAATGCACAGCAACGGGTACAGCTGTAGCAGGATTCAAATAATCTAGAAAACACTTAAACATGATTAAATAATTTGCTACACTGTTCAGTTGTGGCTGCATTTTTCTGCTTGAGAAAAGGGTGTGCCGGATCTGTTTTTCCTCTGTGTCGCTAGGTTACGAACTACCCAAAGAACATGGGGAAGCACAGAATCCCAGCTCTCTCAAACAGAATGAAAATCACGTCATTCAGACACTACAGTAAGTTCCTGTTAACATTTTTTTTTCTTAACTTTACAGGGACAACTGAAGTTACTGGGTTTTTTTGGTTTGTTTTTTAACTGCATAAAGATTTGTGTTCTGAGAGTTTGAAATATTTCTACTGACAGTATTAGACATAATAGAAAACAGATGTGTTCTCTTTTCAAACATTCTTATGCTGGAAAGTCCAGTTAAACATGGATCACATGAATCCTCTCTAGTTTATTCCTATGATGGTCTGCCTACACACATGTCACTGTGGTTTGCTTTATTTTTTCCGATGACTGTGTCTTTTACCATGAAAAGCACTCATTTAATCTATCTGCAAAATTTTAGTGATCCTGTAAACAAAGCAGTAATTTCTATCTCCAGGAAAAATGAAATGGAAAAATACTCGAAAGTTCTTTCAGGCTTGATTTACAGAAACATGCCAAAGCACTGAGTAAAGCATATTGGCACAGTGTTAAAAGATAATAACATCCTCTGTGCTCCTCCTCCTCTGTCAGCATAAGAATGGGCTGGAGGACACAGCAATATAAGCCGTTTCTAGGAGCGGGGTTATACCCCAATTTCCTGCTGTGCTGTTCCAGAGGGGAGTATAGGTCCTGCAGTCAGCCCTTAGGCACAGCAGTGGCCCAGGAGTAGGGCCAGGGCTGGCCCCATCCCAGGGGTGACTCTGCAGGAACAGCAGGGTGGGTCCTGGCCAGGAGCTGTGTGAGCAGAGAGAGGGAGCGGGGTGAGAAACACATCATTTTCCTTCTACCCTACACTGCACCGAAGAACGGTGGCAGAACATTTCAGCAAAAGCTGCCTCTACCTTGAACATAAAAATAGCAATAGCCACTGCTGCTTTTCCTCCAGAGGAGAGCAAATCAAGCCAAACATATGGTGTAGTTTCTTCTCAGTGCTCCTTCTTGGGCAACACGATCCTCCAGATGTACTGTTTAAACTCAAAATCTAAATCCCAATTCAATGTACACTTTAAAGTAAAAGATATAAAAACATGAACCTCTAAAGAAAAGACTACTGATTTAGACTCAAATCCCACTTAACACCAGATACACCTCCCAGGTTAGTGGGTCTACTCATGAGCATGTCCAAAGCACGTGTCAAAAACTGGGCTTCTGAAATAATGAGTCTTTACCTCTGAAAGACTTCAGTTAACTGCATCAAATTTACATGTAAAAATAAATACAATATTGTGCAGCCCTCACTCTCCCAACCCCCTTCTTTTGAAACTGTCATTACAGTAGCTGTCAGTAGTAAGGACCTCAGGCAGGTGTACGTCTCCATCTTCCCAGTCCTGAGCGCGCAGGCAAAGAAGGGGGTGTCATTTGCACTCTCTTCCCCCAGGCATCTATTTGCAATGCTGCAGGCATGTATCTAACTATAGACTTTTTACGTCTCCATCTTCCCAGTCCTGAGCGCGCAGGCAAAGAAGGGGGTGTCATTTGCACTCTCTTCCCCCAGGCATCTATTTGCAATGCTGCAGGCATGTATCTAACTATAGACTTAAGTATCAAAAGATGCTAGTGTGAAAGAATGGCAAAACTATGATATGATAGCCCCAAATCTCTCTCGAGCTCAGTATTAGTAAATAGTTCTGTAGTAAATCTACAGAAATACAGGTTATTCATACATACAATATGTGGGAAACTTACTCCAGATTTCCTCTTTCACATGCTCCTTTGTCTACATGTGAATGTTCATTAATACCAAATCTCTTCTGCTGTTACAGAGCTTTGTGTCTTTAAAAGAAATCCAAGATTACATTTCCTATTATCTTGTTAAACATCAGGAAAACTACTGGTGTGTTTCCCACTTCTCACCCCCTTATCCTGTTTCCTTGCCAACAGCCCTTCCAAACACATCACGTGCTGCAAGTATGTGGTAGTTATTGAGGATTTATTTTCAAAGAGAATTACTTTGAAGGTGTTGTTCTCTATGTGGTATGGACTATACATGTTTTTGCACAGCTCCATAAATGGACGTCACTTTCCCAAAGAATTTTAGTGGCTTGCTTTTTAAATTGTACACAGAGTAAGCAGCAGACAACTTCCTGTGCATAAACCCAAGCAAAACAAACATCATTTGCTCAAGACGGGGGTGAAGCTGCGAATGCAAGTCCAGATGACATTTAAAACATGGTTTGGAAAAAAAGCCCACATGCCTGCTTAACTCTGAACCCACAGAGAGAAACACTTCAGAACCTTCAGATAAGTAACTTCCTCTATTTTCCAATACATGTAAAATCCATTACAAAATCCTGATTATTGGCCAGCTTTCCTATATCAAGTTCTGGGATTTTCCTAAAGGCAGAGGCGTGCAACATACTCCTGCTTTACTGACCTTCAGGAATCTCAAGAATGAGAGATTTGGGGGCATTGGCTCAACTCACAGTGATGTTACGACAGAGCTCTTGGACTATTGTAAAAACCTGAATTCACATACTGGGAGGAGGCAGTAAGTAGTAAAGAAAAGCTAGCAATGAAGTGGGCTACTATCATCAAATATGAACGAATGCCTAGCTCAGTGCCATAAAATATCCAAATTTGCCACCAAAAAAAAAAAAAAAAAAAGAGGAAAGAAGATGACATGATATCATATTCCCTTTCAAAATAGCAATAGCCACCACTACTTGGCATTGACAGAAAAGGGAGAGCACAAGTGTGCAGCAAACAGAGGAATGGATCCTTTTTTAAAATCTAGGAGTTTATACAAAGAAGTAGGTAACTGGAATCTCATTTTTGATAATTTTTTTTTTTCAATACAGATTAAAAACAAATCTCTATTTTGAAGGAAATGTATTTGTGTTTTGTGTGATATCCTTCCAGGCACATGGCTACTTTTTGCTTACCTTCAGTTCTCTAAAATGAATAATAAAGCTCGGTTTTGTTAAAGCTAAAACTAAGCATCTTACAACTACATGAAGAAGTTTTTGTCTGAGCACTAAGGACCCAACAAACAACTGCATAAATGAAACTTTCCTTTAGCGTCTCACGAATGAAAAAAAAAGGACCATTCATAAAAAGATCTGCAACCTTAGATCCCATGATACTTGATTTTCAGATGTCTGAAAACTGCAGAACCCAATTTTAGGGATATAGGTGCTGTACATACTGCCCTGGGAGAGTGTAGACTTGTAGAGCAGGATCCACACCTACTGATGGGCACCAACAGCACGAATCAAAACAGAAGTGGTGCAGGAGGGAAAGAGCCTTAAATCCCTGCATGGCAGGGGCATCATGAGAAAGGGTATTTCTATCTGCTGAAGATCTAGACTCTAAATCCTTTACCAATAGTAACTCTTTGCCCTTCCTTTCCAAGAAATGAACGTCAGAAAAGGCAATTCTCAGTAGCCTCCCCAAAAAACCCAGTACCCCAAATCCCATTCCCAAGACAGTTTTTGTATTTTATCCAACATATTTATCCTGATGACTAAGTCTCCCAGAAGATGAGCCTAGGACTTGAATCACTCCAGACAAGATAAGAAATTGAACTTAGACTTCCTAGGCAAGCCTTAAAGTCACCTAAAATATAGCCTCTTGTGGAGATTCTTAAAGATCCTAAGAGCCTTAGCTGCATTTTGTAATTTTTGGTGGTTTGTGTTAGCTGTGCTCTGAGAATGCCAATTAAGAGTTCTTTAAAACGACGTTCTAGACACTCATTAGGTATTGCAGTTTGGGGTACTGCCCTGCGCCAAGTGTCTGCAGTGGCATAAATCTAGTTACACAAGGACCTTTATTACAAGTAAGCACCAACTGAAATACAGCAGCTGAGGTTTTCAGATGACAGTAATGGGTGAAGGGATGTATATTTTACCCAAATTCTGCCTTAAATGCCTAAAATGTTCCTTGAATTTTGCTTCAGCATGTCTAAAGTTAAGTACAAAAAGAAAGCAGGCGCTTTGCTTCAGAGCAACGATGCAATTGCTTGGGGAGGGAGAGCCCCTGGCTCACAGGCTGCAAGCAGGTACTACGTCAGAAGCCATCTAATCGCATCCTCATTTCTCTCCAGCAACTATCAATTCCATTTTTCCCTGGACTTTGCTATTGAAAGTTGTCTTTAATACTGGGAAAAAAAAAAAAAAAAAGAAAAAAAGAACATACTTGTTTTGTCCAATTGTTTCGAAATCCTTCACAATAATTGTCAGGGAAGACGAATTATCCAGAGCAATTCCTTTCAAGTCAAATTCAAGAATCTGAACAAAAAAATAGAGCAAACCTAAATTATAATTACAAGTTATATGTAAATTAATTTAACAGCAGAGTAGTGTATACAACAAAAATATTCAGAAATAACTTGCATTTTATGAGAGACAGACCACACCAGCTTACACTTGCAAAAGCAAAGTGAAAAATCTGGGAACGTGCTCATAGCACATTCTGGATTTGCGAGTTACAGTAACAATAACAGAAAAAAAAAACTAATTGTGTAATACCGAGCCATTACCTCTTCTGCAGTTGCACTCCCTCATACTAACATAAGTGTTCTCTTACCATTCATAGCACCTGATACTATTCCCCTGCAATACTTGCTGAGGTCAGTCACTGTTGAATTTAGACAAATATTTATAGGTTTCCTTTCTTTGTATTCCTAATTACGAAATGTAAAAATAATTTTTAACTTTCATTTCTGGTTGTGAAAAAACACTAAGAAAACAGTTTCCCCAATAAAAGCATTACTTAGGACGCAAAACTGGACCAGTCCTACAAATAAACCATGAGGAACTTCCATACACAATTTATTCTGATTCTGTAGGGTTTCCTCCTAGTATATAATAAAGGATCTAATTACATTCCCATACATGTGGCCAAGAAATGGCTGAATATAATTTGGTACAAAAGTAAGAAGGAACAAAACCAGGCCACAAACTCACCAGATATCTATCTACTTTTACATAAAAACTTTACTTAACGGACTGCAATACGTGGTGCAAAATGAATCCATTCACCTGCATTTACCACCACCTTGTAACAAGTCACTCGTTCCTGTTTTAACCCATATTCACAGCTGAAGAAATTGACTTACCAATTTTACAAGCATTTTGTCTTTAAAAAGACCAAAAATTGATTAGAAACAATTTACCTCATTCCAAAAAGGATTAAGTTCACTGTCAATTTTCCTTGTTTTCTTTTTTTCATCTGCAAATACAAACAAAGTGTGATGATCTGTTTTTGCTAAAGCACTACACAAATATCACAATTTTTCCTTTCACTTTTCAAAAGAAAGTTTGAGCTTTAAACCAAACGTTCCAGTTCTTTTTGCCTCTTCCAGTAGCTGTAGATTTTACAATCAAAAAGGTCCCTGGGCAATTTTAGTAGTTGAGGCATTTTATTCTGTTTTGTTTAAGCATAGCTAGATGTATTCCCAAAAAGCAAAGCTAATGGTTAGGTTTCTCAACCTTTTATGACCCTTGACTGCAACTTCAGTAGTGATGAAAGAGGACAGGCTAAAGGCTTGGAGCCATCAAACCAAACAGTAACCCCACAGTGATGAACTTCAGTAGTAAAGAAAATGTGTTACACATTTACCGTATCCGAGTTACAAAATACTTGTGTTTAGCTCTGAAATAAAACCACGTGAAAAAAAAAAAAAGAATATATACTTACAGCATCAGTACTTTCTGCTTTAAAGGAAAACAATATTACCAGAAATACACATGCATATGAGGAAATGCAGTTCTTCCTGAAAACTTGTTTCCAGAGGCTATGCAGATCACTTCACTGACATTGACTGCAGCCTAAAAATTACACATTTTCCATTTTTCATGGTAAAATTTGCATTTGGTCAACCTACAAATCATGGGTTTGTGGTGTAAATTACATATAGTGTGGCATTTCGATTCAAATTCCTTGCCCTGAGAGGAATAACAGAGGTCAAGTGTTGCAGAGACCCCTGCAGGCCCCCCTCACCTATGAAAAATGAAAAGAAAATTCAGTTCTTCCAGCAGGCTGAAAGCAGGTAACGTGCCACGGCTTTATTTTTTACTTTTTAGTTGTGCTATAGGCATACAGCTCCGATGCAGAACAAGTTTTGACACGACACTCAGAAGCACAAGAGAAGTGTCAAACCAGCAGTTCTCTAAACAGACACTCCATACAGCAGTGAGAACAAATGAGTATGTTTAAGCAGTCGGTAAACTAAGTGCTGATCTATCAAGTGCTCAGCCACCACGAGAAGCTAACTTTCAGACACCTCCCCGTATTTAAGGACTACAGTAAAAGTAATAGCATTTTTATTATTTGCAAGTTATGGCTATACTCTGCCAGGAAAACACTGCAAAGGCCTGGGAAGCAAGAGCAAAGACAGACCCCATGGGCAAGCTCATGCATCCCCTATAGAAGCAGTCGACTGGTGGTGCTTTTTATTGGGTGAGAGTGGGATGTACTGGAACAAAAAAACCTCAGCCCATACAGCAAATTTCGAGAACTGACTCACATTTATGTAACAGGAATTGTCTACAATTTGTACAGGATATTGACTCACCCAGTGCCACAAAGAGCATTCATACCATACCACGCTGGGCACTCGCACTTTGCGCAACAAAGGACTAATTATCATGCTAGTAAGAGAAATCCAACCTCATCTTAGCTAATAAGAGACAAAGCATTTTCAAAAGTGAATATGCCCAAATATCTGGGGTTTGGCAGTGGGACTCTAAGGCCCCCTCAACCAGGAGCTGGGAGCCAGGGAAAAGGCATTCTCAGTGCCGGTGAGAAAGGAAGAGTTGAGGTGTCTGCAAAGCAGCCAGTGAATCACAGACCTGGTCCTGATGGCACCAGTGGACAAAGGCTCCACGAGCCCTGCCTGGAGCTTCTCTGTAAGGCAGGGAAATCCCTGACTTCAACAACAGGCCAGACAATTCTCGTCAAGGAGTAAAATCTTCCACTCTGGACTACCCATTTTCATAAAACCAAGAGTAAGATGATGTTTAATACTCTCAATTGGAAATGAACGAAGTAAGAACTTAGTGAGAGTCAATGAGATGACACAGTGATCAAAAAAAATCATTCAGGATGAGCTGTTTAAATAATAACTGTTCCATCATTAAAAAGATAATGACAGTACTGCAAAACAACTAATGCTTACATCTTTTTTTTTCCCCTCCATTATAACTAGCATTTTTATCAATTTTAGCAGTTGGGGAATAGCAGAAGCAAACACCTTTTAGAATAGTCTTAAGACTAAGATTCAAGAGAATCATGTTTTAGTTCACTATGTTTTCCATAAAACTTTCGTGAATGAAGAATTCAGATTGCATGCTGGCAGCAACTGCAGCATCAAATGGGCAGACCTCTAAAACTGAGGAAATTAAAGTTAGGGTAATTTCATTCTCTGCAAAACAGAAAATATAGATTTAGGGAATAATTACACTCTTAATACTCTTTTCTTTCACACACTGAAATATAAACTAACATAGCTATGAAATACTGCAGGCCTGTTGGAAAGCTCCTACATTAAGCACAAATGGAAAAAGAAATTTTATTCAGGTTGGCCCAATCAAACTGAATGCCATTTCACATTGGTTTTTAATACATAAAGCTGAAAGAGGCAGTCAAAAGGGATGATCAAAGCACTCGATGTCCTAGTGTTGACTGCACTTATAAACAATTATGTCAATTTTTACACACCCAAAGACAAGAATCTGACACATCTCTCTCCATCTTGGTGTACCTTACAAACCAAAAGAATTGTACCAGTTTAATCATTACCACTTAGTGCCACTTCAGCAAATGGCAACAGCTTTTCATGTTAATTCAACTACTCATTTCTCTCACGTGGAGTGACAACAAGCACAGAGTTCTGCAGTAACAGCCATTCTACACAGCAATACATGCGTTTACTCTCAGGGTGTAGTTCTCTTTGAACAGTGAGTTGTTCTTAAAGTAAATAAAAGTGCCGTCCCACTGGAACGTCAATGTGTAAAAAAAGGCTGAATGTTTGCCCAAAGCCCCTCTATTGCAAAGGAGGTATCACAACAGAACCAGCTGCCTGCTTCCTCTGGGTATGAACCCCATATATCTCATTTATTCATGGTGCTCCCTGCATAGTCTGTAACTAGCTCAGTTACACAGGTTTGATGCAGCCTATTCCATACACAGATGAAACTACACTAACACGTGTGTTAACACAGGCAGTGTCTGCAGTCACACAACAGCAGTTGTGTGATCATGGCCTTTTTCCTCACAGCAGCCATGTACAGGTATGCTCCTGAGAGATACTGGGATTTTCATTGAAGTCTTAACTCTACTGAACCTGACATCAGCAAAGGCTCTGTAACTTTAAGCTTGAAAAAGCCAATGAACAAACCACAGTTCAATGAAATGTCAACTTCCACAGCAATTTTCTGCCAAATGAGTGCTGTTCTCCAAGACTTCTCCAAGAATAACCCCGAGTCAAACAAGAACATGAACACGAACTGCAGGGCTATGGCCAAAGTCCTACAGATGCCGCAGTTTTCCCCAGTCCCAAACAAACTCCCAATTGTGTTTTTTATGTCCCCCATGAGGGGCAGTGGGTATGGACTACAGTTAAAGACGACTGCCCTTTGATGTACACCTTCCCCAAAATCAGACTGGTTTCCCATCTTTACCCACTTAACAGGGTGAGGGGGAAAGGGCGGTATATAAAAAACAACTATAAAAATGAACAGCCAGAAGTTCAACATATTTCAGATATGATCCCTACACCCTTGCACCTGGCAACAAAGTACTCCACTTACAAATTAAATCAGAGCTTCTCAAGAGCTGGCAAAAGCCTGATTATTTTCTGCCCTCCTTGAATCACGCTGGGCAGAAAGCAAAAAATTAGACTGTTGGTATGTAGTAAACCACATAAAAAAAAAAGTGGCAGATATAATGGGAAATTAAATACCTTACTAAAAAACTGTTACAGCTATGAAGTGGTATTTAAGACAATGATTAAGCATGTCTGCGAACATGAAAAAATCCCAGTTATAGCACATAAAGGGTAAATATAAACTCATTCCTTTCATGTCTGTTGCCCGATTCCTGTGTTACTGAATAACAGTCCTGGATAACTGAAGGATTAAGAAGCAAATCCAGCAAGACAGGAGAAAAAAATAAATCCATAACTTATATTTCCTAGGTAAAACTGAATCGCATTAGAGCACACAGCGGTAACAGAAGATTACAAGGAGGAATTAAACAGACACTTAAGGCATCAAGAAGCGAAGGCACAAACCAACTCGAGTTTGAAACTGCAGCAACAGAGGTGACAGAAAGGCAAAACTGTGACAGGAAGGCAGAGAGAAAGACAAGGAACTGAACAGAGAATATGAATGCTTAAGAAGCAGCAGAAACAAATGTAACAAACCAGAGAAATTACAGGACATCAGTAACAGCACTTCTTTCAGGGCAAATAAAATCATATTTTAAGAATTATAAAGTTCCAAAAGCTGATACAGGGTCAGCCGCTTGCCCTAACACACAAGGGGGTAAAAAAACAAACCTGAAAAAGAGGAGGAAAAGAAAGGAATTGGAATGCTATCACATCTTTCTGAGGCTGAAATAAAGTGTCTGAAAACATTTTATTCTGGAGGTTAAGATACTGGACATGCACTGCCTTGTCCTTTTCCAGCCTCCAGCAGAACGTCCTGATTTCAGATTTGGTTTCCCCTGCAATGATTTTTCGTACTTTAGGAAATGCCATTTCCATTTCAGTCAGGAAAGCAAGTCACCAGGAATTAAGGTGACTGTCAAAGTTTGGTTTAACTTATTATATGATGCACACTTTGCTGTGACGTTTCTGCACCTTAAAGATAAACTAATACTTGAAATGAAGTTCCTTTGGTCTAGCCAAGTGAGGAAATAATGGCAACAGGTAAAATATACTGTGAAATATAATTAGCTTTACAGATAAATGCTCATTTTATCACACTATTTTCTCTCCCATGTGTATCTGATGAGCAATGACAGTATAAAATGCGGTTTCCTAAGTCTTTATTTTAAATTAAATAATTTCAATAGGCAAAATTTCGAAATGCAATTCAGTTTGTAAAAAAACCAACCAACAAAACAAAACACCTTCAGTAACGGTATTACTGTTTTTCAACATACTGTAATAACAACAATAAACCAGCCACAATAAAAATTGGTGTAACAGTGAACAGTGGCTGTGCAAAGTAATCAAGACAGAGGAATGATTTTTTTCAGCAGGAAAACAACAAGGTAATCTTAAACCCACTTTTAATTCTGGTATTGATCTGTGCAGTCGGATGTGGGTTTTTAAAGCAAAGGGCTAAGCCTTTGCAAAAGCTGGTAGAACACGGATCTGAAACTGGCCAGAAAAGACCAATGCACTCCACCCAGTCCAAACTTTATTGAGGTAACTCCTGTCTCTCCAATTAAAAAGTCTTCCCTAAACTTACATTAGAAAAACATATTTTCACAGATTTTCAAACACTTACATAGAGCACTGTCCTTCAGAAAACCTCCTCCCTGAGTAATTTATAACATTTTCCTTACCTTTAAAAATAACAGAAACAATAGGATCTGGTTTCCCAAACTTGGTTTTAGGGATATTGCTAGCAGATTCCACAATCACCCGAAGCATTGTTTCTGGTCTTGACTAAACGTAGATTAGTATCACAGAAATTCAAGGAAGCCGTAAGTGTGACACTTCTGAAGTTCTGGACTGAAATGCTAGCAGGAAGGGGAGGCAGGGAATAGCTGGTATAAAGGAGGTCTATGGGTGGGTCCATGACGGACCAGCTACTGCAGGCTATGAAAAAAAAGAAGTACCTGTAAATTGACACCCAGTTCTGTCGGGAGACACTGCATAAAAACAGCCCTCGCTGGCGAAATCCAGCAACGGAAAGAGCACAATGTACAAACGGCTGCAGATTTTTTTTGTTGTTGCGTTAATTCTTAAACTATGCGATAAGTCCCTCCGAAGCAACCAAGGCAAGAATCAGCGCCACTCCAGCACCCAAAGACACACCACATCTGCCTCCTATTATACCAAGGTATTATATTTCACAATACCTTATATTTTTTTTCCTCTTAATTTTTAGAACTTCATTGTAAACGTTTTGAGTTTGGCTCCGTGTCAGTATATGACCACAAAATACCCCCAGTCTTCAAAAATAGCTCAAGTGCGCCCCCTCCAGTTGTGCTCTGGAACAACTACGTTTGGCACAGACGAAATACTACTAAATTCCACATTTAACAAGCTGAATTTTGATGAGCTCTTGGAAAATTATTAAAATATATGTGTATATGTAAAAATAAAGAAGAATCAAGGAACTATGCGCAAAAAATGTGAGAAGACCCTCTGCATTGTTTGGAGGCCTATAAATATTTTGTATTAACATAAACACATGCAGTAGACGCCGCTACAACGAACGCAGTAAGTGAAAAGAACTCTTTGCTCTGAGCTGCCCCGGGCTCAGCTTTACAGACGGCTTCCTCAGCTGCGGACCAGACGCAAAAAGCAGCAGCACTGCCAGGTCTGGCCTCACCTCGGGATGGGGGGGGATGCCAGCGAGACGGAACAGAACGAGACACAGCTGGGCACAGTTCAGCCTCGTCACACGAGATCTACCCTAGCTTATTACTTTTGAGGCCAAGAAGGGCCCTGCTTCATTTCTAAACTGATTAGATTTGGGGTAGCTGAGGATTTCTGGGGAAGAAAAGGTAATTTAAAGCTTACACGTTCAGCAGGACACACAAGACGTAGGGCTGAGAGGACCCAAACGCGTGGCGCAGAAGCATCACGGCGGGTTGTTCCCGGGCCCAGACAAGGCCCCCAGCTGGTGCGGGGCCAGAGCCACGGGCCGGGCCCGCTCCCCCCGCAGCCGGCAGCCATCGCCGGCTCCTCCCCAAAGGCGTCAACTGAAGCCTCGAGCGGGGCCGGGAGAGCCACCCGCCAGCAACAAACATGAGGGGGCGCTCACCTGCCACCGCCCCTCCTTCTACAACCGCCTCTTAACCAGGAAATGGAAATCCCCTCAATGGAAAAAATCAATGCAAAGAGGAAACAAAGGCGGCCCCCGGGCGCTGCCACGAGCCCCGCCGCCCCGGGTCCGCCCTCGCCTCACCGCGCCAGGCGGGAAGAAGAAAGGCCCCACGGCATTGGCCAGACGGGTCGCGCGGCCGCCCTCGCCAGCCAATGGGGAGCCTCCTCTCAGACTCTCCGCGGAGAGCTCGGCAGCGCACCATCGGCCGTTAGCAGCTCGTGCCGCCGCAGCTCGTGCCGCCCCGCCCCGCC